>NC_090937.1:417211973-417515004 GCF_040938575.1 Ambystoma mexicanum | reverse complement strand
CATAATATTTAATTTAAATGAAAATGAAACAGAAAATCAGCCCATTGAAGTGGAAGCTGATATGCCAAAATATTTAAAAGTGGCAGCTTTACAAAAAGACACAGCCACACAGTTAGAGGAAAGCGCTGAGATTCCCTTACCAGAAGATTTTCCAGTATTTTCCAAAATGGTAGAAGAGCAGATCTCCTTAGCGGATGCGTGTGAAAGCAATGAGAATAGGGACAATCTGAGGGAGATATTTATGGAGTTTAAGGATGTATTTGCAAAAGATGCTTATGATTGTGGTTTAACTGATTTACATGTGGCCACACTACCAGAAGGGTGTAGCAGAAATCCAGTGTTTGTACGCCAGTATAGACTACCGCTGGCATGTTTAGAATCATTGGCAGAGATTATTAAAAAATTGGAATCGCGGGGAATCATCAGGCCCATTCATAGCACATCCACTACACCTATTTTAGGTGTGTTAAAGCCAAATGGTCAATGGCAGCTATGTGCAGACTTGAGAGAGTTAAATAAAAGAGTACCAGTATCTAGATGGCCACTGCCATTCATTGATCAGGGCCTAGCTCAGGTACATGGTTCAAATGTATTTACCACATTAGATCTCACCTCTGGATATTGGTGCGTGCCATTGGCAGAGGAGATACAACATTTATTTTCCTTTACATTTGACAGGACTCAATATGCCTGGCTTAGAGCTCCGTTCGGGTACATCAATAGTGGGAGTGAATTTGGCATATTTTTGAGAAAGGCCATGCCGGATGCAGCGGAAAGAGGAACAATAGTTTATGTGGACGATGTCCTGATAAAAAATGAAAGCCTGAAAAGCCATTTTGATGAAATAAGACATGTACTTGGCCAATTGCAGAAAGCAGGCACCAAAGTATCTTTGCAAAAAGCACAATGGTGCAAGAAAAAAGTGAACTTTCTAGGGCATGAAGTGACTGAACATGGGCTAAATCCACAAAAGAAGAAAATAGAGGCCATACAAAGATTAAAAGATCCTAAAAATGTGAAAGGAGTAAAATGTTTATTAGGGATGACAGGCTATAACAGAAAGTTCATTGAAAATTATGCAGAAATCACTCAACCATTGACTAAACTGCTTAAAGTGAATACTCCCTGGAAATGGGAAAAAGAGCAGTCTGATGAAGTGGCTAAATTAAAGGAATGTCTTGTAAAGGCACCATGTTTAGCATACCCCATAAAGGACAGGGATTTCTTTATAGAAATAGGTTTTTCTGAACATTGTATGTCAGCAGTGTTATCACAAAAACACGATTTGAATCACAAAACCATTGCATATGCAAGTAAGGCATTTTCCAAAGTTGAAATGAAATTTAATGAATGTGAAAAGGCCCTATTAACCACTGTGTGGGCGCTACAACATTTCCGCCCCATTGTTCAGGGAGAAAAGGTGATTATTGAAAAAAAATCATCAACCTTTGCAATTTTTAGAGAGTAAAAGAATTAGATCAGGTAATCTAGCGCAATCCAGAATCACTTCATGGACGCTGGCATTACAAGGTTTTCCCGTAGAAGTGAGATATGGACAAAATAAAAAGAACCCAATTGCTCAAGGGTTAGCTGACTTACATGACTGTGCAGCTGAACAAATACCAAATGAAATGGAAGTGGAAACTAGTTTGCAGGAATTTGAACAATCATCACACAAAGCTTCTGATGAAAAAACATGCAAGGATTTGCCAACTGTATATGTGGATGGTTGTGCTTTTCACATTGAAAATGACAGTAATAAACAATTAGTGGCAGGAATAGGAAATGTCTGGTTGAAATGTGAAGGCGTCCCCAGTATAGGGATGAGGATTGGAGATAGGAGCAGTCAGGTGGCGGAATTGGCAGCCATTTATAAAGCAATTGCTACTGCAGTTGATAAAAAGTTCAGTGAAATTGTCCTGGTGACTGATTCTGACTATGCACGGAATAGCTTTGTGGAGTATTTGCCTGGTTGGAAAGCAAGAGACATGGTTACAAAAACAAAAGCTACTTAAACATGGAAAAATGATACAAGCCATAGACAAATTGGTGTCAGAGAATAATTTAACAATATACTGGAGAAAATTTTGTGGGTATTTAAAAACACCAGGAGAGGATAAGGAGGGAAATGATAAGGCAGACCACCTGGCTAAGATTGGGGCTGTGATGGGAGAATTGCTACCTATTGATTATTTAATGGGTGAAATACAAATTGATGCAGTGACACGTTCTAAAGCACCAAAGGAGGTAGATCAACCGTTGGTGCAGTGGAGTCATGACACGGCAGACCAAGATTTGATTGAGGCACAAAAAAATGATCGAATTTTGGGAATCTATTATAATCATTTCATAGATCCTGAACAAAATTCTTTAACAGAAAATGATTGTATGGGAAAGGAAGAGTTGAGGGTGCTATTAAAGAACAAAACACGAATTAGATTACAGGATGGACTCATGATTAGAGAGTCCATAACAGGACAAATACAGTGGGTAGTACCCCTTTCATTCAGATGACTAATGCTACACCATGCACATGATATGATGCCATAACTGCAGGCCATAGAGGTTCACAAAAAACATTAGAAATACTAAAAGATTATGCTTACTGTCCACATATGTCCCAAGATGTGGAATTATATACTAGAGTATGTCTAGTATGCGCCCAATTTAAACCTGCTTCACCAATGCATAGAGCACCATTGATGAAAAGAGGCCTAACTCTCCCATGGTCAGATTTGCAAATAGACTATGTAGGTCCTTTAAAAAGGTCGAGCAGGGGAAACCGTTATATTTTGAGTGTGGTATGCTTGATGTCGAAGTGGATTGAATGCATTCCTGCACCAGATTGTAGTGCGCAAACAGCAGCCACATTGCTGGTGAACCATGTGTTCTCAAGGTTTGGGTTGCCACAAAGAATTGAGTCAGACAGAGGAAGTCATTTCACAAGTACTCTAATGAGTAAGGTATTCCAAATACTAGGTGTGAAAAGGAAACTACATATCGCATATCGGGCAGCGTCTTCAGGTACAGTTGAAAGAAGCAATGGGTCTGTTGTGGATATTTTAAAGAAATTTGTGGCAGAAGCAGGTTCCAGCTGGGATTTATGTTTACCATTGGTTTTGATGGCAATCAGAGCAACTCCTGCCAAAGCAACAGGTGTTAGCCCCCATGAGCTCTTGACAGGTAGGAAAATGGTGTTACCACAACACCTACTATACAGAACACATGAGCAGACACTTGTGAGTGCATCCACAGTTCATGAATATATTGATGAACTGAGGAGGCATTTGCAACATGCATTTGCTTTTGTGCAGAGAAATCTGGAAAGAGCTGTTGACAGTGCAAAGTCTTATTATGACAAAAAGACATCAGTAAAGGAATACAGTGTAGGGGATCAGGTGTACAAGTTTCATTTTGGAAAAAGTAAACAGAAAAATTCTAAATTTCTAGCAGCCTGGCAGGGGACATTTCGAATTGTAGATAAGGTCTCTCCTTTAGTTTATAAAATTTTGAAAAATGAAGGTGAAACGGCAATAGAGCAGTTTGTCCATGTAAATCAAATCAAACCATGCCATCCCAGACATGAGATCTGGCAGCTTGAGCATGTAGAAACAGATAAAGTCCCTTGAACGCAAAAAGAGGAAATAAATGGGTACAATCAGGAGGCAGTGACAAAGAAGTTAAAAAGTTGATTGTTATAATGGCACATAAACACTGTAATATATGTAAAAATATATAATATAAAATAAATAAATAAATAAATATATATAATGGAAGCTCATGGTTGGTGTGCAGAGAGAAAATGTATTAAATATTGAATGCTGTTTTATATGTGCTTGTTTTCTTTTTAACTTGTGTTTAATTTCAGAAAAAAAAACCGAAATATTTTTACCAAGCATGTTTTATTTTTGGCAAAAGGGAGAAGTTAGTATTGTGCTATGTACTTAATTTGTTTATTTTCTATTTGATTTAGAAAATTAACATTGTTTGGTCGGAGGTTCCGGGATCAGAGCCCACGGGAGACGATGGAGTCCTGGAGCCCACGTGGACGGATTCCGGGAAAGCCCCAAAGAGGGGTGAAGACCAAGGCTGCAAAGCGATCAGCATTGAAGATGATACCGATGATATGGTTAATGATGATGTTATTTGGAGGGATCTTCAAGAATTCAGAAGCACAGGTTGTCATTGAACCTGGACCAGCATCTGGTATCGCGGTGGAAGAGGCACCAGGATTCATCATGAGTGATAGAAGGATGATGTTCCAAAATATATACATACCATTGAATCCTGAGATTTTGATTGAAAAACACTTGAACAATACCGGAATTAAGATTGAACAGACTAAAGAGTGGCTGGAAATAAGAAAAGAGGACACTAAACAGTCAATAAGAGATATATTAATGCAATTGGAAAAAACATTCGTGAATTCAGCAGACATTAAGAAGAAGAGAGGAAAGAGAGGTGTGGTGATGCTCGCAATATCATTGGTATTCTCTATAGTTGGAGTCATAATAGGTACCACAATATCAACAGCCAATTCTATTTCGGTAGGAACACTGAGTACTAAAGCGCAACAACTGAGTATTGACCTAGAAATAATACAAAAAACATTAGATGGAATTAGAGGGGGACTGGATGAACAAGTAAGATTCATAAATGAAACTGCAATCATTCTAAATGAACATGCGGATGTAATGCAATGGGCGACTAAAATAATACTTAAGCATGATAGAACTTTAAATGAAATATTGAACATAATGAGTCCTGTTGATAGACTATTAACGAATTATATGAGAGAAGTTCAAACTGCAGTTTCACAATTGATTCAAGGACATATCCCCTTGTATTTTGTTTCGCAGGATATTATTCGTCAAATGATAGAAAGATTGACCAGGAGGGAAATTGATATAATACAGGTAAAAATTGCATTCGAAATTGGTAATGCAATGCCGTTATATGTGGACTTGGAAAGACTAGAGATCGGATTTTTGCTATGCATCCCATATGTAGCCCCTGAACTTATTTATCAAACGAAGTGGGTACACAACGTGGGATTTTGGCAAGAGGACAAATTTATTAAGATTAAGACTCCAGAAGTGGTGGCATTTCAGTCATGGGAACCTAAAGTTTATTTAATACCAAACCTGGAAACATGTGTAAAATTTAAAGAACAAAATTATATGTGTCCAGGTAAACCGTTTGTCCCTAATGCCACAGATGCTATTTGTGGTTTGAAATCTGACCCAAGTATATCAGAAGGTTGTGACGTGATTATTAGCAATATGGGGAGTGAAGAAATGGCACAGGCTAAGATGGTCAGAGGTAAATGGTTGGTCAGCACCTGTTTAAAGAACATGACGGTAGTACATTTAAACCATGGAACATACGTGGTTAAACAGGTGAAATATAATGTTTTTTATTTACAGGTTCCAAAGGATACAATTGTGTCAATTGGGGGGTTAACATTGTTTCATGTAACAAATGATGTTTCGGAAAGCCAAGTGGAAAATATTGATTTTTTTCAAAGGGAAACTTTTCCAATAGATACGGATGTGGAATATTTATTGAATCACAAAGAAAGACATGTTATAAAAATGAATTTGAGAAAAAACAATATTACAATTAGTAATCTGGGGATAATAGAAGTGGAAAGATTTAATTGGGGAACCTGGGGGGAACGCTCAATAGTGGGTTTGGCTGTCCTGGTGCTAATCATGGGTGGATGGTTGATTGTGCTATCGGTAAAAATGAAAATGTTACTGATTTTACTAGCTACGTCAGGAAGAGAAAGATATCCCAATACACATGCATTTTAAAAGAAAAAAAAGAACAAGTTGTTTTTAGGAATTGGCTTGGATCGTAGCCAAGTTCTAAAAACAAAAGGAGGGTATATGTAAGGATATTTGGCGTGTTACAGCACAGAGTACAGCACTGCTGCACAGGTAGCAATTTTTTTTTGATGCAGCACCACCACATGGGTGTGGTGCATTGCTCTATGTGTTGCCAGATTAACATGGACATATAAGTAAAGACAGGCTATTCAGTCAAAAACGATTTTAACATATAAGATGCAAATCTATTTTTACAGTTAAAAGCACACGTGCACATTCAAAAATGCACACTATTTTTCACCTGAAATGCCTATGGTGCAAGAGACACATTTGAACATTAATAACTAACCTTATTAATAACTAACCTGACTAATAAAACGGCATTTAACATAACCCACTAATAAAAATGTGTCTCCACTGCAGAATTAGGCCTACTCTGAAAGTGAACTTTTAAACGCACATTCATTTTTTTCTTTTTCTCTGCTGCTCTGTCCACATAACTACAGGAGGCAAAGGGCTCGAAGAAACAGGTAATCAGTTGGTTACAAATGGTTACTGTAGAAATGAGCCATTGTGTAGTGAGGGAGGAAATGGCATGATTGATTCTGATTGGAGCAGCGTCACAGCAAGTATCATGCTAGAGGCAGTGATTAGAGTTTTGCTGGGGGAGCTTGAGGAGAGGGGGAGGACAATCGAGATTTGGCAGAGCTGGGAGAAGGACCTGTTTCCTGGCTGAAGCATTCCTGCTGCAAAAGCTGAGAATTCCAGGCAATAACCCCAGTTTGAGAACGAAAGAAGCTTGTTTTCACTGGGGTTAATCTTCAAGGGAGCCAAATTCAGAAAGAGAACAGCTGGAGAAAACTCATGCTGAACAGATAAGGTAATTACAGAAGTGTGGGGGCTGAGTGTGTACGAGAATATTCAGTCAGTGTAGGAAAAGAGATTCCTGTGCTTTACTCACATGTTTAATGTTGCAAATTGAGTTATTGTCTCCGCCACTCTCTTTTCAGTGTATCACAGACAATACTGTTACTGTGCTATTTTATTTATTTCTGTAAAGAGTGAGATCGTGTTTAAATGCAACTTTTATAATACACAAAAATATTTGAAAGCAGACGGGTGGTGTGTTTTATATTTACCAATACAGTGCTGATGATGTGGGGAGATGTTTAGACAGTGCAATTGTCATTTTCAAGGTAGCTAAACATCAAATTTGGCTGCAGCCGTGTGCACAATGTAATTCAGTATGAGCAATTATAACTAACTGTGTGTGTTGTAGTTTGTCGGAGGTCTATAAGTCGGCAAAAAGGGAGGCCCGGGACATAGTTCACTACCATATATAAGATAGTGAAAATACCACATGATAGCTCGCTGCCGTAGATAAGACAGAGAGAAATTGCCCATGGTGGCACACTAAAAATGAAAATGTGGTGTTCCTGAAATGCAAGCCTGAGGTCTCTCTAGTGATTACACGAAAAATCTAAACAAAAATAAGGGGTTCTGGATATTGGGGCCACAAATAAAACAAGGGAATTATGCTCACCAAAATACCACCAACCACGCATACCAACCACGCATACCAAATACGCATGTCTGTGTGCTGAAATAATGCATGTCCACTGTATGATTGTTGTACATGGCCCAATCTGAATACAAGGAGTGATTGTTGCTAAGTTATTTTTTGGCGGTAAGAAAATACCGTCAGGCCCCAAATCTCCACAAAATACCCTACACTCCGTGACAGATGCATAAGGTTTTGGAAGTCACTCTTCGAGCAACCGGAATCCAGTGCAGAGTTTTGAGAGCTGGGGAGGTGTGATCTTGGGCCAAGTGCTAGTAGCAGTTTGGCTGCAGCATTTTGTGCTCTTTGTAGTTTAGTCATGTGGTACTCACGCACTCCAAGGTAGAGGGGGTTAGCATAGTCCAGTTTTGACATTACAATTGATCGGACCACAGAGAGTCTGTTGGGAAAGGAGAGGTATGGAAAAATGCACCTATGGATTTTGAGGTGGTAATGGCAGGACTTAGAGACGTTGTTGACTTGGTGCGAGAGGGTTAGGTCAGAGTCGAGAGTGCATCCAAGGTTTTTTACTGAGGTTGAGGTTGTCGGGGAATTGCCCATGGCAGATTGTTAGGGAGAATTCTCTGTTTAGGCTGAATTTCCTAACCTAGTGAGTCCCCCAGCAGCTTTGCTGGATTTTTGGGGTTTATTTTATTTCTCCTGCCAAGAGTGAGACTCTTTTACCCTCACTCTTGGACATGATTTGAGAGTGTTTATTTGACTCTAGATGTGTTTAATGGGCTATGGGGTCTTTTACTCCATAGGGCTTCATGTGTTTTTGTGATGCGTGTTACACAGCACCCTCAGTGCAGTAACACAGGGGTGGCATAGTGACCCCCCAACATAGACTCCATACCCTGGGACTGACTACTGTCTCCCAGGGCATGTAAAGTCACCATTGACTTTACTAGTCTCAAATTCTGAACAGAACCAGTATAAACCATCATATTGTGGATGTACTGGCCGGGGCAATTCGATTGCCCCGGGGTCTGTTAGTCGAGGGGGCACGTCTCTGTCCCCCCTGATTGAGTTTTGGCTGGTGGCAGTGGATACTACTTTTTCAATTCAACCGTGAATATATCTCTATGGGATTTTCCCATTGTTTGAGGCTACTACCTTTAATTATTTAATTCCGATAGCCTCGAACATACCGGTGGCTTATTTATTTAATATTAATTCGCCGGTTGGTATTTATTGCCAGAACTCGATTTGAAAATGTCATTTGTGTTCTCTTCTGTGTCTCCAACCCAAGTGAGCCCTTTGTTCCACTTTTTGGCGGGCTTCTCCACAGAAGCCCTCCAAAGTGGTGCTACTCTGTCTGGGGTATTTAAGAGGGGTCGAGGGGGATTTAGGAACCCTGGAGTGAGTTGCCTAGGCAACTCAAGTCGCACTCCATCCTGATTGGCCCAAATGGTGAGCCGGCCGGCTCACCACTTAGCATATTTTAGTGTCAGCTAGGCTGAGTGAATGGGGGTTTTCTGCATAAAAGCAGGGCTTTGGGGATGGGAACTTCAGAAGTCGCCACATGACCTAAAGAATCCGAGGAGAGAGAAGCCGAGCACTGCTGAACCGTCTCACCACTTTTCCCGACGACAGAGGAGATCTCCCGCCGGAGAGTCTTCTTCCTTTGACTGGTGGGGATAACCAGTTTCAGATTATTTTCGCCTTCCTGAAGCATCTCGTGGCTGCCTTGCCTGTGCCAAGCACCCCGGCACTCGGGATACCATGTTTTTCTACTACCGCAAAACCAAGGGTAGTACCTTTAACCGGAAAACTCTGCGGCTGGTTTCTTCCCTGGCAGTGCAACGACCTTCAGCTTTCCTCCACGTCGAGATCTTTTCTTCCTCTGGACGACGCCGTGACTTGCACCTGCTGCCAGGAACAACTGCCCCCGGTGGAGGATCATTTCCACCTAAGATACTGTGTTCCGCCTGGCTTCCTTTGCAACCTACTGTACGGGGTAGATTTAGCCCCCGGCTTTCGAACCTGGGTTAGCCTGGGACACCCTGGCTAAACTTTTCTGAGCCTAACTAAATCCTTTTTGAACTCCCTGCAAGACTTCTAAGCCTAAAGTAATTGTGTGATCTGGGGTGCATTTGTGCCCTGCTCTCTCTAAGAGTGGTCCCGGCCTATGGACTTTGGCTCACGAGTAACTTTTGACTTTCCTGCCTTGCTAAAGTGTTCCTAAATATTAGTGTGGTGTGTCCTCCTACATTCTGCCTTTTTCCTTCCCTTTTTCGTTAACTTATTGGAGTGCCATCTATAGTTAAGCGCTCACCTCTGTCTGGAAATAAGTGGTGTTAACTAAGACTTGTCTGATAAGGAATAAGGGATGTATATATATTAATAGTAACTGTGTTTTGAAGTGATTTACAATAATAGTACTGCAGTGTTTCAATAATTGTATTTTTAAATAAATAATTATATACTGAAGCTCTGGTCAGTGTTTACTTGTGCTATTGTATCTGAGTGCCTATTGTGTATACTTTGCATACTGCCTAACTCTTCTTGAGGGAAGTCTGACTGCTCAGCCACAGCTACCAGGTAAATCTGGGTGGTACAGACTGCTACCAAGTGGGTTTACTGCTAACACCTGTAGTCCTAAATATTTTGCAGTGTTCCCCAAAAGGAACTGCACAGGTTTCTGCCTAACACAGATGGCCAGTGTAGGGGGTGCAGAAGAAGTTCAGTGTTGCCACATACCATGATTTCAGTTTTGGAGGGTTTTAACAGGAGGTGGTCTGTGGTCATCCAGTGATCAATGTCAAGGAGGCAGGCAGTGAGGTCGGGTTTGCAGTTGGGTTTTGAATTAAGGAGTTTTAGGATTAGTTGGGTGTTGTCGGTGTAGTTGTAGCACAGGATATTGCGCGAGCAGATTATTCGTGGGTGGGTGGACATATAGAAGTTGAACAGAAGGGCTGATAGGCACGCTCCTTGTGGAAGTGCGATATTGACTGGTCAGGTGGGGGAAGCATAGGAGGAGAGTAAGGTTATTTGGTTCCTATTGTTGAGGAAGGATGCTATCCATTTGAGAGCGTTTCCACTGATTCGTAGGGAGTGTAGGCAGTTGAGGACGATTGAGTGGTTGATTGTGTCAACGGCGGTGGATAGGTCAAGAAGGATTAGTGCAGCGCATCCCGCATAATCTGCACTGTTTTTAAGGTCATCCCAGATTGAGGTTAGGGTGGTTTTGGTTCTGTGTCGGGGTCTGAAACCTGATTGAGCGGGATCTAGGAGATTGTTGGCTTCGACAAAGGCATTTAGTTGGGAATAGGCATTTCGGTCAATGAGTTTAGCAAGGAACATGGTGTTTGAGACGGGGCGGTAATTTTTGGGTTCGAGAAGTGTTGAGGGAAGGTTTTTTTAGAAGAGACTTGACATGAGCAGTTTTGAACACGTCAGAAAAAATTCCTGACGAGAGGGAGTCATTTATGATGGTTCTTGCGTGTTCTCTTGCGCAGGTAGATGCAAATATTTCTTTGAAGGTTGTGGCTGTGCAGGTGTCTAGCGGGGAGCCAGATGGTTTGCGGGCAGAGAGAAGTTTGAGAAAATGGTCAGATGATAGTGGAGTGAAAGAGTCGAAGGTCGGGTGGATAACGGTTGCAGGAGGAGGGATGGGAGGTAGGGTGGGTTGATTGTATGTGGGTGCAAGAGGGCCAGTTTGTTGGTTAGAGAATTTGTTCTTTTGAGAGCAGTGGTCTAGAAGTGGAGAGAGAGTGAGTCGCAGAGTGATTGTGAGGGGGTCGAATGGATGGTGGTACATGATGGTTTGGTGAATTCGGAGATGATTTTGTGGAGTCCTTTGCTGGGGTTTTCACAGTTCAGGATTCAGGAATTGTAATGGGCTGTTTTTGCTTTCCGGATTTCGGCTTTGAAGTGGCGATGGTGCCGGGCCAAGGTGGATCTGCTCAGGGGTGTTTTGTCTTTCCGCCATTTGCGTTCGAGGTATTTATATAGTTGTTTTGCAGTCTTCAGTTATGGTGTAAACCATCTAGGAAAAGGGCCATGGTCGGCTGATGGTTTGCAAGTGGGGTTGAGCGGGATTAATGAGGTATTGTGAGTCGGATGGGTCTGTTCCCCTTGTATCTAGGGCTGATATAGTTTGCAGGGTCAGATGGAATGTTGGTCGGATACCCTGTCTGGCTACCACACGATTGGGTTGGATCAGATGGTCTCCTCTGCCTCTCATTCTGCCTATTAGTATTAGCAGGAGGATTATTTTTAGGTCCCCCCATTTCCAAGTCCAATATAGGGGTATTTTTCCCCTCTGCCACATTTGCAGCAGCAGGTCTGTTTGACGGTTTGGGGTTATTTTTCGTTCTCAGATGGCTTTTGTACTTCATAAATATGGTTGAACTGTTCTATCACTCAATCCAGGGTCCTACGCTCATGAAAGTCCCTTACCAGCTTGCTCATAATGTATTTCGGGAGTGCATGGACGTAAGTGTTAATGAACTCCCGGCTATTTGTGTTCACCCGCCTAGAGGTCTGGGCAAATTCCCGCTTCAGCTCTTGCACAAAGTCGCTAGGTGCTTGGTTTTCTTCACACTTCCGGTTGTAGGTTGCCTTGCGGGCCTTCTGAGGGTTCCTGTGAACTGAAACATGCTTTAAGATAGCAGCTTTATCTGCATAGATGGTCCACCACACCGGTGGACCATCTTCTGTGATCTTGGACCTCCAGCCCAGCAAAGAAGCTGGAGCATTCTGGGGAGAATGTCAATTTGACGAACTCCGTGGAATTTGTATAATTTTTTATGCCACCTGAAATCATAATTTGATCATACAGTTCTAGATGCTCCCATACTGAGTATTTGGCATTCTTGTGGCAGGAAGTCATAAAGCTCTTTATGGCCTTTATTTGCTGAATTGGGTATTTTGCAAGACCTCTCTTCTGTTTGTTAGCCCTCCTTTTCCGCCGCACCTGAGTCCACTCACACTCTGACACATAGCTGCTACTATTGGTGGTCCACTCCCTGTCCTCTAGGCACTCCCTACCTCTATGAGACTTGGAATCTCTCCCTGAATGACAGAGTTTGGTCTCTTCTCCCCTGTGTTATGGTAGGCTATCAGGGTTCCTCCCCTTGGACTCCCCGTTTTGCACAGAGGAGTACTCAACTTCCTCATCCCTTCTTCTGGATATGGTGGAGAATTCCGCCACCTCCCTGAATGTGTGAAGGTTTTTAAAATACTCTTTTCAGGCCTGGACTCTGGTTCTTTTCTGTCTGTAAAGCAGACCAGGTGGTCCCTTTGTAACTTTAGTTTCTGCCAATCCAACTTCCTGATCTTCTCATCATAGGAGCCTGCCTGCTCAGAAGTACATGCTAGGGTATTTTTAAATCTGAATAAAGATGAATATCTGTCAATATCTGATAGGGACTGGCCTTCCGGCTCAGTTGGACTAGGCCTAGTCCAGGCCTCATGTTTCCCTGGTCTTGCAAACTGGCAGGCATGAAGTTATCAGCACCCTGTGCATATAATGTGGTGAGTTGGCTTGAGGTCCCTGGTAAGGAG
The DNA here is from genome assembly GCF_040938575.1 of Ambystoma mexicanum. Classification (NCBI taxonomy): domain Eukaryota; kingdom Metazoa; phylum Chordata; class Amphibia; order Caudata; family Ambystomatidae; genus Ambystoma; species Ambystoma mexicanum. The sequence continues at coordinate 417,502,101 of NC_090937.1, read as the reverse complement.
TTCATCACTCCATGAACGGAGGGTTCCTTTCCATACTCTAAATGCTCAGGGTGCCTCAAAGCCTGTTTATATTTGGCTATTTCCTTTTCCGATCTCTCATATTTATTTTTCTCAGCCCCTATCTCTTTGTGATATATAGGGGCCTGAACTTTCAACTGTGATAACAGGGCTTGAGTAGCTTCTAGTACTTTGTTTTGCGCCAATATTTGGTCACTGTGTCCCTTGTTCTCCTCACAAAGGCACTTACTTTCCTTCTGTAAGGCGTGTATTGTCTGGGCATATTCAGACCTCTTCCTGTGCAGGAGACTAATCTCCTCCTTGTGGGCGCTTTTGACCTGTGTGGCCTGCTCTATGTTCAACTCTGCTTGCCTCACATGTGCCTTTCATTTTTCATTAACTACCCTCATGTCATTCAGTTCCTGAGAACATAACTCACTTTTCTCCATGTCCATCCTTAACTTACACACTTTCTGAAACAGGGCACTTTTCTCCTGAGACAATTTGCTATTCTCTTCCCTGTGGTATTGTCTCTGTTATTTCAGAGTGCTCAGATTTTTTAGCATCTGATTGAATTTCGCCTGGCAATTGACATCCCAAATGATCAACTGGCTATTTTCATCTTTCAGTTGTTCAATCTGCGTTTGAAATGCAAAAAATGTTCTCTAAGCAGGCTCTATTGTGCACAACTTGCTCACTTAATGTGTGTTGACTGTCGCTCAAAATTTCAACACTTGCTTGATACTCCTCTTTCAGTGCAGAAAATTGAGCCTCACACTCTAAATTTGCTTGTCAATAACTCCTCTTTTAGCTGCGGAATAAAGTCTTTTAATTTTCAACTCTGAATTTTGGCTCTGTTGCACTTTTTCCTCTAATTGTTTCAATCTCCCTGTGCTTGATCTAAAAGCTCAGATTGGTTTTGCACAGAAGATATACTATACTGGCATCTTTCTTCCATAACCATCATATGGAGGTACATATAAGCTGTGAGCTGAGCCATTTTAATTTGCTCATCTCTGCTGGTCCGTGTCATATAAAATTCTGTCAGGGCCTATGTAACAGCCCATTATCCTGACACATATAAACATTTGCAGAGGTAAACTCCTGCATCATTCTAGCCTGCCACATGCAATGTTCCTGTTCTACCCATTCACCTTTAATAAACAATTTGGATAGAAGGTGCTTCCTTGCCATATTGATTTCTGTGGTCCTCATTCTGAATGTGTTCTGCACCTAATATGCGCTCTATGCAAGGGCAAAATCTCAACCCTGTTCTTGCTTAGTTTGTACTCACAATGACACTCAATTAACACTTTTATCTATCTACACACCGCCCTAAAACCAAGGGTGCAGGTCTGAATGGCGCCTTCACAATGTAACATAACTTTCCATCTACTGAAATGCAATTACATGCAATTACACCTAAATGAAAAGTCTGCTGCTACTGCACTGTCACGAGTGAAAACTCTCTACTAATCTCGGCACGAGCCCCCAGTTTTGGGCCTCATTACGACCCAGGGACCTCGTACTCAGGCGGTAAGGGTCGGCGCTGTTTACGGCGCCGTAAACCCCTTACCGCCTGAGTTGTAATGAGGCCCTTTGTCGCGGTTTATTACTCCGTCAAACTCAACTCAGTGAGAACCTTTCCCCCAATGAATATGGCGCACAATAAAGCACTTTTCGTTTTTGTTAAGGTTCAATTTAGTAAGGCCTCTAACCTGTCTCACAGCCAAGCCCCAACAAGTACTGGGCGCCACAATGGACTAGGAACCAGGCTGGTGTGTAATCAGCATATATATATTTATTAATTTATTGAAACCAAATTTGACAAATAGATTAACACCAGTGCTGTGGCAACTCAAGAACAAAATTTACTTCCATAAAGGCACCAAAACAGAGATGACACTGAGATATTAGTCACCATTATTTCTTTTCAAATCACCCACCAATACAGAAAATAGCAATTCAAGACAAAGAGTGATTGCTGATTTGGTTATGATACTTTTCTCCCAGCAACCCCCACACTCCAAACATCAATTACACTTGACCCCTCTGAATTGAAGGCCAGTGGAAGAGAGTGGGGTCACAATGGGAAAATCGTTTTGGGAATTCTATTCACAGATGCAATAAGAGGGAAAGAAAAGTAAAGGGAAATTAGTTTTGCCACACCTAAAAAGAACAGGCATGGCTTTGTGGTTTTGGTCAAAGCACAATGGGAACAAGGGAGTAATTTTGTTTTGCACCCTGCACACTCTTGTTTGAACAGGGTTTTGGGGTTAAATCTTTTGGCAAATCATTATGGGCCTCATTACGAGTATGGAGGTAGCCATGGTGCTATTAGCGCCATGGCTGCCTCCATACCGGGCTCCAATAAAGGGTTCCTTCAATGGGGAATTACTGTGTCATTCCAACATTGGAGGACCCGTTAATTCCTCCTTGAAGGAACCATTCCCCATTCCCGTTTGAGCCCCCATAGGGCTCAATGGGAATGGAGAGGGAGGTTACGGGCACATTACAAATGGCCCATTATTAGCTCCCTCTTCCCCTCGCGGGACACGGAAAGGACGTTTGGTTTTACTAGACATCTGTTCCGGGTCCCATAAAGGGGACCTTGTAATAGTCGCTCCCGTAATTAAGGGTGCGGTCCCGTACCGGCACCCTTCATTACGGGAGCGCCAGGGTCGTAATGATGGCTCAAAATCCAATGGGAAGAGCTTGTTAGTTTTGAATGCCAATAAGACCCATCCCGGGAATTTATTGATTTACTTTAATTAAATATGCTATGGATCTACACAGACAAACAGGATATTTTGCTATGTGGAAATAACTACAACAGTGCTTGAAAGATACAGGGCCTACACAATCCATGGCTTTGGGGATAGTTTTACTTAGAGGAGAAGCCTAGGTATGGGCATCAGGGAACTGCAGGGCACCTCTGGGACAGCTATGGTGTCAGTCAAGGTTTGAATCCTTCAAGGGGTCCCAGTCAGCTTCTATGTCTCCTGGTGTCTGTCTCCAGTGCAGGATTTAGGCTTAACTGCCTGCATGTTTCTTGCAAGAGTTCAGCAGCAGGTTGCCTCCCAGAATAAGTGAAAAAAAACAGTTCTAATGCAAACTGGTTTACTTATAGAGCAAATTACATCACAAACTTGTCATGATTCCCACGAAAGGGATTGGTTGATTTTCTCTACCCACCTCCCAACTGTGCGCTAATAGGACAAGGAGATGGCGGAGTGAGTCAGGACAGCTGTGGTAGGAGAAAGCTTCATCATCCCAATTGGACAGTGGGCTTGGCATGTTTTAAAACTCACAATAATCTATCAACATGGCAAGTACCCTACATTTTCAAATATTTACTTGTATGAATATATTATTAAGGTCTGCATTTTAAGCCAAATCAAATGAGGCTAGCATGAAGTCAGCAGGCCCTTTCTATGCAGAGATACATTTTTTTCTTCATTTATGCAGGATCCATATCAGTGAGAAATATGCCCCTTCATGCTACTTATGTCCTTCACCCCCACACCAACTTTCAAATCTCTCAGAATCAAGGGAAGGCCCAAATCAAATTTTCAATAATAACTTTATTTATGTTTAGCACACAAAAATAGTTTTAGCATGGTTCAAAGGGGGTGACTGTCACCTTTAATAAAGTCTGGAATGACCGTTGTGACATCTACGCTGCCCTTTTTATGCAATAACATGTATTTTCCCATTCACTTAAACTCCAGCTTCACAGGCCTCCCTCTAGCCCCCACCCTTGTTCCTCTAAGTTCATTTATCCTTAAACATATGACTAGGCAGAGCCTGGCTCATGTTTATGTTAGTCTACACCTCTTCAAGACCTTTGAGGCCGTGATAGCAACTTTAATGGACATTTTATGGGAATTGTGACCCCAATGTCACTTCTGCTGAAAGAACAGGCATGGCCTTATCTGTCCTTACCGTGGTTCACATCTAAGCAGTGTATTTCTGTGTATATTTTGAAGTAATGGCTTTGATTGATAGTTGACACCCAGGCCTGTGTCTTCAGGGCAGCAGAGGAAAAGAGGTCTTGGAGGTTAAGAAATGACAGGCTCATGCACCCTGCAAGGAAATGACTTTTAAACTCATACACAAATGCATTTTACATGACATCTTACAAGGCACCTGGGACTTATCTGTATGTACTACATTTCTTTTTAATTTTACAGTTTCAAAATACATGATTATCACTTCTGGACTGTCCATATGTATAGATAGGGCATTTACATGAGGAAACCATGTTCAAACTTTGAACGTCTAGTGAACATTTCTCTTAGTATACTGTCATTTGGATGAGGGAAAAATGAAAATGAAATCCTTTTATTTCTTGTAAATATAACAAGCTCAGTTTCACCTTAGCTGCTTGGAGCACAATCTTGTATTACATTGAAGATAATGTGCGCACTGTTGTCTCTTCAACTAACACTGCAGCTTTCCATGGATTGAGTGAAATGGCATTGTCAGTCACATGTCTTTCTTTTCCTTGCTGAAATGCATTGTGCATATCTTCTCACTTTTGAACGTCCAGCCCACTTTCTTTCCTTGGTGATTTAGGGCTGTTTATGGTTCGATAGGCCTGATGTCTGATAGCACCATTTCTGTGCTGGTCCTTATTTCAATGGGCATTTACAAATCGCTATGGCCTCTTTATTCCTGGCCTTCAGGGACTATATTTCACCCAGCAATGCATAATCCCCACGGTCAGAGACAATGACAAGAGGATGTGAATAAACTAAGGTATAACAAAACCTTAGAGATAAGCTCTTCATCACTTCCCTCATCCATCGAATTTCAAGGGTTTTGTTGAATTGAATCTGATCCCCTTAACTGTTCCTTAACTAACGTTTTTTCAGTGAATTGGTTCATGCATGCGTTGAAACAATGGATCCTTGCGGAATATGCCTGTTTTTATCACCTGATAAAAGTATGCAGATTCCATAGGAAACTCTGTAAATGTGATCTACAAATTATAAATTGCTGGTGGTACATCAGTTTCTTTCCAAACAAAACAGTTTAGCCTGGTTTTACTTTCCACTTTTAAACTCTGTTTTCTAAATGTTTAAAATTCCAATCAAGTATGTACCAATATTGGTGACCCACTACATGCACTCAACAATTATTTAAAAAATTACCCACTTGGTGCTTTAACAAACATTTTGAAAATAGTTTTTGGGACCCTCCCTTTGTTGTTGTCTAAAGTCACTGCAGCTTTTTTTCATTTTTTTTCTCTGAAAAGCCTCACTTGCTTCAATGCACCTTGGAAAAATATGTACTTTTTTGACAAAGGGCACCCCCCACCCCTCTGTGTTGCATTCATACAAAAAATATTGCAATGTGTGATACCAAACTAAAAATAAATTTTATCTGGAAAATCTTTGTATCTAACTTGTTTCTGCTTTGGTGCAACCCATCCAGCGGTTTCACGCGACCATTGTTCGATGGAAGCACCATTTCCTCTCTGTAAAGTGAATGAGAGTAGGCTGAAAACAACGTTTTATTGTTGTACAAATAACTTTGGAACCGTTTGACCAATTTTCCCATTTTTTCCAGTTTGGAGGGCCTGTTGCCAGAAAATGTTGCTGGGATATTTCATCTGAATTCCTACAGGGAGTCAAACATTATTAGCAGTGAATTTGGGGGAACATGAATGCAAATAGGTTTTATCTCAATTATAGTGTTTTGTAGCTTGTATTGTGCTCAGGTTTCACTTGCGTGTTGCAACTGTTTGTTTGTCTGGTCTGCCCTGCTACAGCATTATTTAATTGAGATTTCTGTTGCAATTGATAGGTACACACTCTTCTGAGAATCAGTTTTACATTTGTAACACTGTGGAATTGTCCAAAGGCAAAGATAACTCATGAATTCTTTGTGTCAACACGAAAAAGTGCTTAGTTCATGCAGATTCTGTTGCGTTTGTAAATTTGCACTGTCAAACATTATCCTGCTGAGTGCAGTGAGCAGCAACACAAGAGGAGGCCTAAATACAGTCTTTGGGTTGTTAATATTGGTGGTGTCATCGTTGGTATTGCCTTGTGGCATATATGACATCGATATCTGTGGGGTACTGCTTACAGGAAAGCAATGCTGTCATCTGATCTTTCTATTGGAATCGGAATAAGATCATTTGGGCAAACATTGTGCTTTTGAGGTGAAGCAAGGAGCGTGGGGCGAGTATTGCTGGAACCAGTTTTGAACTTGTTGTTGAAGTTATGGGTGCAGTTGTATGAATGTCAAGAGCAAGGCAGGAGATGTGTGCAGCTGGATAGGATTTGCATAGTATTCCTGATCATTTGGGCCGTATGCAATACAAGTGGTACGCCTGGTGAGTTCTGAATGGGAGATACGTGGGACACAAGTGTTCAAGGTAGAGAGGGCCATATTTCAGGATGCTGGGTTGGTAAATAACGTGTTGGCAATGGCTCACTATGACTTTGAGAAGGGAAATGGACATGTTTCTGGGCAGGGCCTGGGCAGCATAAGAGTGAGAACAAGTTTGGTGAGTGCTGGGAGGGGCACATGCTAGTGGAACGACGTGTTCTTTCATTGCCAGGGAAGGGAAGATGGAGAGGGTGACTGGTGGCATGGAGGGAAACAAGGAGAGGGATTGCATGTTTGTATTTGTTTGCTTGCATTTGAGTGGGTACGAGTGTGCAGAAGATGAAATCAGGGGAGGGAAACGCCTTTATTTAAACTTATTTAGTGGGACCCTTTGAGGGCTGTGTGATGATTTGTGTTGGTGCAGCGAGCCATTTCTCCTTTGCAGCATGGGGAAGGGGGCGAGGGGGCGAGGGCATACGTGTGGGAATGTGTGGATAGTTCCAGGTGCGTAACATGTGGGGCATGGTAATTTGGAGAATGAAATCTAGACTGAGGGATCATTGGAGGTGATTTAGTGTGGGAACATGTTTTGCAAGGTCTATGGGATTTTAGGAGTGCATGAGGTGAGGATGCGTGTTGATCGATGTGTGTGTGTTGGATAAGGCTGTGTGTAAGATTTTGCATTTCTGGTATAAAGGTCAGTGGGGCTAAGGTGTGCTTTGGGCGCGTTAGCTGTCAAGGATGGTAAGAGAGGACAAGTGGAGAGCCGGGATTATTAGGTTTGTTATGTGCCTATGCACTGTGTTGTGTGTATGCTGAAATTGGTTGGATGAGATAGATGTGTGTATCCTGGTGTGGCCAGAGCGCTGGTGTTGTGATTCTTGCCCACCTTTACTAGCGCACTGGCTGCTACCAATGTTTAATCTGTGCTTTGATTTCATTGTCAGGTGGCAACCTAGGAAGCGAGATCATGGGCTTCAAATTTGGCCAGTAGGAGGCACATTAGGCATCAATCGTATGAGCAGAAGCAACGCAGGGGGTATGCGTTTGTCTATCAATGCATTCGCAAACTAATGTTGGCCATATGATTAAAAGGAAAACATGAAAGCAATAAACTCTGCAAAGTAAATCAAATAGATGATTTGCTAGAATGACCACGTGAGAACTAAAACACGACATTGAGTAAAGCCGAAAAGAATTGAAGATAAAAGCAGTTAAAGGTCACACCACACGAACGGAAAGATGTCCTAATCAATTCTTTTAAGCATTGTTTGCAACTGTGCAGATAATTTCAGATAAAAAGCAGCATTTTGCCTAATGATAACATTCTCACTGAGTGAAAGGAAGTGATTTATGGCAGCATGTTGTCTCCTAACAATTATCCTGAGGGATTTCCTTTGAAGAAACCAGCGGTGCTATGAAAGCCTTCCTATGGAAATCGAAGAGCCTGGGCTGACTGCAGATAAGGCAGCGACACAGCAACCCCTTAGTGATGCCAACCTTGTTTGAGATCGAATCTACAAACAGAGAGCGAAAAGGACAATTCAGATGAAAGAAACCGGTTTACAAAAGATCCTGGCATGCTCTTTTAGCTTCCACAATAAGTAAAACAGTTGTGTGCTCCACAATAATAGAAACAAAAAACATGCTTCTGGTTCTTCGAAAAGGAGCAGCGTTAGTATTAATTTCAAGGTAATTCTCAACATTGTGTTCGTAGGTGTTCCTGCCATCTTTTTCCCAATACCCTGTAAATAATGAAAGGTGTGTTTGCTGAGTTTCAACCCTTGACCTTGTCCAATGAACAATGTAGCACGCACGCTCTGGGTCTAATGTACTTCACTTTGCATTATATAAAACATCTGCTAACAGTTTAAAATCCGTGAGACAAAATTATCCAAAGCGTGCACCAGCTTCAATGTTGCAAACCCTCTTATTTAATTTGGGTATGGAAAATGTAGCCAAGCAGTTTCTAAAAGTGCCGTACATTACACATCGTGTGTGTGGGGTACAAACAACAGTAACGCATAGCAAGACAAGTGTTCGAAGCAAACACGAAATACAATAAAACAAACGTACATATATTGATAGCAGAGAGTGACCATAAGCCATAGTTGGCAGTGATTAGTGACTCATTTCAGCTCCATCCTAATCTCTACAGGACAGAAACCACATGATATCACAACCAATAGTCAGTCGAGGTCATCCCCTGCTTCCAGTGTATCTCTGTACACTAAGCAGAGATTGCATAGTGTGGGTGACAGAACTTGAGACCTTGCTGGGTCCATGACCTACACTTTACCAAAGCAGTAGATCTGGAGCAGCCTTCCACTTTGGCCGAGTCCGAATGATGGAAATTAGCGGTATAAGATAGTATTACAATATTGTTGGGCACTTCTCCACCAATGGCTTCCATGGATTGCACTGGGCTTTTTTAGGCACAAGGAAACCAACACAATCTGAGAAAATCATAAGAACCAATGGAACAAGGAATGGGAATGTGTTGTGGCTATGGGTGTTCCCTTACAAGTAATGGATTTCTGCAACCCTGTGGAATCACTCTGTATGGTCTTGGAATCCCATCCAGGAAGTAGGATCAACCCATGCAGCGGGGGGTGGAAAGGTGCAAAATGACTGACACCACTGAACTGATCATCCCTTTGCTTGCCTCCTCCTTCAGATTCAGCATTTCAAAAGATATATTGGTAATCACCCTAGTTGCACGGCAAAGTTCTGAAAATGCAGGGTATAACGTTTACATTGGTTAACGAATTGTATTGGTAGCAGAGAAGATTGAAAGACTAAATCAAGTGGACATCATAAGGATTGCGAGCTAAGAAAGAAGGGGAGACATTGAGATCTTCAAAATGATATTTTATCAGCTATTGCTTGTGGCTATGGATAGTGTACATTTGGATGCTTTCAGCCCAGGAATCACATTGTCTCCATATGAATGGTAGTCAAGAAGCTGAGGAACATTTTGGAAGAACACAGTCTCAGTTAGCTGTGGGAAACGATTGTTTGTTTGTCTGGTACTGCAAAGATAATGTGGTGCTGATCTTTGGATGCTTACAGGAGCAAGTGTTAAGAAATGGGGAGTCTGGTCCTACTCAGATCTATTCTGGGAAGCATCAGTGGGGTTGGGAGGTGTTCTGGATTGCAATCACCAGCAACCTCTCTCCGACTGGTTCAGCAAACAACCACGGTTATTAATCCTTGAAGGTCCCCAATCCCACCCTACTGCTCACTGGCAGCATAATGAAAACATTATTTTTTCTGTTTTATACCTGAGAATTAATTAAGGTGTTCTGATTTGGTAATAGTCAACAGAGTGTCGTCCTTACCTACTTTGAGCTGTGAGCTGCCCTCTTCCATTGTCATCAGAAAACATTTTTGTGCAGCATGCACTTGAACATGACTGGCACTTTTATAAATATGCATGGTGATGCCAAATTATGTATTTGTACATTTGGACATGATTGTGTTGGTATGGGCAGATGGTGATAACGCAGTCCCTTTCAGTGTCTACAAATGTATTGCCAAATTGACCATTCATGCTGAATTTCAAAATATGTCCCCATTGCATTAAAGTACTACTCATCATTAGATGTGCTTCAGAGTTCTTAGATCAGTGATTTTATATTTGTTCACCTTTGTGTGTTTCACTTCATCCTTCCCCTTTGATGTCTTTATTTTCTACTCACAATCAATTCTAGCCCATGCACAACACATTCCCTTTTCAGGAAGCCTCAATGCAGATGACTACAGTGTGTGATACATTTTCTGTACTTAGCCTGCCAAAGAGGCAATGGCGGAAAATGAAAGCCGCACACTGCTATAAGTATCTTTGTACATTAGAGGTGACTACATTTATGAAGTTGGAATCCATGTGGGAACTTGAATAGGGTTTACCCCTAAGATCTGAAAAATCTGGATGAAAGCATTTGAATCTGCACCCATTTCACAAACCATGTTCTGGTCCTGCTCCAGACCCAACACAAGTTATACCACCCAATACTTTCCAATGATGAAACGTGCTGGTTCTGCAGGGATCAGCGCACTCCAATATAAGCTTAAGAGTTGCAACGCACTTCAAAACGATTGAACCCCAATTTAGAAGGTCATTTGCCACGCACATAAGCTTAAACATCAATTTAACTTGTTTATATTGATTGCTGATCCATTCACAATCCCTAAGTGGTGGATTATGATTGTGATGACAAGCAGTTTTCAGTTTATTTCTGTTAATCACAGTGAATTGGTAATATCTCAATGGCATTACCAAATCAGCATACTGGGGTATCTTATGTCACACAAAAGTGTTGAATTCCCCATCCTTCTATAGAGATTGTGATCGCTGCCCAAATACACAAAATATGGTGATTTCTTACAATGTTTCTAGATTAATCAATAGCAACTGTGAAACGTAAAATAGCCTTTCGCGTGTGCATATACATACTTCTAGTCCAATGTACATCAGTTCTGCCAAGAAATCGAATGTTAACCTTGTTTGTTTCCGCTGTCTACATCTTTCACCCAGTTACTAAGGAGTGCAGTCACAGACTATGGGCCTCATTACGAGCTTGCTGGTATCCCGCCGGTATTACCAGGGCATTATCGGCAAACTGCAATACTGTTTACGCCACTTGGTCTGCGGGAATTACCGGAAGATTCCAAGTGGCAGAAAGACTGGTAAATCCCCATTCCATGGAGTCCTGTAGGACTCCATGGGGGGATTTGCCCGTATTGCCACCACCGGTATTATCAGGCCGGTAATACTGGAAGGTTTTTATGGTAGGGTGGCAGATATAGCCCCAGCCCAGAGTTGGAGGTAAAGCCACCACCCTACCGGCAAACTTGAGTGTGCCGATGGGGTAACGTGCCAGTATGCAGTAATAATGGAATGTTATTACCACACTGACACACTCGTTATGTCACTGGGAATGACATTTAAGATTATGACTCAACAGCATAGCTCAGAATTGAAATGTTAAATAATATATAAAAAGGACATGCATCAACAGCCTTCCCAGGCAGTGGCAGAGCTGCTTAGGAGCCGCTCATGAAGTATGTAGGACCACATGTCACAGCTGGAGCATCATAGCCCTTTAATCAGGACCTATTAAGTGCTGGCTCGAAAGGACAGGAAACAAGGGCAGTTCCAGGAAGTCACTAGCTAATCACCTACCTATTGACTACTATTCTTATGATTATGTAAAGGGTAATCTCACAATTCGGGAACACCCAAAGCATCAAAACATTGAAGCATCGAAGAAGCAGCTCTAAGGGTAGAAGAGAACTTTATATGGTTGGCATTGTATGGCATTTGTTTTTGATTCTTTGTTTTTCATTTGTGCTTCCTTACAGATGTTTTTTTAAACAAACCTCCCTTGATCAAGAACTCCATCACACTGAGATAAGCTGTTTTATACATTTATTTTTATATTGATTCTTGACTGGTGGTAATGGGCATAAAAAGGAAAGTGTTAGCCAAGCTGTCCCCAAAGATGGCGTCAAAGAGATTTGCGAAGATTATGACTCTGAATTCTGAAGCAAATACATTGATAAATGCAATTGAAAGCAAGCAAAATGATTTAATAATGGGCATGATCCCCAAAATAAGAATATGTGTGGGGAGGCTGCAAATATTGATCAAACTCCTTGTTTGAACCGTCCACCTCAAGAAGCCAATTGGGGCCCTGGGGGTCTGTGTAAGGTCACAAAAAAAACAGCTGCCACTGGAGTTGCATTTTTTTCACCACCCGTGAATGGGCAAGAACCGAGTCATGCCGAGTTAGGCGGACCCGGTAATTGCCCATTTTTGGGTGCCGGAATCAGGGGCCTGCCAATCCCCATTCTTCCCCATAGGGCTGAATGGGGATGGGGACGTCGGATGCACCGGCACATTCAGAGTTGTGCCGGTGCATCCGACGTGCTCTGCTCGTGGCTGCGGTTACACCTGCCAGGAAAAACCTGAAGAGTGAAATGGTTCCCGTGAGCAGAGCCCGTAGTATGGCGGTCCGGTAAGTACGGTACCGGCATGCTTACCGGTAGCATACTTTACAGACCGCCATGCTCATAATGAGGGCCAATGACTTCCAAACAAACTCAATTGAGGTTCCCTCCAGCTTGTGTGAAGAATGTGATTGCCATTACACGTTCAGTTAATCCTGTTTTAACCAATCTACCCAATCCTGCTGTGTACTTCTTAAGTAAAGAGATGACTTTATCTATAAATGACCAGGCTCTGAAAATCAAATAAACATCTTAGAGGTCTGAAGAGAGAGAGTAAATTAAGAGGGGCAGAAATAAGATAATTCCAGAATTTAGTGAAATTGCCAATCGGTCAAATCAGTTTAGAGGGAAATTACTGCTGATACCTGCAGAGATGTATACCCCTCATGACAGGATTGACACAGTGGCACCATACCAGATCGATACATCTAAAAGAAATGCATGCAGCCAGTACATTATCTGTGAGCTTGACTATATATATCCATGAAGTAACCAACCCAACGTCTTCTTCTACCACAGTAATAGCAGACATTGGGCCTCATTACAAGTCCGGCGGTAACCGAGCTGGAAAAAACGGCAGGTTACCACCGGACTTGTATTACCATTCCGCCTCCGTGATTCCCGGAAATACCGGGGCATTACGACCCTGGTGACCCGGAAATTCCGGAGGTGGAATTCTGTGAGTCCCCATTGCCATTGAGTCCCATAGGACTCAATGGGAATGGGGAAGTGGAAACACCGGCACCATCTTGTGATGGTGCCGGTGTTTCCACGTCTGCCTGCAGGTGGGTGATGTTAAACCCACCAGGTCAGACCTGCCGGGAATGACACCTCCCGCCTGCAGAACTCGAGATCACCCGGAATGGAAACAATGGTGGCGGCAGCTTTACCGCCACCGTTATTTCCCTACCAGGTGACTAGTAATGAGGCCCAATGTTGCCTTACAAAACAGATTCTCGGGCTTGGCTGAGAAAGCGATTAATCAAAGTGAACAATATCCAATTAATGGAAGGTGTTCTCCCAGTAATCAAGGATCATTAACTTCACAGGGAATATTCCTTCCAGTGACCAACCAATTAATAGGCTGTAGTGGCTTGGTACAATGCTCTATGAGTCAAATCCCACGAGTTTCAGAACATTCAGAGAAGACAACAGTCTGTTCAGAAAGCCAGAAATCAAGACCTAACATGGTTATTGTTGGGTCTTTAATGTCACAAATTCTAACAGACTCGTATGGAACAAATAATAAACTAACGGCTCTGCAGTGTGTTTAATATACAGTGCATTAACCAGATTTGCTTCTTGAGTAATTGTTTTAATAACTCCACCACTTTAAACATTTTAACTGCAAACCATCAATTTATTTTCAGCGAAATACCATTCCATAGAATGGCCATTTTGTTGAATAAAATTGTATGGATCCATCGGAATGTAATGTTATGATTAGGGGGTTAGATTAGGGTTAGGGTTGTGTTAGGGTTAGGGTTGAGGCTAGGGTTAGATTAGGGGTTACATTAGGGTTATGGTTGGGGCTAGGGTTAGCTTAGGGTTACATCAGGGTTAGCGTTGGGGCTAAGGTTAGCTTAGGGTTACATTAAGGTTAGGGATAGGGTTAGTGTAAGGGTTACATTAGGGTTAGGGCTAGGGTTAGCTTAAGAGTTACATTAGGGTTAGGGTTAGGGTTGGGGTTAGGGTTGGGGCTAGGTTTAGATTAAGAGTTACATTAGGGTTAGGGTTAAGGTTGGGGGTAAGGTTAAGTTTAGGTTTGGGGTGGGCATGGGGTTTGACATTTCAGCACTGGAAAGGGCCATGTAACACTTTAAAGTTACAAAAAAAGCATGGAAATGCTACTTTTTACATGTAAAAGTGCGTTTCCATGTATATTGTCGATGGACTGGTTTAGATGGAATTGCACTTTACATGTAAAATACAGGTTGTCAATGCTTTGGCAGACAATGGTTTGTATTAGATGCTTTAGTATGTTGACGGTTTATTTTCGATGCTATCACTATAAACCCAAGTAAGCCTCTAGGCCCTGTGCAGTGGACTGTCATGAATGACATCAGAACAACAGGAATTTTAATAATGGCATGTTCCACTAAGCCTTGAAAGCAGCTCCCTTCTCAAAAGGATGTTGTGTTCCCATATCGAACCTGGACTAGACTCATCTCTGATTCTGATCATGAACCTTTAAGCAACAACAATCATGGGATCACATTTGCATCTTAGAATATTGCAGGAATGAAAAATTAAGGGTCTTGATGTTTAAAATCAAGGTTACTTCATTTTTCTTGTTCCAGGTCAGAAGGGGCCAGGAGGTATGCCAAGTGGTAGCCTGACAATCTGGGTGCCACATGAATTTAAGGGCTCTTTTGTTAGTATTAAGACAAATAACGCTAATGTCCAGATTAGCAGGTGGATTTATGATCTTGACACAGTTTAGTTTTGCTGTAAATATCTACTTGAGATTGAAGGAGAAAACAATTGATTTAATTATAGAAATCATGTATTGTTTGGAAGTTATAAAAGCTAACAGTAATGATGATGAACACATTCACTTTATACTTGCAGGCAATTTCAACTGCAAATTAGGGATATTGGAAAAAAGTATACATGCTTGTACCGTGATATTAACATTTGGAACATACCTATTGTTCCTTGTGGTTCAACTATACATTGTAATAAACTAGTTGATAACTTGACTCAAACTATACGACTAGAAGATTCAGACCTGGTAACAGTCATTTTGCAGAGGATGTACCTGCTAAACCAACATTTAGAACAGCAATAACTAACATAAGGGTTGATTACATTATGGTTAATATGGAGAGTTAACATCTACTATGGTACTATAGGGTCATACCCTGATTAGAGAGTGACCACAATCTCTTGTGAGTTACACTGTAATTAAATTGTATCAATACATTATATATTTCAGATATTTCGAATAATGCATTGACTGTGGCTAAAAGCAAGAAATGTATCCATTTAATTGTGCTAATTAAAATACCAGAGGTTTAAGATGCAATTCCTACCCTAATTAAGCAGCATTTGCCTTTCTTAATGGAACATCCTTTGGCTATCTACTATGATCCACATTTGTCTTCATACATCCCACTTTGGTGTGTATATGTTAACCTCTTCTCTCGCACCTGACCATCAATATCTATCAAGAAGCAACTGTGTGGTTGCAGTAGACCCCCAAACTTGGGAGATGAATGTCCAGAATGTGTGGTATGAATGTAAAAATCAGACAAAAGGACTTAGGATTCATATCAGAAATGGGCAAGCAAGACCACAGTTATTATCTGGTTGCAACAATTATAAACAGATAGCATCATATCAACCTACCACCCAAACTAATAAACCCAAGGAGGTAATTACGGCACCGTAAATTACGGTGCCGTAATTTACTCCAAGGTCACTTTGCGGGTCCCGTAATTTACTCCTGCTAAAAGCAGGAGGTAAAGAGGGACCCGCAAAGGGAACTCGGAATACGGAGGTAAGGGATTACCGCCATTGGTGCCCTTACAGGCGCCGGTAATCCCTTACCTCCAACCTCGGAATGACCCCTCATGTATCTATAACATGTTCTTTCTTGGTTCAACACTGCATTGTACCATAACCTTTGATTATATACTTGAGTGTATTTCATAAAATCTTCGATTCCAAATTCCAGTGATTGTACATATTGAATCATAGGACACGTGCAGTTCTCTAAACTATTTGAAAATAACACTAAGATTCTGTAGAATTCAAACACAACTTCACTTACCTGGTACTGTTACACCCATTCACTATGGTTAATAAATAACTCTCCAACCATAATTGCTGTCTGTTCACTTTCCCTGTTATAGCACTGAGATATTGGAACTATGCTGGCATTACCACCAAATTCTCTCTGTGTTGTCATTACCATTGTCCTGGCCCACTGCTTATACCGATATTTGATCTTTGAAATCATTTTATTTCTCCTCCTAATAAAAAGAACAGAGTTACAATAATATATCAAATTGGAAACATGTGATGGTTCAGGGTTCAACATCGTTAGTTTTCAGTTACTGTAGTGGGTATATTAGTTACAATACTTCAATACTTGTATCTCTATCTCTGAGGTTAGGTTGAAGTTTCCTTGTAGGTTCTTCTATTGGTGAGTTCAAAAACGTTCAAATACTCTTCATCACTCAAAGAGCCGCACAGGGAGATGGTACTACCCACCCCCCCCCGGACAGTCGGCTGGCTGTGGTATAAAAACCAGCCAAAGATCTACTCCATATTCCCACGATCTATTTAGATCACAAGTTCCTCTTTGCCAATATAGAACAACAAGTAAGTCATAAAATAGCTACACTGTGGAGGCTACTGCCTGTTTGCAGTGGTTTACATTCAACCTTCATAACTAAGTTAGAAGTCAGTAGAATCAGGTAGGGCCCCTCCCATCTTGGTGCTCGAGCAATCTTTGTCTGGTGGATGTTATCAGGACATGTCACCAGGTTGTAAAGTGTTCCCTTGGTATAGCAGCTTGAACCCGATTGTGAATGAGACTGGAGACTGACACAGGATATTAGTATCTTAACTTATTCCTCCAAGCGATCATCTGATAATTGCAAATGATCTACTTTTCACAGGTAATCTCACAGATCTTTCATGTGGATTTCATACAGACTCAACCCAGTTTTCCTGGCGGGTGTGCTTTGCTTACTAAACAGAACTAGCAGTAGATTTTCTGGACATTTCAATCCTGTTTCTTGTCATAGTTTGGCCAATTTATTTTTCAATACTCCATTTTGCTTTGCAACTGCCCCAGCTGATTAAGGATTGTGTGGGCAATGCAAATTATGCTGGACTTTCGAAGTGGAAAGCAGTGTTTTGTTAATATTATTAAGAAAACAAGTTCCCCGATCACTGTTAATACATATTGGTACCCAAATCTAAGCACACATTCCTGAATCAATGTTTTCATGACAGTCACTGCATCTGTCTTTCTTCAAGGGTGCGCTTCCATCCATCATGACAAAACGTCCACTATTAGTAGCAGGTATTGCCACTTATTACATTTTGGCAGTTGCAGAAAATCAATTTGTAGCCCCATAAACAGGCCATACACTGGAGGGTGTGCTCCAGGGATGCTTGGGGCACTCTTCCCCACGTTATTTTGTAAACATATTACACATCTTTGACAGTACTCTTGAGCCATAGTTGTAAGCTCTGGTGCAAACCAAGATTGTCCCAATAGCATTGTCATTCCACGTCCATCAACATGCGCCTGCCCATGATGCATTCTTATTAGGTGCAACCATAATATTTTTGGAGCCACTAACCGACACTGTTTGTTTCACCACAGAGAGTCCTTATGCAAACAGCACCTCTTTTCTTATCCATTTGTCTTTTTCATCTGTAGTTCCATTCTCTTTCATTTGCGCAATGTTCTCTAACATTGTATATGATGTCCCCTCCTGTACAGCTTGCACCAGCAAAATGTGCACATATTTGCCCTTTAAATCATTTCAGCAACTAATAGGATCATAAAGTGCCTGGTGGACAGCACATTTGATGATAGCAATCGGCTCGGGCAACATTATAGCAACTAACAATGATAACACATAATGATTGTTTTTAATGGGTCTGCCGGTTGAAATCATGAATCCTCTCTGATTCCAGAGTTGAACAAAGCCATGGTCTTCTCCAAAGGTGTATCTTGGATCAGTATAAATGGTAGCAGATGGCTGAGCCACCTCTCGACAGGCTTTCATAATGGACACTAATTCAGCCACTTGCGCTGATGTTACTTGCAGCAATTTCCCGCTCTCATGCACTTCTCCAGGGGGGCTTCCTGCAGAACCCAAGACCACTTGCCCATTCTGATTTATGAAAAATGTCCCATCAATGACAATACTAGAGATCTGGATCTAGCCGTCATGTGAGGTGGAATTGTATGGCTCCTCTTCTAATGGAGTCCATAACAACGATGTTGGGTGTAAGACTAAACATCCAATCAAAGTGATATTTGAACCATTTAACAACATCATTTCATATTTGCTGGCCTTTGAAATTGAAAAGCACTCTAATCATTTTCACTGATATTGATACTACCACGTGCATGACGGCCACCAATAATGGTGATTCTAATACAATATTTTTCCACCTCCAAAATCCCTGCAGCTACTGAACGGAGCAAGGTAGCATTCTTGTTTCAGCTGGATCCAGTTCTTTATTATAGTAGGCCATGGGTCCATGATGAGGTCAATTTTACTGGGTAAGGACCGCTAAAGCAAATCCTTTTCTTTTAGGTAAATTTATTTTTGTAACCGAGTAGACCTAATGTGGGGACTTCAGCTAATAACCATGTTATTTTTGTGAAAGCCTCTTCTGCCTCCAATGTCCATTGAAATGGTTCTACAATATTTAATCATGTGTAATCTTGTAGTGGTTTATATATTTAAGGGAATCCTGAGCTACGTTTCCTGCAGTAACCCAGGGCCTGAGTAATGCTTGCATTTGCATGATGCTCTGCAGCTTTGGTATGTTGTAAACTGTCTCTTTCTCGAGAAGTTGATATCATTCGACATCCCTTCATACCTCTGGGGCAAACAGATCCACATATATTGAACCCCCATGTGAAAATGCAAATAAATACTGACTGTCCTTAAGTATGGGAACTGAGCATAAGTCGACTATCGTGAAATGTGTGGCATCTGTTGTAATACACAACAATATGGTCTCTGGGTTTGGTACAGCGGGAAAAGAAGGTATCACCACAGCATTAATAGCACATAGGTCCTGTATGAAACAATATACATACTTCCCGGGTTTCTTCACAGGAAAACTATGAGTATTACATATATTGCTGGGTGGAACAATTATTCTATGACTCAAAAATGAATCAATCACAGGGGTAATTCCTTACTCTGCCTCAGGTTTCAAGGGATACTGGGGTGTTTGGGGAAACTATTTAAAAGTATCTACTTTTATCCTTACTGGTTCAGCTGTGTGTATATATTACTTAATTGTCATGGATAGCACACAACCACCCGGGTATTGAATCAATTAACTCCCATATGCCCTCCACCGTTGCTTCTCTATCTCTGTTACTCTTCCTTCTCTGTCTTGTCTTAGTGAGGTCATCATTGTCACTGCATTTTACGCAGGCACACTTAGAAACAACCCATATGGAGTGCAGTATACAGTACATTTCATCTTGCACAGCAAATCTCTTCCTATTGAATTCACGGGAGAAGTGGGAGTTAAAATAAATACATGTTGATTAGTAATGCAGCCCAAAGTGATGGATAGTGGTTCTGACACCTTGTGTATTACAGTATTATTCAATAGTCCTACCACTCTTACTGTCTCACGGGATGTGGGGACCTGGGAAAAGTAATATATTTGTAAAGCAGATTGGTTCACATCCGTGTTTACCATCTATGGTTCTTGTATTCCAGAACCCTGGTGCTGTACATAAGAACACTCCTAGTCAGTTGGTAATATCAGTGTTTCCAGAGCCCCCTCACTTTTCATTGTCAATACCCAAATAGAGGTACCCCTTCCCCTGGTGGGGTCTCCAGGATAAAGGATATGGTTTGGGTTTGGGAACTGGAACATCTGGACCATGGACAAAGTTGGTGCCTGGACCTGTCCTCCCTGTGGTTGCATTTGTGTGTTAGATGGGTCATTTCTCCCCTGCATATGTTGTCTTACTTGTGGTCTGAATGGACATTCATTTTTTTCAATGGCCTTCCTGCTTAAAATTATTATAAATCAATGAGTTCAGTATCATAGCTCTGGGAGCCTGTGGGTTATTCAAATTTCCATGAACCTAGTAACCTTGTCCTCCCCACACCTGTTGTTGGTCAAACTGTCCCTGTTGTCTCAGTTGCAGTGGCTGTCTCCCATATCCTCCCTGCTAGCTCTGATATGTCTGTGGAACCATTTGACCTCCTACTTTGCCTCCGCCTCCACCTGTAGGTCAGACCCATCTTTGAGCTTGGTTGCCCTGAACGTTTTCCATTCCCTGTGATGTCCCTGCACCTGGCCCTGAAGACTTTGCATTTGCAATCATAAGTTTATTATCACACATCTCCTTTCTCTGATCTTGGCAAGTGATGCTATGATTTGCCGCCACCACTAGCTCAGCTAATCATTTAGTGTGCCATCCTATAGACACATTCTTAAACTGCATCTGTACTTTCACGAGCAAAGCCACAAAGAAATAGATGGCTCTAGCATCCTTAGCGATATCTTCTGGTTTTGTAATAATGAGTGAACACCACCTTCAGTCTATCTAAATAGCCGGTGGGTGATTTGCCCTTATTATGTTTACAATTCAATATTTTTGCCCAATCTGTTTTTCTAGGGCAGACCTCTGTAACCATCATCACTACCCTATCCCTTGCCTGCATTAGCTCATACCCTGTGCCTGGACCAATGTTTGGCCAAGCAGCCTTTTCCATTAGTTGTTATCTTACCTCGGTGGAATCATTAGTCGCATACTTTGATTCATATCTGCCACAGTGGTTTGTAACTCTGCATTATTGTCTGTAATTCTTCCACAAATCATTGTGATTCTACCCATATATTAGGCCATTCTTTAGCTAATGTCTTAAGGTCTACCGGTATCCATGGTATAAGGACTATCATTAGTGCCAGTGGATTTTCCTCATCTACCTGTGCAGCTGACACTTGTCTGAGTGGAGATTCAAATGTATGTGAATCCCTTGCATATATTGTCTCTTTCCTTCTTACCTAGATGTCATCTGTTCACATTGGCAAATACATCAAGTATATCCTCTGGGGTCTCAATATCTGGATCCTTTGCCTTGGTCACATCCATCAGTCCCTCCTTCTCTAATAGCTGTGGCCACATTCAGCCTCCCTCTAGTGCTCTCCTACCCCTACAGAATTGTATTTCACTTCTCGATAGGTTATTACTCCCTCTTTATGCCCCGGCTTTCCCATCATCTCTTCTACCTGTGGCCTCTTCCAGTCACATGGTGAATGTTCCCTATTGTACCGCTGGTATTTTCATACCTCCTTTTCAAATACCCATCTTAGGGCTCTTAGTTTATGTAACTTAAGTGTTCCCTCAATCAGGAATTGAGTCTGTCCATTCGTTACATCAAATAATGCTATGCGTCAAAATAAAAAAAAACAGAGGAACTGTTAAACTATCTAAAGATATAATGGGTGGGTGACATCTTTTGGGGATTCCTATGCATCTTTTGACTGTTGTTTGCCTAGCTTACTTTCACTATTTAAACCTGCTTTCACTGCTCACTTACACTTTTACCCAGGCGTCACTCCACCACCTGTTCTTTGACTTCACTCATTTGTGGTTCAGCGAGGGGAAACAGATCAATACCCAAAGACACCATGGATTGACCCTTATAGGGATATTGGTCTCAGCATGCACTCGTCCACATGTCCTTATTTACTATAGAGCTTATCCCTTTCCCTTGACTCGTTGCTTTAACCAATACCTGTGCATTGTACCGGGCTTCATTCCTGATGTTGACATTTATTTTATGGTAATCTCTGGGTAAAAAATAGAAAACACCAGAATAATCACAGTTATAATACATGCAGACACTGCTAACAATGCTCCATACCACACCTAGAGTCTCCATCCCATTTCAGCATATCCCCTAAATACATCCCATCATACGCTTTCCATTTCCTGGACCCTTGGTTCCCCATTTGGCTTTGAATGCACTCTCAACAATCTCCTCTTGCGGACGCCCCCATGGAGATTTTCAAGTAGGTCCTCTACCTTTTCATGTTGAGCGCTTGTGATGGTGTCCGGATGGAGGCCCTTGGGGTCTGGTGGTCCGCATCATTGCGGCACTGGTCCGAGTCACGTGCACCATCTTTGAACGTTAAAATCAGACAAAATGCCTCAGACGCATATCGTAAATCGATAAAGCAAGGCTATGTTTATTTACTCGTTGAAACCATTACAATCAGATAGCATCTTATCAACCCATTGACCAAACTAATACCCCAACCAATTCCATTTCACCTTCCCTTATATACCCTCATGGTCTTGTCTCCTTACATTGGTTGTGCAACCATTTACATATCCTTGTCCCGCTTTTATAACAACAGAACACATTTTAAACAATCATTGTCCTTCTTTGTTTTCTGTCTATACTCCTGGGACCATGTGGTTCTTCACTTACAGGCCAGTCGCACTGATCTGATGATATCTGGTGTTGTTCTCCTCAGGTGAGAGCTGTTGATCCGGCACCCCTTCATTCACATCTGGTTGAAAACAGACCCCATTGTCCAAGTAGGTTTAGGCCAGTACAATCCACGATGGAAGTATACGTATCCAATGCCTGTGTAAAAGAAGAAACCAATGTTCGGGCACATACATAATTGTAATAGTGTAGGTATAAAATACTCTTCCCGGACTTCTCCCATATCATGGTTTATTTTCCCATTATGATCATATTCATGCAATAGCCTTTATGGCAGCATTTCTACAGTACAAATCAGATTCCCCCTCCCTCAGGGGCCATCACTATGAACAGTAGTTACCATTTCTTTATCTGCTTTATTGGTGATTGATCTTGCCTCGGTATAGCAATTCTGACTTCTGCTTTGTTATCCTCTGTGTCATCAATATTACTGTATGGAAATCCATTTGGCCTGGGCAGAATAATCCAACATGCTTCTTCAATCACTGGAGTAGCTGAGCAAGAAATGGCTGTTGCTGTCTTCTTCACTGTGTGTTCATTGGCATATGGATCGGCTAATGATTTGCCAATTCTGTGAACATACCCTATGTTCTCTTGTGTGCATCACCTATAATAAAGGATGTGTCTGTTTAATGTCCCATACTTATTTCCAGATCTGACTTGTAGAGGCAGTTGTATGCCTATTATCTCTGAAATCATTCTGAATCCACCAGTGTAAATCAATGTTGTAAGCTCTGACCAGTGTAATTCAAATCTGAGACTAATAATGTTGGTATCTGTGAATTTTCCTGGCATAGAGCCAGAAGCAACCCATGTAGTTCAACAGTCTGAGCTGAGTTATCTCCTAGGTGCTTAGTTGCAATGCCAGAATGTATAAACTTGTAATCATGTGATGTGATGGCTGCACATGCAGCTCCATACTGTGAGCTTGTTCCAACAGCTACTATTCCTGATCTGTAACAATATATTATTTGATAGAAATCACATAATGGGTGTCAGGTATCATGATGTCCAGATGTGTTACCATGGTCCACATCAGGTCACTCACTCTTTTCAATTCTGCCTTGTAATGACATTTCACATTATTAGCTTGTTTTTGTGCTGCCCACTAGACCTATCTGGTGTGCTTGATTGTGTGGCAGCCTCAAGTTGAACTAGAGGAATGTTTATATGTATGGATTATTCACAGCTAAATTGGGCACTTTTTGCATGATCATTTGCACTGCAGTCAGTATCATTTCTTCTGGTCTGAATATTCTTTCTGTAATATAATAGACATGTGATTTATATGCTGTTAGGCAGAATCATATGCAGTACCCTTTGCGAACACCACATACAATTAAGACTACAAGTGTAAGTACAATTTCACCTTTGGTACAAGCCTGTACTACAAAGTAAAGTGGTAGCGATGGCTTAGCAGCCAGACTTATCTCAAGAGTAAAGTGAGACGTATCAGAAGTTACACAAGGACAACAATTACTATGATTCAAGCAAACACTGATTCAAGGTGTCTGAATAAAATAATATGCATTTATTTACACCATCAGTTATGCAACAGATGACTATTATAAAGCAGCACAACATCACAATCTTAATACACTACAATGACCCACAATCAATTCTGGACAAGTTAAGCTCAAAAATGAAGTGTGAGCAAAATGGCACTCCAGCAATTTAAAAGGGAGGAAAAGACATGGGAGGTCATTACGACCTTGGCGGTAAGGGGTTAACGGTGCCGGTAAATCTGCCGGAGCCGTCAACCCCTTACCGCCCCATTACGAGTCTGCTCATGGGAGCCCGCTAAACCAGGCATCCTTAGTGGGTCCCGCAAGCAGACCAGCATGCTAACAAAGGGCCCGTTATTAACGGGCCCGTTGTTAGCATGCACCCAATTCCAATTGAGCCCTATGGGGGCTCAAATGGAAATGGGGATGCACAGGGTCCAAGGTGGGAATGGCCCAGTATTTCACCCTTCAGGGAACCCGGACCCGGTGTGAGGGGCCACAGGGGGGGTCTGTACTTCCGCTCTCTATATGGTAGAGGAGAGGCACAGAGGACCCCTGCCAAGATTCTCAACATTGGTACGTGGTCGAGCAATCAAGGCCTAGCTTCTAGAGGTGATACAGGCGCTGGTTCTTAAGTACGGTGTAGTCCCCAAGCACCCCCAAAGGAATGTCCGCATACTGTATCGGTTAAAACACAGTCTTTATATAATTAATATTGAAGGTTATATACAATATCACGACAACGCACTTTGTACTTGGTTATCTATAATGGCAAATATACAGTTCTGCGTGGTACCACAATTACTATTAGATCTCTTTCAAGTGCATCAACAGTATGGTTAAATGGCACACAAATCAGTTTGTAACAGAAACCAACAATAGAGGTAAGAGGAAAGCAGTTGGTGAGAACAAATGGCAGAAATACTGGTCACTACCATTAAACACAGTTCCCACCTGGGCAACCTGTAGAATAACGATACAAGCCCAGTCCATATATTGTTCACAAGAGACTTCCCAATAGTTCTGCAACCCAAAAGTACCTGGCATTCTAGCGTTCCTCGTCGAGGAATCAACGGCCCTTCTTGAATGTCCTCCCTTTAAGGCAGGAGTCACGGGGTGTCGAAGGTCCGACAGAGAACAGGGTGAGCTACGATGGTGAAGTGGCAGCTTTGTTCCTGGCAGAGCTCATTGACAGGGAAGTGTAAACGTCCTGGAAGGAAGAGGCATGCAGAGCACCTCGGTGTCAATAGTTCTGGACCACAAAGAGTTTGAAGAACTGTGGCCCAGCAAGGGCGTTGAGTCGTCAGCGTCTCTATGGTCTTTGGGTGGCAGGAAACCCACTGATGGATGCTCCTCATCACGTCGACAGTCATGCCTTCTCCAGCGGGATAAGACGACAGCGATGCGGACAAGAGCGTCCTTGGATTTGAATGTTCTTAGGCAAACGAGAGCACGGAGGCTCCAGTCGTCGACGGCGGTCGTCGACAGTGGCGGTCAACTGTCTGGGCGCTTCTCCTTGGGATTCCGCGGCAGTGCCCGTCTCGGGTCGGCAGCCTGTCGAAGGTTTGTCTACCAGGGAGCTTTGGCAAAGTTCAGCTGGTGCATGATGGTCCCTCGTAGCTCGGGAAGAGGGTGTCTTACCAGGTCCTCTCTGGGTCAGTCCTTGGCGACAAAGCAGCTTTCATATTGTGAAGGAGAGCAACAGCAATTCTTCTTGTCCAGCAGGGCTTCAAGGTTAAGCTTCAGGTTTACTCCAGTTGCTCCTCGTAGTGGACTTCAGCTTCTGAACACGGTTCCTAGCAGTGAGAGGTCCCCAGATATACTGTTGATCTTCCATTCATTCTGCTGGGTCATACTCAAGCATCCAATCACGGCGAAGGGCATTCATGCAGGCAGGAAGCCAATCAGGCACACAGTGCATTCAGGCCATTCACTTCTCTCCAGACACTCACAACAAGTTATGTATATTGGGACAAGTACCCAACCATTGAACACTCCACACTGCATTCATACCTGTTTGGGGCAGGGCTGTCTCAGTCATTATGTCAAACACCAGATACTAGACACCCACAACACAGAATGCATATTCGTCACACACTCCATTCACCCAGGTCCCACCCACAGGCGTACCCACAACATATGGTCGTTGGGAAGGCTCCAGCCAGTCTGGTCAGCACTTCCCCACACTACCATGTATGGAACTTCCACCCAAAAGCCAGTCAGGGGGAAGGGACAGAGTCAGGGCTTCCCGGGACTTCGGGAAGATCAAGGTAACAGGCAATGGAAGGCAAGAGGCCAAGGGGGCCATCTTGTCCCCATCAGGAATCTACCGATTCCAATGACAGGGCCTGGGCATCCCAAAATGGAGGACATTCAGGGCACCAGTCAATTCAGCACGGAGCTGCTACCAGCCCATACCCTGCTCTGTGGGCCACACACAGGTGGCCAAAAACATACACTAGGGGCACAGAGTTGTACCCCTACCCATGGGTGCCATAAAGGTATCCCATGGGTCTGTTCACCAAAGAGAGCTGCACCGCCAGGAGTCCCACATGAACTCCTGCACGGAAAACACAACAGAACACACAATAAAAACAGTAAAGTACAGGGATACGAAGGCCCTGTCCCTCCGATCCATTTCCAGCATCGCAGTCGCCCCCCCAGACTGAGGTTAGGGTGCCTATTCTCCCACGGGATAGACACCCTCATCCAAACGGTCAACACACCTTCCGGAAAGGCCATCTGCAATATCGTGACTCTTCCCTGGTCTATGCTCCATGGTGAAGTCTAGCCCTTGCAGGCCAATGGACCACCTGAGCAGTTTCTGGTTTTCACCCTTCATCTGCATAAACCACTTCAGGGGCTTATGACCTGTTTGGACTTTGAAGGTAGACCCGGTAAGGTAGGGCCTACAACGCCTAAGGCTCCAAACTATACTAAAACATTCCTTTTCAACAGTAGCTCACCTAAGTTCCCTACCCTTAAGTTGTCAACTGATTAATATG
The DNA here is from genome assembly GCF_040938575.1 of Ambystoma mexicanum. Classification (NCBI taxonomy): domain Eukaryota; kingdom Metazoa; phylum Chordata; class Amphibia; order Caudata; family Ambystomatidae; genus Ambystoma; species Ambystoma mexicanum. Next base: position 417,475,044 of record NC_090937.1, on the reverse strand, counting down.
ATCGGATGTTCTCTTCCTTTGTCATCTAACTGGGACAAGACAGCTGTCACAGGCATCAGTTTGAACGATAAAGGTCTTGCTGTAATCAGGCGCACACAACACAGGTGCCCTAGAAAGACTTTATTTCAAGCCATCAAAGGCCCTCTGACAGTCTTCTGTCCAATTAACCTTCCTAGGTTGTTTGGGTGAAGTCAGAGCTGTCAGGGGTGCAGCTATGGTTCCATAGTCTGCCATGAAATTGCGATAATACCCAGTGAGGCCCAAAAAGGCTCTCACCTGGGTTTGAGTAGTGGAAGTCTCCCAGTCCTGTACATCCTGCACTTTACTGGCGAGAGGTTGGATTGGACCACCTCCGACCTCATGACCAAGATACGTGACTTTCCCCTGAGCTATCTGGCACTTGGTGGCCTTGATAGTGAGGTTAGCCCTTTTCAAGGCCTGCAACACCCTATTCAGATGAATCAAATGCTCTTCCCAGGTGGAACTGTAGACGTCAATGTCATCTAAGTAGGCCACACAAAAGGCCTCCAGCCCACTGAGTGCATGAATGACCAATCTCTGAAAGGTGGCAGGGGCATTCTTCAACCCAAAAGGCATGACCCTAAACTGGTAGAGTCCCTCTGTTGTTGAGAATGCCGTCTTTTCCTTGGCATGGTCCGTCAGAGCTATTTGCCAATAGCCTGAGGTAAGGTGAAAGGTGCTCACAAATTTGGCAGCACCTATGGTGTTCACAAGCTCATCAGCCCGGGGCAACGGGTGCACGTCAGCTTTGGTGACGGCATTGAGTCCTCGGTACTCCACACAGAACCTCCAATCCCTGGTACCTGCCTGGGAGCTTGCCTTGGGGACAAGGACCACTGGACTGGACCAGGAACTAGTTGAGGGTTCAATAACACCCAGATCCAACATCTTGGTGACCTCAGCCTAGATGTGGTTCTTAACTGTATCTGACATACGGTAGCACCTGCTTTTGACAGGCACACTGTCACCAGTGACAATATTGTGCCTACACCACGGTATAAGGCCTGGTGTCAGTGAAAACAGAGAGGCATGCTGCCGGAGCAAAGCCCTGCAGGCCATCTGCTGCTCTGTCATCAGATTGGGAGAGGGATGGACTCCCTCCACGGAGCCATCCTGAGGGTTGCAATGCAGCAGATCAGGAAGGGGCTCACTCTCATCCTCTTCTTGCTCTGAAGCTAGCAAGAGACATGAGACTTCGGCTCACCTGTGGAAAGGCTTGAGCCTGTTAACATGTAATACCTGAGGGGCTACGCCAGAGGCTCCCATGTCAACCATATAATTGACCTCGGCCATCTTGGAGATTATCCTGAAGGGTCCAGTCCATTTATCTGCCAAAGCCTGAGGCTTGGTAGGCTCCATCACAAGGACCTCCTGTCCTGGAATCCAGTCTACTTGCGATGCTTTAAGGTCATGCCAGTACTTATTCAATTCCTGGCTGGCCTTGAGAGTCGCTGTTGCCTGACCCATCATCTGTGTCATCCTCCGCCTGAGACCTAACACATAGTCCGCCACTTGCTTGTTGGGATCTAGAGGGGTGGCTTCCAAACCTTCTATGATTAAGGCAAGGGGCCCCCTCACGGGATGTCCAAAGAGTAACTCAAATGAGCTGAAACCAACACCCTCCCGAGGTACCTCTCTGTAAGCAAACAGCAGGCATGGCAGAAGAAGATCCCACTTCTTCCTTAGGGGCTATTCCAAAGCGCCTAGCAAAGCGCCTAGAATGCACTTGAGAGGTGCACGCAGACTACGTATCTACGGCATTCTCCTGTTCCCTGCAGTCTGCTCTCCATTGCTGTGGTGGGAGGAGTGACTCACGCAGCCTTCTTAACCTCATTCGAGCCGCGGAGCGGCCGCAGAGCTGCTGGCTGAGGTGCTCGCAGTCTACGTTTCTACGGCAGTTTCCTGTTCCCTGTAGTCTGCTCTCCATTGCTGTGGTGGGAGGAGTGACCCACACAGCCTTCTTAACCTCATTTGAGCCGCGGTGCGGCCGCAGAGCTGCTCGCTGAGGTGCTCGCAGTCTACGGCAGTCCGCGGCCGCTCTGCGGTCCGCTTGCTTCAGAGATGCTAGTCTGTGAAACGGGCAGTGAGGGGCACTGGCTTCGGAGCCAGCGAACCCGGAGCGATGACAGTGGCCTGGAGCGGCGGAGTCCTTTGAAGCCGGTGAGCCGCGCCAGAAAACCGGCCCCACGAAGGCAAGCACAGCTCAACAAAACCCCAAACCACTTGAAGCTTTGGTGCTGCGGGACTCTAGCAATCACCAAAAAGACTCCACTAAAGCCTTAACCAGCTTGGAAGATGTTCCTCCAGTTTCAACACCACCGGAATGGCATAGTCACATGGAGGGAAGTGACCAGCCCACAATGGCAGCGGTGGCAGTGGAAGCCTTCAAACATGCCCCGCTGGTTGACAACAAGACCTTAGCCCACCACCCCATCCCTCCTGAAAACAGCACATTGGGCTCTACTAGCCCTCAAGATCTGCAAGCGGAGGAGCCAGCAACTTACCCTGCCGATTACGCCATTGCCGAAGTGGAAGTCTCTGAGGACGATATTGCAGACAAGGTGCGCTGTTCCTTCCCCTTGGATCCGAGGGTCTTGCCCATCCGAAATCCTCCTCCTTCTCCTCTTGAACTGAACGCCGCTGCCGGCTGGGAGCCCGCCACGGAGGCGACGAGTCTCACTGCCGACGAGCCGCGAATGGTGGAGAGTGAGCTGGAAAACACGGGGCGGAGCGGCGGCTCAGTCTCGGAGACTCTGCCGACCATGCAGCCCTTGCGGAACTCGGATGGACTGCGAAACTCAGAGGCTTAGCCCGCTTCAACGTCAGGTCGGGGTAATCCTCAGAACCCGACTTTGCCAGAAAACCTAAAACTGGGTCCTGCTTCTTCAGAAAATCAGGAGACCCAGATAACGAAGGAGTCACCTGCATCGGGGGTCCACCAACCAGCTGCTAACCCTCTAAAAGTGCCAAGTATGCCTACGCCTTTGGTAATTACCATCTCGTCAGCCAAATTAGCCGACCTTCAGAACAAAGATGAAACCAAAGTGGAAATTCATCAACCACTCAAAAATGAAGACCTATCCAGTGCCCCAAAAAACAGGGCTATTGGCAAGAGCACTGAGGACTGCTCGTACTCTACAATTGAGTACTCTGAAGACGACCTGGATGTATCGGGGGACGACACAAAACCTCCAACCATCACCCAAAGACTCAATTTCTCTGTGCCCCACTCCACGCCGACTGAAACAGTATTCACAAGTCGCCTCGATCCTATGGTAGCAACCAACATTTAGTACCAGTCACAACAATGCACAACGTCTTTTCCAAAGTTTACCAAGCAGCAGCCGAGTAAAAAACCACTGATGAAAGACACGCCCTTGCAAGGCTCAAAAAACACCAACAACGGGATCCATAGTCGACTTCTTTGCGAAAAAAAATTACCTGCAAGAGGAAGACAAAGCTGAGCTATCGGACACCGAACTCTTGGAAGGAACTCATCAAGACTTGAACCACAAAAGCGATAAAGACTCTTTGCGCAATCTTGCGTTCATGAAAAGATGGTACCTCAAAGTGGAGAGGCAAGGCCTTGGAACCACCTTGAACACACCAGAATCCAAACCGACACAAAAGGATACCAAACCCTTCACTGACCAAGCGCAAATTAACTACATCCCCGTCACAAGTAAGACAGTCGAGGATCCTGTGCTAAGAGGTTCTGTAATTCCAACGAAGAGTCAATGCCGGATCGAACTCCCGGGCAAAGACTTAATAAATTCGACCAACCAGGAAGTGAGGAAAAGAGACACTGCTCCTTGTAGTTCCACCCAAGAGAACTCTGCCAGTGAGAGGCTCAATAATTTACGTCAACCCTCACCGGAAAGATACGATCCTAACTCTATGCCCAACTCTAGAGCTGTTCCTGGCTCACCCACCAAATCCCCAAAAAGAAAAACAGACCTCTTTGCCATCATGTCATCCCTGACTATAGCACTAGCTCCTTTCACCAAGCTGTATGAAGCGCTCAACGACTCAGCAAAAGACCAAGTAACTTTATTGGCCCACATGCGAACGCGACTTTCCTTCATCGAAGGCTACATTACAGCAAAGGAAATCAATAAACCTCCTACGGGAGAAGTTTCTCTGCAACCTGGACATCCTGCCGTTGGCACAAAGTTTTCGAAGCCCACTCAAACGGATGAGCCAATCATCAAAACCTTCCAATTTACAGGGAACTTGGCAAAAGAAGCCACAATAGCCATTACCACTCAAGCAATAAGCGAGCCATCTGGCCGGAATGCAGCGACACAAGCTGAAGTTCCTCCTGCAAGCTCGACTACACTGAAATCAAAAGAAAAAAACAAATCTTTGAACACTAAGAATTTGCGGTCATCTCCAACTAACCTGAAGAAAATTAATCTGAAAACTGTAACCAAACCTCAACTGAAAAATGGATGTGCAATCTGGTCCTCTGACCAATCCATCCAAAAAGATGGTGCTAAACTGAGTGGGCACTCCAAGGCGACGACGAGCAGGCCCTCAGCCAGACTCAAAGTTGATGACGACAGTCTGGCATCTTCATTAAAACAATCCTGCCTACCTTTTGAGCCCAAACCTAATGATCCTACTCTTCTTCCTCAACCAAAGATTTGATGTACTTACACCAAAGGAAAGCAGGATACGGACGATACCACCTTGTCAATCACGGAAAGTGAGTTGATGGAGGCGGCCTTGAATGAGACAGAAACCTGGGAGGACTGGGACGAGGTCGATCGGAACCCACCACAAAAAAGGAAAATAGTAAATCTCCTGCACCAAGTACCGAGGACATTGACCAAAAACAAAAACAAGAAAAAAAATGCTCTCTCCGGCGCAAACAAGTCCAATCTTTTTAACACTGGAGGAGAAGAAACTAAATCCCCTGGCAAAAAATAAAGGCACTAGAATGTTTCAATACCCACCGGCCAAGAAAATGGAAAAGTCTCCTGTGCGGGCTAGGTCCAGGCCCCGTCCATCTAACAGGAAACTATCAACGAGAGGTGATTCTCAAAAACCAAAATACGAACGGCCGACAGAAAGTTCAACTCATTGGCGCTCAAGAGTTCATAAAAGTCGCCACAGGGATGAGCGTTCAACTTCAAGAAATTGGAGCACAAAAAGGCAACCAAAATCAGATCATGCAGCCAGACCCTCGTTTACACCAAGAAAACAACTAACTTCAAATTCAAAGCACGCGACAACATCCAGAGAAAAAAGCAAAGAACGCTGAGCTAAAAGAGTTCTCATAAGACGTTCTGTAAGGTCTACTAAGACCCGCTCTTTCATTTTGAAAAGCATCTGGAAAGAAGATTCCTCTTTCATTCTTAATAGGAAAACCATTCTAAAAATCTTGCACTTGGTTCCAGCACTAAAAAATCTATCAACAGAAGATCTTACGATTGTGGAGTTTCAAGACAAAAAGCGAGTTGACAGTGTTTACTCACACATACAGTCTGAAACAATAAAGTCTCTCTTAACCAAGGCAAAAAACAAATTAAGAGCTTTAGGATACGATCTCAAAGATTACACGATCAATGAAGGTCAAAAACACAAAGAGCATTCAACAGATCATTTGGAAAGACGCTCGAGAGCCAGAAAGACGAACGGCCAACGTACCAACGGGACCCCTCACTTGTATGAGCGTGTTTCGTCATCTGAAAACAGGCGTACTCCAGGGTCCGCTCTGCGGAAACAGAACGAGGGCCATCGTCCAAGCTCTCTAGAATTGGAAATAGTCCCGTCAGGTCCCCAGAAAAACTGGAACATTACCATTGAACAAGACATCTCAACTAAAGGAAAAGAGAAGTCATTTGGCGACCGGAACCAAATTAGTCTCAAAGAAGATCCAAACCGTTGGGCCTGGCTGCCAAAGCCCTGTCAACAAAAAAAAGATACTAGCAATCAAACGTAAGACAGATAAACAAGGATTCCTCTGGTCAGTCATCAAACATGGAATCCATTACCGGCCTAACCTTGGGTTCCTGGAATACACAAGGCTTGACTCACCTGACAAACTCCTCAGATGTAAACTTGGGATCATCTGACATTTGGTGTCTCCAGGAAACATGGGTCCAAAACAAACCAACGATAGAGGGCTATGTAACCATCTTTTATCCAGCCCTGAGAGGAGCCACAGGTCAACCAAGGGCCGAATTACTGACTGCTCTGCGCATTGGATCCAACCTCCAGTTTAAAGTTATAAAGGAGGAGCCGCACATCTTGGCAGTGCTGATTCAATGAGGCGCCAGCCAACAAGGACCAAGTAAACAAAAGAAAACCACTTACTCACTAGTAAACTTGTACTGGAACCCTAAAGAATGTGCAACGGAGTACTTCTTATCAAACATCGAAAACATTCTGAAAGATGCGCTATCAAACGACTCAATCTACAGTATAATCATCTGTGGTGATTTAAATGTCAAGATCATGCAAAAAAGAGTCGAAAATTCACAAATAAAAGCCAACATCTTAACATTACCAGAAAACTCCCTAAAAAGAGGAAAGAAATGGGCGAACTTGATGGACACTTTCGATCTTCACAACGCCCACTTCTTGGGCAAAGCATCCCAGCCAGTCCTCCCAACCTGGGAGTTAGCAGGAAGACACGCTACCCTAGATTATGTCTATCTCTCCAGAAACCCTCTGACGCAGGTCACAGGCTTTGAGGTTATCAGAACACGCAACAGCGACCACAACCTTTTGAAAATGACGTGGACAGCTTCCCGCCTGCATGTCCATGAGAGCTTGTGTGCCCTGAGAACGGCCAACATTGAGACCCACGCCAACTCCACATGTTTGAGGTTGAAAGGCTCAGCCATTACGACACTAACCACAAATTATTGTCAAGCAAAAGCACTGGACATTTTAAGAGAGGCAGGTAGCCTCACGGACTACTGTCCCGTACTACAGCTATACCAGATTCAAAAAACTGGTAGCCTAAGCAAAGTGAAGACCCACCACTATAACAATTTGATACTTAGAGAAAAAAGGCTTATAATGAGACGAGCCACAAGAAAGGCTAGACGTTTTCCTTCCACTATTAATAGAGAAGCAGCTCGGACCGCTACCAATGTTTATAAGAACTGGTTAAAAGGCTTCAAACTCCAGCTTTATCAAGACGATTGCGAGAAAATGCTGTGAGTACTTAGTGGCAAGCAAACAAAGGCTTTCTGGCCATTGATTACTTCAAAAAGCTCATCAAGTGAGGATGCTTTATCATCCAGCATCCCAGAAGAAGCCTGGATTGCCCACTTTTCAGCTCTCTTCGGCCTACCCGAGAAGGGGATAGAATCTTTGAAACATCGAAGTTGACCCAACTTGTATTGAATCTAAAATTAAGAAACTAAAATCATCACGAGCACCCGGCCCTGACGGTCTGTCAAACATGGACTTAAAATCCAATCCGGCAAGCTTGTCTATCCTGATAGCGGAAATCTTTGAATCATGCATGGCATCTAGATCTATTCCGACGTCCTGGAAGGCAGCAAACATTGTGCCTATTTACAAATCAGGAGACAGAGGCGACCCGAACAACTATCGCCCCATCGCACTCCTCGACTGCATCAGAACACCCTTTGGATCCTTCCTACTTGACAGCTTCAAGATCTGGGTGTCTTCTTCAGAAGGGTGGGACAATTTCCAAACTGGCTTTAAGAAAAACCTAAGCACCATGGCAAACATATTTACTATCAACATTCTCAAGGCCAGAGTCCAGGAAGGGGCGCCCCCCCTGCGCCTGGCTTTTATCGACTTGTCCAAAGCATTCGACAAAGTAAACAGAGAGAAGGTATGGACAAAACTCACCAACTGGAACTGTCCCCCCGCCTTGTTGGATCCTATACAAGAACTTTACTCCGAAACATCTATGAGAGTCCGACTCAATGGTACAGGTACACTCTCCTCAAAAACTTGGTACAAACTGCGGGGTAAAGCAAGGATGTCCCTTGGCACCGGCACTTTTCAATGCCTACACTGGCGATTACCAACATGCTGAATGAAATGTAAAAGCTTTCCCCCCTTCTCTGGGCTCTGAAAAGATCAGTAGGCTGCTCTACGCAGATGTATCATTCTAATTGACCAAACGAAGATAGGCTTCAGCGCTTCAGCGAAAACTGGAAATTTGAATGAATATCTGAAAACCAACGATCTGGAAAGCAACGCCCTGAATAAAGTGATGCGCCTGATAAAAGCGGCTAAACGAAAAAGCATCAGAGGCATGGTTCTTCAACAACATCCACCTCGAGGAAGTGGAATCTTTCAGATACCTGGGCACCATGTTCAGCAATAAGATGAATGAGCAACCAATGCTAGACCTCTTGATCCATAAAAACAAAACCTTGACTAATGAACTGATTATCATGGACAAAAAATGTGGTCGCTTCTCAGTCAAGGCGGCAATCAACTTTTACAGGATGAAAGTGGTTCCAGCGCTTACCTATGGTGTGGCAGCCATGCCAAGTATTCCAGACTCAATCTGGCCCAAACTGGAAGGCTTCCTATGGAAAAAAGTCCTCCGAATGCCTATCTCTACGTCAATAACTCTTATAAGAAGAGAACTCGGCCTTATCTCACTCGAAGGCACGGTATCCCTTAACAGCTTGATGTTCTACAGGGAAGTGAGATCATCTAAGGAGAAAATCTACGCACTAATCCAAGAATAAATCAAGAAAGGCTCAAACAAAATGCTAAAAACCTGGATACATAAAAACCAAACTCTCCTAAAAACAATAGGAAGTTCAGAGGACGAGCTTTTGGTTAATCCAACAAAGACGGCAAAAAAATTGAAAGAACTTGACTGGTGCGACACACAGCTGAAAGCTCTGAATTACAAATCTGCGACCCATCTGTCGCTTTTTTCCCAAAAAATAAATGAGACTATCAGCTATTTATTGAAGTTTACAAACAAGATCTTTCGTTCGACTTTCTTGAGAACAAGACTGAACATTTTAAAAACAAACGAGGTCTTGAGAACTCGAGGCAAATCTGTGACTGACTCTTGCCGTTTTTGTCTGAACCAGGACTCAAAGGAGAGCCTAAAACACTTGATTCTCCATTGCCCGGGTACCACTGGCAACAGGGAAACCCACCTAGGTCACCTCTATTCTGAATTTTCAAGACTGGACGAGGACTATTGGTGGTCTTTCTTGATGAATGGGCTAAATCGAAGACCAGTCATCGCTGTTGTAAACTTTCTGCATAGTCTGAACTTGGACGCTATCTGTCAATGACCAGAAAAACCTTAAAGGATTTAGCCCTTCGACAAGCAACTGGACAAGCAACTTGAAGAAACAAAATGTGGTAAAAAACACAAAAGTTCTTGAGGAAATAGGATTTTCTTTTGTAAAAACTGTTAATTCAGTTAACACAATAAAAACATAAAAAAACTCTCGACCAGACCTTTGGTCTGGGGTGGTAAGAGGTGGATAACTTATAGGTTACCCCGCACTCTTTCCACATGGTTTTCATGTACTCGACATGAAGTTGGATCCTCGGTCGGAGACAACCTCATTAGGGAATCCAACAAGGGTGAAAATGCCCATGAGAGCCCGGGCAACCACCTTGGCAGTAACAGTCCAAAGGGGTATAGCCTCAGGGTACCTGGTGGCATGATCGACCAAGACCAGGATGAACCGATGTCCACTAAAGACCTTGCAAAAATCATATATTTTGACTGTATTAGACAATTAATTATTATATATGTCTTTTTACATTATCTGAGAAATGCTAATCTCATATGGGTTTTTTCATGTATATAAAGGTGTCTAAATGGCTTATATCCATAAACATCAGCCAAGGGCGTGCTAGTGCAGTCAATATGGTGACACTCCGCTTAACTACCATCTCCATAACTCAATAAATATATTTGTATTATGACATTCACATGAGCACTGCCGATGCCGTCGTATCAATGCGGCTCTTCAGTGTACATGTGCATTGTCAACACTATTCATGCCATTCAACATCATTTGTAACAGACACCTTAATGACTCATATTGAAAGACATTCTAACTAAATGAATTTGACAGGTCAAATATGACATCATCGCAATTATATCATGATATCTATCTGTGTATTGCCGTTCCCGTTTTATTCATGCGGCCCAATAATACGCATGCGCAATGTCAAGAAACACAGGGGTCGATTCATGGAGCAAACGTGCGCCGAAAATCCCAGCGCAAGCAGGCGCAAGGTAGCGCAAGTGTGCGAAACGCAGCGCACGCGCACACGTGCGATTCAAGGAAGACGCTGCGCGTGTTTCCCACTGTCCGTGCGCACAATCCTGCCATGGCGCACGCAGGCACACACGGCGTGCGCTACGCGCACAGCAAAAGCGCACATAGCGCGGCGCACACAACCAAAGTGGGCGGAACAGTGGGCGTAACACGCGGAATGGGGAATAACGCGTGAAAAAGAAGGCGTAACTGGGGAAGTACTGCCGGGCACTACACGGAAAGCCCACATGCACGCCAACAACCCGTATTCATGGATTCAAATACGGGAAACCTGCGCACGGCAAAAGACGCACACAGGCGTCAACGCGTCCGCCACACGAAGGCAGGCGGAAGCGTCCCCGCGCACAGTATAAAAGTGCGTGCAAACAACAAACACGTATATACAGCTACGGTGAATGCCCCATTTGTCGCAGCACTGATCGTGGGACACCGCAGGAGGAGGAGAATAGCCAGGGCACGCATTTTCGCACCACGGACAAGCCTTTTTGGGATGCCTGACGACCAGGTCTACGGCAGGTATAGGTTTCCACCCCATATCATCCTAGACCTGGTCAGGGAGTGGGAAGATGACCTTATATCCCCCACCCTTTGCTCCTAAGCATTGAGCCCCTTGGAGAAGGTGCTCAATGTCCTGCATTTTTTGGCCACTGGGTCATTTCAGCGGACTACTGCCATAGTGGGGGGGGTCTCACAGGCCACGCAGTCACACTGCCTACACTAGGTACTGGCAATCATGACAGCGCACCCCTCAGTCCGCAGGAACATATACATGCCCAGAACACCCGCAGTAAGGCAGGCCGTTGTCCTGGATTTTTTCAGGGTGGCACACTTCCCCAAAGTGCTCGGTGCCATAGATTGCACCCATGTGGCCCTACGTCCACCTAGGGCCACTGAGCACATCTACCGAAACCGCAAGCACTGGCATTCCATCAATGTACAGGTGGTATGCGATGCAAAGGGAATCATCACCTCTGTCTATGCAAACTACCCTGGCTCCACCCATGACAGTTTCATATACAGAATGTCCGCCCTGAGCCGGGCCCTGGAAGCTGGGCAGCATAGCGAAACCTGGCTCCTAGGTGAGTACAAATGCCCTTGCACATGCATGCATGTCACACACACACACACAAATACACAAACCCCAATAATCACAACCATTTACACCTCCCCAGGGGACAGTGCCTACCCTCTGAGCAACCACATGATGACGCCAATCCGGAACCCCACCACACCACCTCAGGTAAGATACAACACCACCCATATTGCAACCAGGGCCATAGTGGAGCGCACATTCGGAGTGCTCAAGTCACGTTTCCGCTCCCTTGACCGCTCTGGCGGGCAGCTACTCTATGCACCACCAGTAGTGTGCTGGATCATTGTGGCAGCATGTGTCCTGCACAATGTTGCAACACGGCAGGGCGTACCGGTGGACATGGTGCTACCCCCACATCCCTAACCACAGGCACAGGCGCTGCCCATGGGAGGGGACAGGGCACGTGGCGAGGAAGCCCGGACCCAGCTTGTGGCCACATTTTTCACCTAAACTCCCACCCCTGCGGAGTGCACACAGGCGTGACACATACCAGGTGACAATCGATGATGACAAAGAGACAGTCAACTGTCACAACCCTACCACCCTGAGATAGTTGCCATGGAAGTGCCACATCGTCTGCATCCCTAGCTACTTAAACACAAGCTATCCCGTGTGACCAAAAGGCACACATATGACATATGACATAATATGGCCTATACACAAGTATTTCAAGGTGCGATGAGGCAGGGAGGGGGGAATAAGGGAAGACAGACAACGATACTACTAGGCCAGGTGTCATTTAGATTATGCAAGTTCAGGGGTAGGGGGAAGGGAAAAGTGCAAGGGGAAGGGGAGGGGGGAGTGCAGTACAGGGTAAGTAGACTAAAAAACAAATACATAGGCCAGCTGGTGGCAACTGCAAAGGTAAGTGCAGACAAGTGCTGGGAAGGGGGGGGCTGTAGGGATAGAGAGATAGTCCCGCAGTGCAGGGCTTGTCAGGGAGGCAGTGCAAGTGGAGAGTGGCTGGGCCAGGGACCGAGGTCGGTGAGAGTGGCCCAGTTGCAGATCCAGTGCAGTTCCAGTGAAATTTTGCAAGGGAGAGGCAGAGAGAAAGCAGAAGCAAAGAGGAAGGTCTTGAGGTGCTTCCCGAACCGGAGATGGTTCTCTTCAAGTTCCAGTGAGGCAGGAAGGCTGTTCCAGAGGGAGGCCCCTGCCGCGGAGAGAGATCTACCCCTAGCTAGTTGCTTTGAGAAGCGGATGACCCTGACATGCAAGGTGTGAATCACACACACCTGCAAAACAGGCCATGGCCATCACTGTTATGTCACTCAAACCCTCCCAAACCACAACATGACATGGCAAGCAATACCCATACACCAACACAGTAACAATAAGGTACACATTGCCATGTCCAAAATGTACAGTGGCATCAGACAATGATGCCTGACATGGAATCAGATGAAATGACTGACCAACAACCTCCCACCCAAAATAAGTCATTTCCAAATGCATTACAAGAGTTGTAGATGTAACATAACAATGAATGCCTGTCTACATGCACATTGTGCATTGCAAAATCAACACTGTAGCTTCTGTGTGCTGTGTCCAACTCCTGCAACACACTGCTCAGCGCACAGCACAGTGAACAGCCATTGTGTGTGATGCACACCCTGAGCATCACATCTAAGCGACAGACCACATCAAAAAGCAAATTAGGCATGTACAGGATCCATAATTGGTCACAGAACATGTGCTGCAGGGACACAGTGGGCACCAGAAGGCAAACAGTGTACACGTGGATATGCAAGGGTGGTTGTACATGTAGTGCATCAAAGTGCAAGTGTGTGGGTCAGTAAGGACATGCACTCAACATATGCATGTGCAATCAAGTGACCATCAGTGTCCTCTACACATCAGGCATTCATTGTTATGTTACATCTACAACTCTTGTAATGCATTTGTGAACATTCACCATGTGTACACCCCAGCATGTCAAACCACAACTATCCCCTCACACCTGAAAGGTAAACACAACACATGAACAGGCATTGATCAGCAGAACACAACATGTACATAGGATACCACCATTACAATGTCAGGGTTCCCATCACACTGCAGGGCAAGGCAACTATCAACAACAACCCCCCCCCCTCACAAATGACCATGACCCACTGAACAACTGCACTTGGGTCATGGAGCCTTCAACCCTCAATTCCACCTGGCCACAGGATCACCTTTCCCCTTCGTCATCATCTCCCACCTTGTGTTTAAAAAGGTGCCTGCACCCTCAGAGTCCACACTCATTTGCAAAATCACAAAATCCAAGCCAGAAAAACGAAACGGAACACCCTCCAGTAGATGACTTGACGTAGCAGTACCTCACAAAGGCCAAGTACTACCACAATGATGTAACAACCAAGGTAGCACAGTAAAACAAGGGCCCTCATTACGACCCTGGCGGAGTGGGTTTACGCCAGCGTTATTCGCGGCGGACCCGTCCGCCCTACTACGAGTTCCCGTAGCGCCACGGAACGTTTTCCGCCTGGTTTTTCCGGGCGGAGAAATCCATGGCGCTACGGGACCTTGTTGTTAATTACGCCACCGTATTTTACGGTGGCGTAATTAACGCCTTCCCCACTCCCATTATACCCTATGGGGCAAAAATGGGAATGGGGAAGGGTAAAATGGGGATTGGGGATTTACCGCCCCGCCAAGGTCGGAATGGGGCGGAAAATCCGCCAACCCCCATGGCGCTATCGGCAGCTTTCCGCCGTGCTCCGCGGTGCATTTAGCACCGCGATTTCCGCCAGGGTCGTAATGAGGGCCAATGTCACAACAGGATGTGAACCATGTGTGGTACATAACATAGAATGATGCACCATGAACGGATGTGTACTGTCACAGGTCCCGTGTACAGGTGCGGGAGTGTCACGAAACAACCACCCCCACCGTGTCCCGGGTGCCTGCAAGGTCAAACTCACACAGGCCTCTGAGACCCTGGTGGGGAAGGAGGGTCAAGGATATGCAGTCGGGACAGGTGCTGGCACACTGGATAACTGGAATGAGTGGCAGGAGAGGGGAGGAGGAATGACACATGAAAGTAGTGAATGCACGAAAATGTACTACCTGCATGAACATATACACAATCCAAACAAACTTGGACATCATTGTCATGGCCTTCTGTAGTCCAGGCTTAGGAGTGGCACGAACCAACCACCCCCTCTAGGGTTTTGGCGCCTGCAAGTTTGGGGCTTACACAGTCATCCACAACCCCAACGGGGGAAGAGGGTTAGGGAACGTTGCTTGGATAGGTACGGGAAGCAGGAACACCGGGTAGAGGGTACAGGGTTCAAAATTGGATAGGATTCCAGGTGATTAGGGGAAAAAAAACATACCAAATTGAATTACACATTCATCCATGCATTAGTGCACCCCCAGCAAGCCTATGCAGAGCAGTTTGAAAGAAAAACAACAAGACACTCAGCTCTGGTTTTGAGTGCTGGCCTCCTGCCTGCGCACTCTCAGGTCCGGTTACAGGAGCACTGCAATGCTGCAAAGAGAGCCACAGTCAACAACCTGTACGTGCCCATTACACAAAAACACACCACCAAAAATGCCCCATAGCAACAAACTACTCTACAAACAGACAATCTGGTGTAGATGCTTTGTACCCATATATAACATTACCCCTGTGATGGGTCATACACAGTCAATGCAGTAAGTCAGCTGCCGGTGGGTGCGTGGCAAATGGAACACCAATGTGTCACAATTCACACAACATGCAATGTTCCCTGGGTAAGCAGACAGACCCATATAGCAAGGCATAACTTCAGAGCAAGTTGTGTACCACCATGACCGAAACAAAGTTGGCAGTGCATTTATCAAAATGTACATGGATATGAAATGCACTGCACCCGAGTATGTCCCTTGCTGTATGTCCCTGTGAGCTGCCCCTTTCCATGTCTCGGAAGGCTACATGGTTGATACAAGTGCCTCAATGGACCTTGGTGTACCGGAGGGTATGTGCCACTGCCCCTGCAGGTGTCCCAGACAACTTTACAATCAACAGCCATCAGTCCACCAACACATCTGAGCTGCATTGTGTGCTTCAACACCAATATTCGTCCAAGCTCACCCTCAGTGCTGTGACTAAGCCTGCATGTGCAACTCGCCTGGTGCAAGCTTTGCTGTGTTGTGGCCCCCCTGTGCTGCTCACCTTGCCTGGAGTTCCTTGGAACACGTCAGCAGTTCTAGGATGTAGGTCTGCAATCCCTGTGCCTCTGCTTGTGCACACATGTGCATGTGGGCACCAACAAACGTGCCCAGAATTCCGACGTCCAATGGGCCATGCCTGCTGGCAAAAGTGCTCTGGAGGCTCATCCCCCTGCAGAAAGGGCATGAAACAAATGATTAATGCTTTAAAGTCATGTGTGTGTGTCTCTTCAGGCATCTCATTACTTGACCATGTCAGAGAGTTACATCAGAATTCACACCATCAGTCCGTCTTTCACATCCAAAGTGTGGAACACAATATCTACGGCATGAATTGCAACAAGCACGTGTACAGTAAAGATAAGAAACATACTACACAATGCATAGCAATGAATGTACACATTAATCATGAAACACCCCATCTAGCAAAAGCTGAACAGTGGACAATAACACCGAAATCATCCCCACTAGGGGTGTCAACACAAGTCACACAGCACCAGACATGCCACAGATATGACAGTCCAAAGCCCTTGTGTAATAGGTTGTCACACCGAACCATCCTTGCGAGCCCATGGATAAGGGAGGCAGGAGTGGCATATGTGAGTCAAGGACCCCAAGCAGCAAACACATACACAAGACAAGCCTGAAGGGCCCAGCTGGAACAGACAGTGGATGCCTTCAAAAGCCACAAAGCACTGCACAGTCACATGAAAGCACAATAGACAAGCAATTTTAAACTATATTAACTAATTACACTAACTATGGAAAACCTACATTACCTAATTAAACTAACTATCAAACAGAAACTTAACTAACTAAACTAAAAGAAAAATCAAAAATGGCCACTTATGACCCAGGGGGGAGGCACCCAGGAGGGGGGAGGTACAGGGTGCTGCTCAACATCCACATGCGATGATGCTGAGCCAAAAAAAAACCTCCATGGGCTCAACGCCTGCACAGCCGACCTATGTGGGAGATAGATGGTCGTCCGAGTCTGGCTCATCCTGGAAAGGAGGACGTGGCAGAGTAGCCTGGCCACGCCAGCCGCAGCTTGCCCCTCGTCGGCAGCAAGTCTGCCGGACGGGTGAGCCTGGTTCTGTGTGGCGATGCGACGTAGGCCTGCATGCAGAACCTCACGTGATACACGTGCTTCCTCTTGCAAGGTAGCACGTGTAACACGGAGTTCCTCCTGTAAGGCCTGGCTGGACAACCGCTGCACCTCCCGGCAAGCCTGTAGCTCAGCCGAGATGGTACGCTCAAGCTGTGCAAACCTCTCCTCTGCCCGCTGCCTCTGGGACATCATAAGGACACCCAGAGTGGATTTGAGGGAAGCATACTCCTCCCTCAGGGCATCCATGTGCGCCTCTGCGTGAGCAGCAATTGCTTGACGCAGAGACGACATTTCAGCCTGGCATGCCCTGTCTGAGGCCGCCATGTCCAGCCTGAGCGAGCGGGCCGTGGACCGTGCCGCCTGCTGCTGGAGAAGCACCTGCTTAGCAGGGGGGAGCACAGATCCGGCCACACGCTCCATGCTCTCAGCGATGTTCTCCATTGCTGCCCCCTGCCGTTCTGAATTGGCAGTCATGTCTTGCTCCCACTCAGTATACTGTGGTTGCGCGCGGCGACGCGTTGCCGGGCTTGACCCCTGCGGGACCCAAGGACCGGGGGTCCTCGCTGTGTTGGCACCGCCTGCGGCTGCACGACTACATGCCCCCGTCGACGTGATATCCCAGGCACATCAGTGACTGGTGTGGAGGGTGACCATGCGTCCCGATCCACCACGGGCGGAGGAACCAAGACTGTCTGATCCCTCAGTGCAGGTGTCGCAGACAGAGGAGTGTCCACATCAGAATCACTCACCCCTGACACATGGACTTGATGCTCATCCAACTCAACATGGACGTCAGAGTCGTCATCAAGGCTGGACTCATAGGCAGCCAGAGACAAGATGGACTGTAGCACTTGGGGGGTTTCGTGGCCTACCACCCCACGACCCCCACTTGTGCCGGGTTGATGTAGTGGTAACAACCCTGTGTCTGGCATGACAACACCATCCTCCGCCTCCATTGCGTCATCACCTGAAAAATAGAGAGAAAAAAGGTCACTACACATGTCAGAAGCACACAACACACACACACACCGACAGCAAACGCATCAGGCAGACATGTGACACACAACATATAACCTGGCATGCATGCTGGGTCAACTTTGAATTGCTTCTGTGATCAGACCTGTTGAAAGGTGGCAGTTTCCATGAAAGTGGGTCTATGCAGTGCAGAAAATGTGTACGCCACTCACTACCTACATGTACAAGGACTCCATGGTGTGTGCCAGGAAATGTGAAGGCAGTGCAAGGTCAAATTCAGGCATCACGTGCATTGTGCATTCAATGTGTACCATATCTAGAAGCCAAGCACCCCTCCACCCCAGTACCAAAGCGGGGATGCCTAGCATGGTATCAAAAGGCTGACCATACACCTGTGTATTGACAGGCAGTGTTGACTGGCATCAACAGCTTAATGTGATTCAAGTGACAACACTGCAAATGATGCTGGGACAGTAAGCAGGACACATGATGAAAACTCTTGATGCCGCCCATGTGTGAAGAAGACACAACAACAGTTGGACAGAGTCATTGGCCATTGAACAGGCTGAGGCCAGTGAGCCACACAGATTGTCAGACCCTAAACATGTGTGCAACGCAGTACTGAGCCACAGTTGATATGGGAAGGCTGATGAGATGCCATGCAATGTATGTAACCAAGGACTTGCATTACAGTGATCATCCAGTCAAGGACACATAGGGGCATGCGTGCAATGCACATGGAGCATGAATGGGCACTCATGTCCCTGCGGGACATCTGACCTATGCACAGTACAAGTGAGATACCCTGCATCAAGTACTAAGGCTGTACCACACGGCATATTTCTGGCAGATTCTACGCTGGCAGTTAGCATCTACACAGGACGCATGAACAAGAAAGTACACATTGGCAAGATTGAAGCAGACCAGTGCAAAGGTGGAACTGGGGTGCAGAGTGGCGGAGGAGGGGCAAGGGAGCATGCCTACATGGAGTCCCTGCATGCAGGCAGAGGAGACATGCATCACAGAAGCATTGCATTACTTACACATCAGAACCATGTACACGTCACATGTAGTGGCAATCATGCACAACACATCCCACAAGTGAAACACACACATCCTCAACAAACACGCATCGACACTCACTGGACTGGGCATCAAAGTCCAGCATCTCTCCCACTCCTTCGACCAATTCAGGTGGTATGAACTCCGCAACGAGTGCCTCATGCGGAGTGAGCTCTTCCTTCTCTGGTGCAGGCCCACCGCCAGTCACCAGAGTCAAGTTGTAATTAGAGGCACGCTTAGCCTTAGTGCTGCGTTTGATGTCATTCCAACGCTTTGTGCACTCTTGCGCCGTGTGCACCTCATGGCTGAATGAACTGACATGTTCTGCAACATGCTTCTAGTGGGTGTCACGTTGGGCAGCCGTAGTCTGACTATTGGCACCCACTAGCATGTCACGGCTGTGGCCCCGCACGTAGTCCATGAGGAAGTCCAATTCCTGCTTGCAGAAAGGCTTCTTCCTCGACGTGCAGGAGGTCGTGGCTGTGTGTGGGGTCCCAGCCTGTGCTGCAGGTGCAACCTTCCTCCTCTTGGACTGTGGCGCAGACCCTGGCTGGCTAATGATGCCCTGACCAGTATGGCCAGTGGGTTCGGTGAATTGAGCCGAGGGAGTGGCAGGTGGAGGGACGACCAAAGGCCTGACTTGTGTCAGTGGCAGCTGGGTGCCCTCTAATGGACCCTGCGCAGCAACATCAGCTGTGGCAGGGTCATTGACCGCACCAGTCCTGGTTGGCAGACTCACAACCGGGGTGTTGTTGGGTGCATCTGCCCCTGCACTTGCCAACACCCGGCTGTTCGGGGCAGCAGATGACATAACTGTCCCAGGGACACGTGTCTTGGTCTGAGCAGCCCGGCCTGCCCCTATGGTTTCCCTCATGGCCTGTTGGAGATCTACCAAGGGCTCCTCAAGTGCCAACGCAGCCTGCGCTGGCAGACCCTGAGCCTGGGTGGCAGTGTCCACAGCTGCACCTGCAGCTACCACTACCCTTGGGCCCGTGGCAGTCGATGGAATGGACTGCCGGGTCACACGGACGCCAGTACCAGATGCAGAAGCTGCATCCCCCGGAACCACAGGGGGTGGTGGCATGACTGCACCGACACATGGCACAACATTGTGCTCAAGTGGCGCACCCCTGCCTCTTCCCCCTCTGTGGCCGCCCTGGACACCCTGGAGTCCCCCTACTCCCTGGTCGCCACGTCCCCGACCACGCCCGCCACGAGGAGTACGCCCAGCTGAGGCGCCCCTCACCTTTGGTGGCCTCCCAACCATGGCACAGATGTAGTAGTGCCGGCACAAATGGAGTGGTGCCAATGGGAGGTGTACACCACAATTGACCTGGGCAATTGGGGTGAAGGGGGTGGGAAGCAAGATGTTAACAGCCCCCCTGCACCTGCAAGGCTGTATGTGACCCCGGTGATGTAGTGACGGGTCACGCAATGCTCAGGCACCCCAAAACTGCAGTAAAACCGTGCACGCAACCCTGCAGCCTACGTGGTGGGTTCAACCTCCCGCAGTACGCGGTGGCACCCAGTAACACGAATAACGCGTACGCGTGGGACACGCAGGCTACTATGACATCGAAAATGGGTGCGATACACAGGGGCACCCGTAGTTGGAAAAAGAGCGTGTGCGACTCACCGTCTGACTAGCGCGATGCAGAAAAACATGTGTAGCCAATACCCCCGCCAAAAGAAAAGATACGTCCTTGATAGCTGTGAAGTTGTGATGGCGCGCGAAAAAACAGGAAGCAGCAACACACGTCGGTCTCCACAAAAGGCACGTACAGCGAACTGCTGGCCCCGCTCACCTTTAACCCGTGCTGAGGGAAACGCCCGCGCGTGTCACGTCACTTACGCGCATGTGCCCTTTCCTCGGATTACACGCGGACATGCAGTTTTTCACGCACGCTGAAATGCCCATGCACGCCTGCGCGCGTCACATCACAGGGGCGCTTGCGCTTGAGGGGCCTTCTGTCCAATGAAATTGCGTATGCGTGCAGACGCGCTTACGAGCTAAGGGCCTTTCCTCGAATTACACGCTGACGTGCAGAATTTTCACGTGCCAAATCACTCCGTATCAAGCTGGCCACGCGTAAGCACACAGAAGACCACGCTCCTGCCCAGAAGGCCGAATTACTGCCCCCCAGAGCCCCGAGCACGCTCCCACCTGCCATCTGCTGCTGCCTGACAGCCTGCTGCCCACGTGCCCTGCCATTTGCTGCCTGCACATCAGCCAGGGGTGCTGTTGCTGTGACCACCCCTGCTGGAACTGAAGACTCCCGACTGGGATTCCATCGCTCCACAGCCCAGCCCCAGGACCCAGTTGCCACCCACTCCTGCCTCTGGGGTTGTCATGTCAGGCACTGCAACATCTGGCACCACTGACAACCCCCGGCCAGAGAGGCAGAGGGGCACCAGCTTCAGTGCCAGGGAAGTTGGTGTCCTGGTGGAGCAAGTCCTGGGGCAGTATGATGCCCTCTTTGGAAGTTCCCGCGCCGACACGGAAGGACGGACTCGGATCTGGACGGACATCGGGACTGCCATCGACGTGGAGGGGGTGGCAGTCCGCGACTTCCAACATGTCAAGAAGCGCTGGGAGGACTTCAGGTCCAGGACTCTGAACAAGGCCCGGTGCCTCTTGAAGGCAGCGGATGCTAAGGGGCGCCGGGGCCACTTGTCGGAATATCAGATGAGGGTCCTGGAACGCATATCCCCAGCGCTCCACGTCCAGGTCCTTGAGAGGCAGACCTGTCTGGAGTCAAGCGGTAAGTGTACATGCATCCTGATTGTGAGCTGTGCGTGTGGTGATGTTTCAGTAGTGTGCAGGTTGCACATCTGTTTGTATGGGGTCGAGTATGGGTGGGGGTGT
This sequence comes from Ambystoma mexicanum, assembly GCF_040938575.1. Lineage (NCBI taxonomy): Eukaryota > Metazoa > Chordata > Amphibia > Caudata > Ambystomatidae > Ambystoma > Ambystoma mexicanum. Next base: position 417,453,496 of record NC_090937.1, on the reverse strand, counting down.
ACAGGGCGGTGAGGCTAACACATGCGAGGGCTGTAATGTGTGAGACATGGATGGTGCTTGTGTGTGTAGGCTTGCATGCCAAATGCAGTTGTGTGGGCACACATGTTTGGATGAATGTGTATGTAAGTAGACATGTTCGTGATGTCACGCATGTATGTTGTTTTCAGCTGCATGTATCAGCACTGTGTACATGTGCATGTGTGTGTATTTTGCAAGGGTGCAACAGTGATGCAACATGGATGCATGTGACAGCGGGATGTGGAAGCCTGATTGGCAGATGTGACATGGATGCCCATCTGAACACTGCGACACTTGGCAGAGGTGTACACATGCATGCACGTGTGGTGGTGTGTGTACATGTGTAGTGCACTCCCTGTGTTGCATGTGATGTCTGGCTCACCATTGCCTGCTCATGCTGTTGTATGTGTATGGATGGTGCTGGCAGTTGCGATATGGCTGTGGTATGGCTCATGTGTGCAAGTTGAAATGACATGTGTGTTGGGGATTGTGATGGCATGTCTGAGTTTCACCAATGCCACTCATGTACAACTGTCATGTGTGTATGTGTCCATTGTACAGTGCCCTGATGCCTGTGTTTCATTTCTCCCTGTCTGCAGCGTCAACTGATGAAGAGGGCGGAGAAGGTGCTGTGGAGCACAGCGGCGGGGATCCCACCACCAGCCGGAGACGCAAGGCCCGTCTCCCCTCCCAGGTTGTGATCTCATCGGGGAGTGAGGAGTCCGGTGCCTCGTCCCAGGCCGCAGCTGCCGGGGGGAGGTCTAAGAGGCGTAGGTTGGAGTTGGACTCCTCGGCAGCAGAAGGGGCAGCTGGGACCCCACAGGGCCCAACGGGGGAAGATGGCACGGAGTCATCCAGGTTGGTGGGGGTTTGGTGGAGGAGGAGGCCGTGCAAGCAACAGAGACGGGGTCTGGAGGTGGGGATTCCACTGGTGCTAGTGGTGCAGTGCAGGACCAGGGACAGGAGGCAGCACAGGCTGCCGCGGAGGTGCCTGTGTGCAATCCTGTCCCTGATCCTGTCCCTGCATCATCTTGCACCAGCAGGGATGCCTACATCCAGACCCGTTTTCAGGCAGGGGATGAGCTCACGACAACTGGCCTTCCTTTGCCTGCGGACGTGGCTATCCGGGTCCGGGTTGAGCCTGTCCTGACTGGTGTGGCGTTGCGTCAATGGGCCATGCGAGGTGACCTGCAGTCTTTTCATGAGGAGACTGCACGTCATCTCGAATGGCTCGTTGACCGCGTCGGCCTACTGGGTCTTGTCACCCAGGCTGGATTCCTCCGTTTGATGGGGCTTGCTACGACCCCCTCCTCAACTGAACCCCCTATGCGCCAGTCGTCCTCCGTGCCATCTTCCCACCCATCAGTCACCTGGGTGCCCTGTGGAGCTGCCTCTGACGGTCCGGCCAGGCTGGTGGAGGAGGCATCCCTGGCACAGTCGGGAGTCGGACGTCCAGCAGGGGTGGCCACATCAACGACTGCACCCCAGCCAGCGGAGGATGTGCAGGCAGCAGGAGGCAGTGCACGGGCAGAGGCACAGCAGCAGCAGCAACGTTTTGGGAGCCATGATGGCTCAGGGCCTTCGACATCGGAGGGGCAGGCATCGGCCGGAGGGCAGGAGGACCCAGGACAGAAAGTGTCTTCCGTGTGGCAGCGGTTGGGCCACGCCATAGATGCGGAGCGGCAGCGGGCGGAAGAAGCACGGCTCACGATGGTCAGGGCGGAGAACTCTATGCGGAGGGCCCTGAGGCGGGCCGAGTGCCTCGAGGCAATCCGCAGGGGGTTGGAGGTGGACATGTCGACGGCCCTGCCGACCCTCAGGGCCATGGAGGAGGACCGCCTCCGGGACATTGAGCAGGAGTTCGATGATGCCCTGGCCCAGGACATCCAAAAGTGAGCCGTCGGACTAGGCCGCTGCCCTTGTAAATAGTTCTGTAGTTAGTGTTAGGTTTCTTTTTGGACAATGGGCCACATTTTTGTATATAGTTTTTTTTTATTAGGTAGTGTTATTAGATATGTTTCATTTCTTCTGTTGGGATCATGGACCCTGGCTTGTTCATCTGTATATAGTTGACTGTTGGATTTTCTTTTTTTTTTACAATTTACCCATGGAGCAATGGCTTTCAATTATAATTTTCCATTGGATTTACTTTTGTGGACTGTGACTTTGGACACCATTCCTTTGGATTATGATTTTTGGTTTTTCATTATTTCACGGACATGCTGCTTTTTATTTTTTTAAATTCCCATTTCTGTTTGTTTATTTTTGATTCAATTTATGTTTCCTTTAATACATATTTTTTGTTCAAACTTCAATGTGTAGTATCATCTCATTGGTTTCATGCATATAATGATATGGGTTTTGAGATTCACTGACACCCATTGGGTGTATGTGAGGGACATGTGTTCATTTCCAAACTTGCAATTGGGGTTCTATCATGTTATTGCCATTTCTAAGTGGGTGGATGCAATACTCGGGTGGGTGTTTGGCATTTGGAGGCTGACCATAGGGACCAGGGTTCTAGATTGTTATGACATGTTGGCTGGGGGACATGAGTTGGGGCTGATATCGCGTGTGAAACTTCCAGTGCACCCCAAGATGCACGTACCCAGGACATTCGCGTGTGGAACTTCCAGCGCACCCCAGTAATACAGGTACCCTGCTGAATTCATGTGTGTAAGTTTCTGCGCACCCCGAAATACATGTACACAGGACATTTGCGTGTGGAACTTCCAGCGCAACCCCGGGGTCGGGTGCAGGGGGACATGAGTTGGGGGCCTGCTGGCAGGTGCCCCACAGTGCTGGGGTGTGGGGGTGCAGGGGAACATGAGTTGGGGCCTGGTGGAGGGTGCCCCACAGTGCTGGGGGTGGGGGTGCAGGGGGACATGAGTTGGGGGCCTGGTGGAGGGTGCCCCACAGTGCTGGGGGGTAGGGGTGCTGGGGGACATGAGTGGGGTTGCAGGCTAGTTCCCCGTGGTGTGGGCTGCCTGCAGGGGCCATGGAGGTTGTGGAGCGAACACCTGGGAGGACCCACATGGCCAATTCACGTGTAGTACTCCACGGAACCCCTGAAATACACGTACCCTGCTGATATCGCGTGTGAAACTTCCCGCGCACCCCAAGATGCACATACCCAGGACATTCGCGTGTGGAACTTCCAGCGCACCCCAGTAATACAGGTACCCTGCTGAATTCACGTGTGTAAGTTTCCGCGCACCCCAAAATACACGTACACAGGACATTTGCATGTGGAACTTCCAGCGCAACCCCTGAAATACACATACCCTGCTGAATTCAAGTGTGTAAGTTTCCGCGCACCCGGAAATACACGTACACAGGACATTCGTGTGTGGAACTTCCAGCGCACCCCTGAAATACACGTACCCTGCTGATATCGCGTGTGAAACTTCCCGCGTACCCCAAGATACACGTACCCAGGACATTCGCGTGTGGAACTTCCAGCGCACCCCTGAAATACACGTACCCTGCTGATATCGCGTGTGAAACTTCCCGCGCACCCCAAGATACACGTACCCAGGACATTCGCGTGTGAAACTTCCAGCGCACCCCAGTAATACAGGTACCCTGCTGAATTCATGTGTGTAAGTTTCCGCGCACCCCGAAATACACGTACCCAGGACATTCGCGTGTGGAACTTCCAGCACACCCCTGAAATACACGTACCCTGCTGATATCGCGTGTGAAACTTCCCGCGCACCCCAAGATACACGTACCCAGGACATTCGCCTGTGGAACTTCCAGCGCACCCCAGTAATACAGGTACCCTGCTGAATTCACGTGTGTAAGTTTCCGCGCACCCCGAAATACACGTACCCAGGACATTTGCGTGTGGAACTTCCAGCACACCCCTGATATACACGTACCCTGATGGAATCGCATGTGAAACGTCCCACGCACTCCTGAAATACACGTACCACGCTCGCACAGGGCCAATCGCGTGTGAAACTTCCCGCGCACTCCAGTAATACAGGTTCCCTGCTGAATTCACATGTGTAAGTTTCCGCGCACCCCGAAATACACGTACCCAGGACATTCGCTTGTGGAACTTCCAGCGCACCCCTGGTATACACATACCCTGCTGAATTGACGTGTGGAACTTCCCGCGCACCCCTGATGTACACGTACCCTGATGGAATCGCGTGAGGAACTTCCCGCGCACCCCAGTGATACACGTACCCCGCTTGCCGTGCTGGTACAGGGTTAGCGCAGCCCTTTGCAAGGGGCGTTCTTGGGGGCGTAACTGGCGCTGCTGCTGCAGGGTCGCTGCACCTCTGTGCGCCACTGCTGGTTTTCGTGGCTGGAATCCATGAATACGCTGTGCGCGGAAATGTATTTTAGCGCACGCTGCTGGCGCAGGGATTCGCATGCGCACACTGTGCGTCAGCCGTGTGCGCCACTTGTGCGCTGAATTCTATGAATTACCCCCACAATATCTTGCTAATTTGCGCGTGTGCTGGAGATCAGTATTCTCTGTTTCGCGCAAGAGTACTATACACTGCATCAGTCCCAATGTCTCTGCAACCCATTTATAAGGGTCTCCGTAGCACGCTCGCGACAGTAAGATTACTGCCAGCTATTTTTAGGGATCAATCCCTTATATCAAGGTAAGCACATTGATTGTCAGCAGGCCAATTGCGTATAAGAGACCATGGTTAACACATACACATAGATTTGACAACATTATGTTTGATTTAACAGAGAACATCACGTCACGTCTGACCATCGGGTATATTACTTTTGGTAATCGCGCATCCGCATCTTACCATTTGCATATATATGATTATGGGTAAGACATTATCTACATTAATGTGTGACATTTGACGTGGTACTTCTTCCATGCCAGCCACATTCATTATTTTTATCTGTCATGTACATTTTTCTACTCCTGGCAGATATTGCCATCAAGATTTCATTCTTGATTATTTGAACTTGCTTGCATTCAAGCTCCTTAACCTCTGCATTATCAACAGAATAGGTGGGAACTTTAAAAATCCCCTCAGTTTTCACAATTCCAAATCTACAATCAACCACTGGTTTTGATGGATCTTATTTCACATGACAGTGCATGCTATAAACAGCACCTAATTTAGCTCGGTTTTGGCTGACATATTACCACTATACAATTCCACTCTAACAGTGAGTTTGGCACTGAACCTGTGACATTTCACCTTATGAATCTACATCTGCACGCCCAGTGCTGGAAGTTGCAAACTAACTGTTATACTAAATGTGCCATACATTGTGCTGAATATAGTGTACAATAAATCCCCTTTTTTCTTTGTGATTTTCTGTTCGCTTCTGACCTGCCCACTGTCTACAACCAACTTTAACAATATTTGGGTATGTGATTAACATTATCATTAAATAACTTTGATTGTTCAACTCATGGACATGATATATTATTTCATATGATTGGAATCTTGGGAAGAGCGCTTATTTGAGTGTCATTTTTTATAGATCATCTACTAGCAAACCCTTACTGCTCTCCTGCATACCTCCCACGTACCATGCACACCCAAAGGGTGAGCCATACTACTCTCAAAATTGCACAAGCCACACATCCACCACAAGAACAAACTGCTGCGTATAAAAAACAACCCAGAAACTGGAAGTTACCCCTCTGGACACAAAAAGCCCAGTGCAAACAACAAAGCACACTCAGAAAGTCGACATGCGCAGACGCCAGTTTCTTCTGATTCTGCATACATCAACAGAAGAGTGCAACCTCTACCCTATCCCTCTTCCCTCACTGACCTATCCCACCCACATTCTTTTAGAGCCACGTGGGCACCTGGAGACCATGAAAATGGCAGCGCTGTGCACTATTAAACAATGTAACATAACATAGCATGACATAACATAGTGCTAAACCAGTGTCAGCTCTGTGAATGGGGTTTATCCATGACAGCCTTGATGTGAATGGTGTGACACTGGGTAGAGCTGATGAAGAGTAGAATTCATCAGATGTCTGAAAAGAGGACGTCTCCAATATGTTGGACTTAGAGGTTATTGAAACATCCCATGGCCTGTGGGCCAGCCCTTTGATGCCGGTCCCTGAAAACGTCCAGCAATGGGAACACTGACGTATGCTTTTGTTTAGACTGCTGAGGACACAATTCTGTCACCAAGCTAGGTGGTCACCCTTTACCTAGAGAAGAGGTGCTGATTGACTAATTAATAATTCTCTTAAACAGATTACAGATTAGTCTGTTAGCATGGGACAGGGATGCAAACTTGAGTTGCTCTGCGTTGTCTTGCTTCCAAGACAAATGTGTTGCTCCTGAACTATTCTTCTGGTACCCAGTACCTTTTGCCTCATGGCTGGGTATTAACTGGTTTGCCTATCTGACAGAGCAAAGGACAGGTCAGCATTTTTCACACCAGAGGGGCACTACCAGTTTAACTTTTTTGTCCTAGGGTTATAAAATGCCCCTGCCTCCTTCAAGTGGGTGGTGAATCAGCTCCCATTTGGGTTAGAAGAGTTACCCAGGCCTATTTAGATGATGTTACTGACTTCAGCCATACCTGGGAGTACGATCTATCCCACCTAAAACGGGTGTTTTAATCCATGGGATGGTTGGCCTGACTATCAAGGCTTCTAAGTGCCATATAGTGCAGGGTACCGTAACTTACCTATAACGTTGGCCAGTAAGAAACAGCCTCTTTAGGCCAAAGTGCAAGTGGTGTTGCTTTGCAAAATTGCCATCTCCCTCACGTATGTAAAAGCCTTATTGGGCCTCACTGGATATTACTGCCCTTTTGTTAAGTGATATGTGACCTTTATTTTGAATGACTTGACATCAAAGAAATCACCAAAGGAAGTTACAAGAGACTCTGCCAGCCAAACAGCTTTTCAAAACCTCAAAAGATGGTTATTTCAGTGCCCCTGTTCTAAATAGCCCAAATTATGAGTAGGAATTCATGGGTTTATTATATGTTTGCCGGTCTGGGAAAGGGCTTGTAAAAGTGCAGGTAATTCTGTGACTGGCATTTTTCACAGACCTGAAAACTACAAGTTTGCCGGTGGGGGTTCACTGATTTACCTACAACCAAGAGTTGGAGTTAAATCAGGCCCCCAGCAACAAAAATCAGCCAGTATTTCTGCCCCCGGTCCTATGGGACTCAATGGAATGGAGATTTGCCACCCTTCCGCTGCCTGTAATTTCCCGGTAATACCAGGATATCAGGCGTGGTGGAGACGGTAGGTCAGTTCGCCGGTGTACCAGTGAAATTACTGGCGGGATACTGGCAAATCTATAATGACCCCTATTATGCAGATAAAACAGGGGTCTCCAACCTTTATGTTATCAAGAACTACTTGTAGTTGAGGGCCAATAGGTGGGAGTTACTGGCGTGAGCGACTGGAGTGGCAATGCTCATGTGCATGGGAATTTGTGCCAAGAATCATTTGGGCAGTTCTTTACACTTTATACAGAAAAGGAAAACATTCACGATTATATTTAGAATTTCAAAACGTTTATTTGAATTTTTGGGGATTGCACAAGCAAAAACAATCTCAGAAGGGCTTCAATCAATCTGATATCATGTTTTAAAAACAAAATCATCCATCATAAACAAAGGTCCGCCTTGTCAAAAAATAAAATCCACTGCAATTTTAGCTCATCCTGAATTCATGCAGATTGGAACGTCGTGACATGCTCAAATACTGCTTCACAGAATAAAGCCAAGTAAATTAAGGGCAATCCCTATTTTGTTGACTACCTTTAAAAGTTCTTTATGTCAAAAAAATGTGTAAGATTGAAAATTGTACATGTTGGAAGCCATGAGATAAATGTATTGCTTTAAAAAGTTAAATGCATGTTGTAAGGAACTCATGGTGGCAACAGTATAGACAGACACAAGTGTTTACGATTCAAGGGTGTTTATTTCAACAATATGCAGGTTGGAAAAACGCCTAACCAAAACCTAAATCTGAGATGGAACAAGCGTCCACCATCAAATGAAAAATAAGGCAGTCCTCATGGCGTCTTGTCAAAGTAAAGAGGTCTATAGTAAGAAAAACCTATTGCCAAATCCTCACAACTAATTTTAGAAAGAGTGTGGGAAAGGGATTTCACGAAAGGAAAAAATGTTCACAAATAATAAGTCAGGATGTTATTTCAGCGTCTCCTTTCCCCACGTTTTCAGCACGGGACAAGGTGGGTCTCATGAGCACAGCACACACTCGAGCTTCCCAGCACGAGATGACAATTCCGTTCCAGCTATCAGGTTCTTCGATGGTTAAGTCTCTTTTCAATAAAAAAGTCTCCTGCCTTGGAGGGCCTGATATTTTCAATACACAAACACAAAAGTTCTATTCCACATATACTTTGGGTGAAGGCTTTACCCCTGGATCCCCCTCCTCTGGGCATAAACCCCTTTCAAGTCATATTCAACAAATCAAATAAACAGTTTCTTTCTCAATGTACTTTTGGTGATGTCTTTCCACCGCTGGATCTCCCTCTTTTGCGTATGGACCTTTTTCAAACGTCAACTTCCCTCCAACGGGTTCACTATGGATTTTGTTCTTCCCTTCACAAATCAGGATGTCTTTTTAAGCAATTCTTCAGGCTTTCTCAAAATTAGCTTTGGAGTGATGACTTCCCACCCCTGGATATCCCTATTTTGGGTTCAGACTCCTTTCAGATGTAGCCTGCCTCTTTCGGGTTCACTCCTGTCAACACAATGTTCATAGGGACTTCAGGCTTTGCCCCTTTTTGTCAGCATCCCTCCGCCGGGTTCACTCTTGCCAATTTTTGTATCGCACTGTTAATTTGCTAACTTCACCATGCAGGATTCATCTACCTTTCCTTCACAATCATCTGTCGGTCAAAGACATTTGACGGTACAGAGGATTTTACAAGACCCCTGTATGACCACCTTGACCTCTCTTCGCCTCTTCTCAAGACCTTCTGGTTATGATAGTCTATACCATCAGGTTATCACCCAGAGGTTCCTGCAGGAGCACCCATGTTGTGCCAAACCCCTCTGTTGCTGTGGTTTTACCCCTCTTTCATCAATAGCTTCTTTAAATCTTTCAAAGTTCAAATTAGCCATTTGCTATTTTTCATTCAACACAGTTCGGCTTCTTATCGGCTCTCCCGTCGACTCACCCGCAATGATGAACTGCTTGGCTTTCTTCCTCTTTGGAGTCAAGGTTGGTACCTCTGAGACAAGTTTCTCTCTCCGGCTTGGTAATACGCAGAGGAGGATCTTGTGTACCGTTGATATCTTCTGCAATACCCGCTGGATATTGTTCTCGGTCTTATGTTTCCATCTGCAGAGGTTTCAGGGGCCTTGGTTAGAAAGGGCAAAGTCGATTCTCTCCTTGTTACCCCCTCAGTATGCACCGTCTTTCGCCTTCTCTTGAACCGCAATGCTGAGTTAGCTTTCACATTGTGTGGTCTGCTTTGCCTCCCCTGTGCTCTTGTGTTCCACCTTTTATCCCTGTGGCGAACGGAAAGATCTCTCAGGTGTGTGTGATTCTGGCCAATTCCCTGACTTTTACTGACCCTTGTATTGGGACTTGTCAGGTAAACAGCTTTAGTTTTAGTCTGTTGTCTTTCGTGTAAGATGGGGAAAAGGTGTTGAAATAAGGGGGATACTGTGTCTCACCCGCGAGTGTCCCACTCCCCAAGGACCCTACATTCAGGTGATCCTCCCTCACTGGTCCACACCAAGGAACTGAATCCAATAGTGATGACTGTGTCCTGGACACCTGTATGACAGATCCCAGGGGACTAGCCAGGGAGACACCATCAAGTTTCTCACATTGTGCAAACAGTTGTAAATCACAGGGCTATTATAAAACTTTGACGTGACTTAAAATGTCCAGAAATCATAGAACAACCTGACAACACAATATAAAATTGTTATATTAACATGTTTTGCACAAAGAGCATGGCTTTTGGTTCATAAAGAACAGTGACATGGCAACCATCTGCCCATTATGAAGAAGGTCTTATACAGAGAACAATGGAAAACAACAGACAACAGTGCTGCCTCTCCCTGCAGGAATCATGCCTTCTGGTGCGCACAATGGGACATGACTGGATTTTACGTATTGTTGTACTCAACATATTGGGTTCACCAGCACCACAAACAAGTGAAATTGTAATGATGGCTTATTGTATGCACAGGTATCAGCAACATATGTTTTACCTTGGTAGTACTGGTACACTTTATGTGCAAAGGCATCATGAAAGCATGTTGTAAAATCCGCCTATATACTGCCGCTGACCAGGCATCCATTGGATTTTTTCCGTGTTACCTTGCAGAATTGCTTAACAAAATATATACCTACACATCACTGCCCACTTTTTTCACCTAATTACTGCATTCATACCCTTGTTTAGTAAAAGATAGTCTGAAACCAAACTCGTACATCATGTTCTTTGAGTCCATATTTATCTGTATGTATCAGCAGAATCAGGGAGCCTTGCAACATACAAATAGATACGGTTTAGTTTTATTTTTCCCTTTCTAAATGAAAGCCTACAATTACTAGTAATGCAAACCTGAAGACATCTAAAGAACGCGATAGAAATAATAATCACCAGCTACCAGCTTTGGTCAAAATGGCTTGCAGATTTATGAACCCTCTCCTTTCTCAGCCAACATTTGCCCCTTTTGAGAACAATCACCATACCACCCATTTCCATTCACTCTATGTTATGTTGATCACCCAGCCCATTGGCACTCTGCAAATGGCACACCCTTCAGTACATTGTCACCCTTTTGTGTGTACATGCACTGCCTTCTAGTGACATGTATGCCCGTCATTGTCTCCATCTTTTCACATGCTTCTTCATTACCAGGTCTTCCTTTTGTTTGTGAATGTTCTCCCTTCTTGTGACATGTGGGCCTTCAGGCTATCCAGCATGTGCAATGTAGGGGTAGATAGTGTGGCTAGCTTTAAAAACATTACAGCATGAGGAGCTTGTTTTATATGGACACACAGTATGGAGGTACAGGTAGGACAGCAGAGTCCTCATTAAGAGTTTGGCGTAATTCTGTGGTAAATCCACTAAATTGCCACCAAATTTGATTATCCCTGCTGCCAATTGTACCTGCAGATTTACCACAGGATTACAAATGGTGGTAGGGCGACGTTAATCCCCATTTTCAGAGTCCACAGAACTCTATGGGTATTTCAGAAGAAGTACTGCTGAGGTAATACTGCCAGTGATAATTCTGCTGATTTTTGTCAATTTTTGACAGAAGGTGGAGGAGCAACTAGCTTTTTGCTGGATGTAAATCTTCCACCTTACCACCAAAATTATACTAGCGCGGTGCGGCAATGTGGCGGTAACAGAATTACTGCCACATTACCCCCAATTTTAGCAACACTACCTATTTTGTGATAAGCATAGACATAGGTGTTTATGACAAATAAACTGACCTTGTAAGGAGAATGGATCATAGTGCGTGTTAAGAGTTTGCATTGCTATGGAGAACTTTAGCTTCCAGCACATTTCATCAGCTGCCATTCACATGTGCTAAAACCCACATGTTTTAGTGATGCAGCTCTCAGAGGGTCAGGATACATTAATTGTATTCTAGCTGGATAATCTTTCTGCGGTGCAAAGATGTTTTGGAATTACATTTGCAGAAACCAACCAGTGCAACCTTTACATTTTCACCCAATGACCATTGCAATGATGACATTTTGCACAAGTTGGTCAGTGCAACTGATAGTGTCACATTGCCTGTCATTGCTGCAAAAAAAGAAATATATGAAATGTGACCCATTCTGTATTTTGTACTAAATAGCCTTATACAATTATAAATGTACATTATCAATTCTTAAATGAATATCTTATTGGCATTACTGCACAAGTGCACATTGGTGCTGGCATTATGTCCATCCTATTTTGTCAACTTATGTTAGCAAATACCTCTGCATGTTAATGCACAAAAACATGTAAATTATACTATGCCAGATGTATGTTTAGCCCAAGCCGTCCTGCCAGCTTCTGTTATCACTGCTAGACAGCGTTGTTGCTTTACGCACAACAATAAGACTTCAAGTTCATCTTCCAGGCCAACAACATGTGTATTTCAACAATGATACCTTACAATTAGCTTCAGAAAAGGCCCAAGCCAGGGATACCACTTTAACAGCATACTTCAAGTTGCATACACTAAGAAAATATATACACTTAAAAATCATAAACAGAAATTCACTTGATTAAGCTCTATTTCTCTAACAAAATACATTCATTTTTTGTCAATTTACGTATGTTTTATGTAATTATTAACTGTAGTATTTCTTGGTATGTATTATTATATCAATAATATTTTTCATGTAGTTTGAAACTTTATTTGACTACAATTTAATTTATTTTATGATCTTATGTCTAATTCGAATCATGCTGCACATGAAATGTATTACTCTAACATCCCTCAAGAATATATATTTGAGTTCAAAACTCGTGAGTGGAATCCAAGGCAATGAGGAGCAGATACAACAATTGTGTGTATGTACTATGTCGAACTATCAACGAATTCTGTGAAATTTTGTTTGAGGTCATTACTCCTCCACAGAAAAGGAGCAAGATCCTTTACAATTTTTTGTTCTATTAACATAAATTATGTTAAAATACACCACATAATATATCTACACTCTGGCAATGCCATACTTTACGCACATTTGCCCATGTACACAGGCTTTTCCACTAGTTACTAATACATGTTTACAAACACCTAATCCACTGTACCTACTCCTATCACATGTGGCTTCTTCTTTGCAGGGAGAGGTAGAGGGAGGGGCAGGGGAAGAGGTCCAAGGACCTCAGACAGCAAGATAAACACAGAGTGTTCATTTTGGTGTGTGATGTGAGCGAGCCACTGGGAAGCTCCAGAGGAGCTGTCAGTGGTTCGTGATCAACATGTAGGCGACCCTGGAGATAAAAGCTTGTGAATTGGTAATTGTTGCAGTGTTTGCACAGCTAAACTCTGAGGCGGTCGAACAACATGTTGAAAAAGCAAGAACACAACTGGGCCAAGATTACCACTTTGGTATAATTTGGATGGTATGAAAGTCAAAACTCTACATTTATGCATCTCATTTTACCATCTAAACTGACCACTGACTTCCTAGGTGGTTGATGGCCATAAAGGGAGAACATTCCAAGTTGCTGTGTTGGGCCATATCTCTATGGGTACTGAATATGGACATTCAATATAAACATAGGTAACAACACTCAAATGCATATGGCCTCAGTAGATATTTTCACCTTGAGAATGAGCTTGACTTTTAGAAGGGTAGTGCTCATCCTTTTTAGCTCGGTGGTGGCGTATGTGACAGAATCTCATCTTGTGACGTTAGGATAGACTAAGCTTTTTGATTTTTACTTACATTAAATGATGCAGGTAATTGTGTTACTAAAAAGGAGATCTGCTATTCATACACTCCTCCCCTTTCAGAATGCTGCATTCCACAAATATAGAGCACACACATGCTTTGATGTAACCAGTTTCCTGACATCTACACTGCCAGCTCGGTAGCAGCATGGAGCATGTGCAACAGTCATATGTGCATACATGACATTTGCTGGGACACAAACTCTACTGCACCACAGATCAAAATTTTGATAATTGTATGCTTTTTACAGTTTGGTGGCACATACATCTATAAATATAAGCCATGCCTGGCTGTGGCATGATAACTGCAAAGGAAACACAATTATACAAATGCAGAAACCTAATATTACACTAGTGCCACATCTGTGAGCAGGGCTTAAACACACAGGGCTGATGTGAATTGTTTTTTTGGTCTAACTACAGCCATGGGGAACAATAGGCAGATTTGGGCCTGTTTGATTCTCCAGGATGAAGGGCAATGGCCTTTTCTCAGGACACAGTATCATTCATCAGGAGATCTCCTGTGAAACATATTTAAAATCCAGGCACTGGGCCTCATTACAAGGAGGGCAGTAAGGGGTTAACGGCACCGGTAAAGGTGCCAGAGCCATTAACCCCTTACGGCCCAATTACGAGGTCCGCTCGCAGGACCCGCTCAGGACGCCTGGTTTTACCAGATGTCCTTAGCGGGTCCCGCGAGCGGCCCAGCATGCTAACAACGGGCCTGTCATTAACGGGCCTGTTGTTAGCATGCTCCCCATTCCCATTGAGCCCTATGGGGGTGCATTAGGAATGGGGATGGACCGGTCTGGATTCCCTGAATGGGGAAATTCCGGGCCCTCCAAGGTCGGAATGGCCCAGTATTTCCCCATTCAGGGAACCTGGACCCGGACCGGGTTTGGGGGTAGCAATGTCCTTATTAAGGGCATGTCTACCTCCAAACTCATAATGAGGCCCACTGACTTTTAATAAGGTACTCTGGGTGTGATGTCAAAATGCACATGACACTTGTTATAACTTCAGAGATAGAACCTCTTACAGTAGGCCTGCTTTGGACCAAGCTTCTGTGGCAATTTAACTTTAAAAGTAGAACAGAACCCCATCATCCTTTGATTGATTTTTCCACTTCCACAAGAACAAGAAGATTTCATCTGGACTTCTATTGGAGTTACCGTCTATCCCAAAGTCCTCTTCCAGGGAGGTGAACACACAGGGCATCCCAGAATAGGCGAGCTCGGTCTCCTAACCACCCAGAAGGAACAGTGGGGGGAGTGCTGTTGGACCAATGCCTCAGTGTGGCTGCACTGAAACCAGAACCTTGTTGACAGGAAGAAGAGGATTCTATGTATGTGCCAGCCAGCCTCACTGGAGTGGGAGTACAGAGCAGAAGGACTCATATTGTCCTGGAGCCTCTGAACTAGGGCCCTTAGCAACCAAGTCCAAGAGCAGCTGAAATCTGGGTTCACCACCTTAAGCTCTATTCAAGATGCTTCTGCAATGCATGATACCCTTCAAGCAGAGACATGTCCTGCAGTGCTGCTTTTGCCACTTCATGAAATTCGAGCAGCTTACTTTCTTCTATGAGCTGTCTTGACGAGATAGCATAACAGAGAATGTCACTGCAGCCTGGACTTGAGTGTCAGCTCACCACTGTGCAAGCATCTGCCTTATTGCATCCTAAACACTGTATCAACCCAACTGAACATTGTTTAGACCCAATTTAATTGCCGATTAGAATTGCTGGAATCTACTGCGTCACTTACTGACTTGATACAGTGGATGCATTGTTTCAACCCAACTGGACTGCTGACTGGAACCTGTTGGGAACCATGAACTTGCACGCTCTCCAGAACCGACTCATTCCACACAGATCCCCATATGGACACTGACAAGCCGCTGAAACATGACTCTCTCCGTTTTGACATCTCCTCGACAGAAGTAAAGCACACATAAGCCTGGCTCAATGCTGCAGAGGACCCAAGACACTGAAATAAGGTACTGCGAAGAGGCCCTGACCCCCTGACTGATGTTTTAGACCATAGTGATTTTTAAGCCCCCTTTTCTCTATATGTTTCTTTCTTGAACCCTTCTTGCACATTGGTTTTGTCCCATTAGGCCTGGAGCACCCTGCTTATCTACCCATAATACTATTCTGCAACAGCTTGCATCTTCTTTGTTTCTTTACTGGAGAATGGGGGTTGCATGTGCTTTCAGTTATTCACTGTATTATTGTTTAATTAAAAGTCTATATTCCTATAGAACCTTGTTTGGACATTCTTGTATTTTGGATTCTTTGCACTATTGCTGTTTGTGTCACTATTGTTATCAGCTCACACCTCTCCAGTACCACACAAGGTGAAGGGGGTATACCTTTCAGGCTGTGTGAGTTTCAGATTTTTGATTGTGATCACTTTATCAAATTGGTGGGCAGTGGGAGAATTTGAAACAGACAGGGCCTCATCACGACTTGGGCGGTAACGCCAGCGGTGGCCCTACCGCCAAACTCCCTGGCGCTAATAGCGCCGGATCACGAGTTCGGCGGTAATGTTAATCCCCATTCCCCATTGAGCCCATTCGGGAATGCCCCATTCCCATTAGGCTCAATGGGGAAATTTCACGCTAATACCGCCAGCGGATTTCCCGCCGGCGGTATGGCGCGAATTTTCAGCGGATTTCCCCCCAACTAAGAGCTGGGGCGTGATGAGGCCCTGTGTCTGCAGCTTAGTCATTCAAAATAAAAGATGGTGCAGTTAACATTAGAAACACGGACAGTCATACAATGGATAGGAACATGAGCTCTCTAGAGGGACTGAAGGACCATGCCCTTTGTAAAATATGGGCCTGATCAGGACTTTGGCGGTAACCCTTAAATCCGGCGATAGCGCGATTAATGCCGGATTTAAGGGTTCGCCAAATCAGGACTTCGGCGGATTTTGCTCTGAGCTGGGGGGTAATCTGCCAAAAATTCACGCTATTACCACCGGCGGGAAATCCACCGGCGGTAAGAGCGCACATTTTCCCCATTGAGCCCAATGGGGAATGGGGCATTGCCGAATGGGCTCAATGGGGAATGGGGAATTACATTACCGCCGAACTCCTGATCCAGCGCTATTAGCGCCAGGGAATTCGGCGGCAGGGCTAATACCGCCAGCGGTAATACTACCGGCGTTACCGCCAAAGTCGTGATCAGGCCCTATGTCAGGAAAGGGTAATTACAAGTGATAGCAAGGTTAAGAATGCTGAATTGCATAATGCCTCCGAGCTGCTTTTAAGGAAGCTAGGCTGATGGTGGAGGCCTGTGAGGGTGGAGGGAGCAGTAGTAGTCCAGAGCTCTTAGCTAGGATACCCATTCTACTCATGGGCATGAAAATGAAGGGGTAATGCAAAAGTGATTACGCTTTACTGCCATAGCTCCAGGAGTGCATGTAGTGTGGCTTTCCACAAATCCCAGCAGTCAGCTACTTCCAGAGTTTCTGTTAGGTCATGTGTCTCAGCCATGTCCTGGGGTGGTCTCTCAGGGGTCGGGCTGTCATATGTCACACCAACGTTTCACAAGCATGACTCTCAGGGAAGCTGCTGTTAGCGATTCCCTCCCCCTCCTCATCCTTCTTCTCCTAGTCCTCCGAGTTGTCACCCAATTGCAAGTGCCTTGTCCACTCTTGTCAAGAGAGGGACATTGCTGGGTCACCCACCACCCTGAATCTCTGTAGGTCCTCCCATCACAGGTGGGCAAGCATGCTGTTCCGACAAGCTGCTCTCAGTGGTATTTCACTCCTCCTGACATTCCTCCAAATTGTCAACCAATGACACTTATCTTGCCCACTCAATTCAAGAGAAAAACACTGGGCGTTGTTTCACCAACCCACTTAATTTGTGTTGCTTCCTCCCACTAAAGTTACACAAGCATGACTCTCACACAAGCTGCCCTTATAGATTTTGAGCTCCTCCTGCACCTCCTACCAGTTGTCACCCTATAACATGTATCTTGTTGACTCACTTCAGGAGACCTACACTGGCAGGTGTATCATCCACCTCCCCAAATCTCTGCTGCTTCTCCCACAAAGGTCCCATAAGAGTGACTCTCCCTCAAGCAGCCACCAGGGATTTGCAGCTCCTCCTACTCCTCCTCTGATGTGTCACCTGATGGCGCATGTATCATTCACTCAGGTAAAGAGACAGATTCCGACCGAGGCATTCACTTTTCCCCTGAATCTCTGACACTCCTCTCTCCAAATTCAGGCCAGGGAGACTCTCCTTTTAGCGGCCCACATGGAAATAAAGTGTCATGTCTGCCTATCTCTCACTGTCACTCAAGCTGAACTTCCTATCAGGGGTTCTCTTTCCATAGACGCACACCAGACAGCACTTGAGTTTTGTCCCACTTAAAACTACTGAACATGTTACACAATGATATGAAAGGAAAACCTTCCCTAAATCTAACTCTCTTAGTCACAGACATTCATTAACTGTCCCCACTCTACTTTAAACTCTTAACTTCACTCCACTCTACTCCTAAATGTTGAATGCTTCCATCCAATGAACTCTTGCCTCTCTGAAAGCTTTCTTGAAATGAATAGGAGTTTCAATCACAGATCCCCGTTAAGCCACGTTGTTCAACTTGGGAAACAAGTTTTGAAAAGACTGCACATGTTCGACCTGGTCACATACCCCATAATTCTGGTAATTCATGGATCTAGTTGTAAAGTTCATCCTGATTTAACGCCAGTGAGAGTAAGGGGTTGTTGGGTCCCATATCCCTGGATTGTAGCTACATAGAACTACGCATAAACCATTTCCTCAAACTGGTGTTTTCCAATAAATGTTTGACTTTCGTGCAAGGTTATGCCCAGAAATAATATTAGTAGTTTCTGCATACTATCTATTTTTTTCTTTCAACTTTTTTGATATTTTATTGAAAGGGTTAGGTAATAAGAGAGACTCTGGGCCTCATTACGAGTATGGAGGTAGCCATGCCCTCAATACCGGGTTCCAGTACCGGGTTCCTTCATTGAGGAATTATCGGGTCATTCCAACCCGGTAATTCCTCATTGAAAAAACCCATCCCAATTCCCATTTGAGTCCCCATAGGGGTCAATGGGAATGAGGAGGGAGCCAATAACGGCCCTGTTAATAATGGGCTTGTTATTAGCTCCCTGGTCCCCTTGCGGGACCCACTAAGGACGTCTGGTTTTACCAGACGTTCTGAGCGGGTCCCGCAAGGGAACCTCGTAATAGGGCATCCCGTAATGAACGGTGCCGGTCCCGTACCGGCACCGCTCATTACGGGACCGCCTGGGTCGTAATGAGGCCCTCTGTCTCTATCAGCTGCAGGATTGAAATCCTGCCGGTCCATCTGGGCCACAAGTGAGAGTTATTGTTTTTGTTTAAATTGTGTGTTTTTTTTTTTCCTTGTTTGCGCTCTGAGCGCGTGGTTGTGTTCTCCCTCCCCCCTCCCCTTGCAGCCTCTTCCTGGTCCCCTCCTCCAGCCCCCCTCCCTGCCCGCCCCCCCCCTTATCTACTGATCCTCCTGGGCAGCCCCACTGCCCGGCAGCCCCCACGGCTGAGGGCCCCTCAGTCAAAGGGCGGCTCCTACAGCTGCAGCTCCCACTGTGTTTGCAGGTGTCCGCAGGGGACGCTTGGCGCTGCTCCACCTTTTTAGCTCCACCTGTTCCCTCTGCCTGCCGCACCTACACCTGTTCACTTCAGTCGCATGGTGCCCAGAATTCACTTTGCCCCGCAATTAGTGGTAAACTAGGGACTTTCTCTCCCCTCGCAGGATTCTCAAACTTAGGTGGCCTCTCCACTGGGTACCTGTTATGCATTTCTGTGTTCACTGTGTCCTGATTGTGTGGTAAACTAGGGACTTTCTCTCCCCTCGCAGGATTCTCAAACTTAGGTGGCCTCTCCACTCGGTACCTGTTATGCATTACTGTGTTCACTGTGTCCTGATTGTGTGGTAAACTAGGGACTTTCTCTCCCCTCGCAGGATTCTCAAACTTAGGTGGCCTCTCCACTGGGTACCTGTCATGCATTTCTGTGTTCAGTGTGTCCTGATTGTGTGGTAAACTAGGGACTTTCTCTCCCCTCGCAGGATTCTCAAACTTAGGTGGCCTCTCCACTGTGTACCTGTTATGCATTTCTGTGTTCACTGTGTCCTGATTGTGTGGTAAACTAGGGACTTTCTCTCCCCTCGCAGGATTCTCAAACTTAGGTGGCCTCTCCACTGGGTACCTGTTATGCATTACTGTGTTCTCTTTGTTCTGCATTTGTGGTAAACTAGGGCTTTGTCGCTCTCTTCCTGTCTGCTTGCACCTGTCCTGTCCCCCCCCCTCCCTCCTATCCCATGGTGCTCTCTATCTCTCCTATCTTCTCTAACTGCTTCTCCATTGACTATCCTGCTCTCCTCACTAAATCTGGTAGGAAAAAGTTTAAAAAGGACATCCTGGTCTCCAACCCAGGCCTCCCTATCGCTGACACCTACACCAATGCCTCTTCTAAGGAAACTCTCACTGACATCCTCTTTTTCGTGCCTTCGCCAGACCTATGGACCCTTCATATGGTCTCTGTGCTCTCTCCTTTCTCCTCTTCTCCCATTAATGGCGGCACCCGTTGGGATGTCCTCTTGGCCTCCTTCCACTCCTCTAAGGCCATCATTAATGTCTACGCTAATGGGACCGTCTTGGTCCAAGGCCCTCAGGCCAACCTTCACCTCTTTGATAGACGCTTCCCGCGCCTCATCAATTTCCTTTCCTCTCCTGCTGTCCCCCCTCCTCTGTCCTCAGCTACCTTGCCTCTACCCTCCCTCCCTGCCCCCTCCCTTGCTCCTTCTTCACCTCCGCAGGGCGTACCTCTGATCTGTACCCCTCCCCGAAAGTCCTTTAAAGATGGCAACCTTCTCCACATTGCCACTCTTAACTCTCGCTCTGCTGTCAAACATTGCTCTGATATCTGCCGCCTTCTTGAGGAACTGGACCTTGACGTACTCCGTCTCATTGAGACGTGGTTCACGGCCAGCTCTGTCACCAGCTTTGACACACTCCTACCTGACGGCTACAAGATCCTCTCCGTTTCCAGGCTCTGCCGTGCTGGGGTGGGGGGGTGGCCCTTATCTTCCCTGAGTGGATTCCTGCCACTGCTATTCCCACGCGGACCTACTCCTCTTTTGAATGTCTTGTCTGCCGACTCTCTCTCTCTCCTGGCCATTCCCTTACCATTGCTACTATCTATCGGCCACCTGGTCAAATTTCCTCCTTCCTCTCTGAGTGGGTGGACCTCTCCTCCTCACTCCTGTCCTCAACCACTCAACTCCTCATTCTTGGAGACTTCAACATCCACCTGGATGCCTCCTGTCCCCCCTCTGGACTCTTTCGCGACCTCTGCGACTCTCTCTCACTCTCTATTCTCCCATCTGGGCCGACCCACTCTGCAGGGCACACTCTAGATGTCCTGATCTCTTCTGACCTTCCCCTCTCTGTCCCTCTAATAATAATAATAATAATAATAATAATAATAATAATTTGGCATTTATATAGCGCTACAAAACCTCAGGTATCTGAGCTCTCTCCACTCCTCTCTCCTGGAGTGATCACTTTCTCCTTTCTTCCCACCTCACCCTCCCCACCCCACAGGCAAAGCCACCCTCATCACTGCCACCTTCCTTCTCGGGCATCCGACCCATGAAGCGTGTGTCAGTTGAGGCTTTCGCTGCCACCTTCTCGCCCCTTCTTCCCCCCTCGGCTGACTCCCATCCTGACACAGCCCTCTCCTCTCTCCACTCTGCTATATCTGATACTCTTGATATCCTTGCCCCTGTCATGAGAATCCGCCTGAAGCCCAAAGCCAAATGCAACTCCTGGTATGACTCGTATCCCGTCACCCTTAAACGCAAGTGCGGGGTGGCAGAGAGGAAATGGCGTGCTTCATGTTCATCCTCTGACAAACTGGCCTGTCGCCTGCTCCAAAGGCAATACCGGCTCTCCGTTCTCACCAAGAAGAGAGCCCTTATCCAAGCCCGCATCACTGCGGCATCTAACAATTCGGCCAAACTCTTTAAAATCTGCAAGGACCTGGCCAACCCTGCTGCAGTTTCTACCTCTCCTGTCCCCTCCCAGTCCCTCTGTACGGCACTGGCCTCCCACTTCATTTCAAAAACTCAGGAAATCCTCTCCTCACTCTCCTCCTATCACCTCCCCCCCTCTATTCCCTGCCCGTCCTCTGGCCCTTCTGCAGCCACCCCTCCTCTCCCCTTCTCTGCCTTTCCCCTTTTTTCTGCTGATGAGGTTTCGAGACAAGTCCGATCTATGAAAGTCTTGTCAAAACAGGTCCACCCCTGTTCCTCCAAAACTATCAAGGACCACATCGACTCCTTGGCTCCTGCCCTTGCTGACTTCTGCAACCACTCCTTCGCCTCTGGAGTCTTCCCATCCCCTCTCAAGCACTCCCTTGTGCACCCCCTGCTTAAGAAACCCTCTTCCGACCCTTCCTGCCCAGCAAACTATCGCCCAATCTCTATCACTCCCTTCCTGAGCAAGCTCCTGGAGAAACTGTCCATCTCCCAGCTTAATCTCCATGCTGAATCTGTTGGTAGCCTTCATGACCATCAGTGTGGCTTCAGAGCCGCCAGAAGCACGGAAACTGCTCTCCTGAACATCCGGGAGGATCTACTCTCGAACCTTGACTCTAACATTCCATGTGTTCTCATTTTGCTCAATCTCTCTTCTGCCTTTGACACTGTCAACCATACCATCCTGCTCAACCGTCTCCATGATAACCTGGGTATCACTGGTCAGGCTCTGGCTTGGCTTATCTCTTTCCTCTCAAATCGACCCTCCCAGGTCCAACTGGGGTCTTTCCTCTCTGACATCTTTTTCTCTACCTGTGGTGTCCCCCAGGGTTCTAACCTCTCTCCCTGGCTGTTCAACAAGTATCTGGCACTTCTTGCAATCCGCATCTCTGCTCTCTGCCCCAACTTTCAGTGCTATGCGGATGATACCCAGCTCATTTTCAGGCTACCCTCGGCCCCCTCTTCTCCTTCCCTCATCTCTGACTGTCTTTCTGCTATCCAGGAATGGTGTGCCGCCAATGACCTCTGCCTTAATGCCAGTAAGACTGAGATTCTACTCATCGCCACACCCACTCCCTCCTTCCCTGCAGCTCTCTGGCCGGCCTCACTTGGCCCTCTTCCTGCTCCTACCTGCAAGGCAAAAAACCTCGGGGTCATCTTCGACTCCACACTCTCCTTCTCTCCTCACATTTCTGACGTTTCTAAGAAGTCACACTACCAGCTGCACCTCCTCAGAGGTATCCTTCCTTTCCTCTCCTTCCCCCAGAAGCTCACCATCTCCAGAGCCCTGGTTCTCTCGAAGCTGGACTACTGTAACAGCCTCTATCTAAATCTGCCTGCCTCTACTCTCCGCCCACTGCAAATCATCCAGAACAGGACTGCAAGACTTGTCCTTGGCCTCAAGCCCAGGGACCGTATCTCTCCAGGACTGAAATCGCTACACTGGCTCCCTGTGGCTGCGAGGATAAAGTTCAAAACCCTCTGCATTGTCCACAAGGCCTTCTGGGGCCTTGGGCCAAAATACCTTCAACTCTCTCTTCCTAAATATCTTCCTTCTCGAGCTCTTCGCTCATCCGCCTCCAACTCCCTCAGGGTCAGCCGCTTCTCCAAGCAACGAGTTGGGGGGAGATCTCTCTCCGCAGCAGGGGCCTCCCTCTGGAACAGCCTTCCTGTATCCCTGAAACTAGAGGAGAACCATCTCCGGTTCCGGAAGCACCTCAAAACCTTCCTCTTTGCTTCTGCTTTCTCTCCCCCTCTCCCCTGCTAATCACTGGTACTGTACTGAATCAGCAACTGGGCCACTCACCAATCTCGGTCCTTGGCCCAGCCACTCTCCCCTGCACTGCCTCCCTGGCAACCCCTGCACTGCGGGACTGTCTCTGTATCCCTACAGCCCCCTTCCCAGCACTTGTCTGCACTTATACTGCACTTGCCACCAGCTGGCCCTTACTATTTATCTTGTATTTTACTAATCACTTTGTACTGCACTTTCCCCTCTCCCTTTCCCCCTTGCACTTTTTCCCGTCCACTCTACCCATGCACTTGCGCGATCTGAATGACACCTGGCCTTGTAGGATCGTTTGTCTGTCTCC
Source organism: Ambystoma mexicanum (assembly GCF_040938575.1). Classification (NCBI taxonomy): domain Eukaryota; kingdom Metazoa; phylum Chordata; class Amphibia; order Caudata; family Ambystomatidae; genus Ambystoma; species Ambystoma mexicanum. The sequence goes on along the minus strand of NC_090937.1, from coordinate 417,429,937 downwards.
CCTTGTTATCCCCTCCCTGCCTCGTCGCGCCTTGAAACACTTGTGTATAGGCGCGTTACAAATACCATATCATATCATATCTTGCTTGCATTATGCTAAATTTGTACCCCCGCCCTTTTCCATATGTACCTTTTAAACGCGACATTCAGGAATGTACAACTAATTGCTATGAGGGATGTACAGTTCTCTGCAATCTTTTAACACTAGAGATAAGTTAGGCCTCACTCAATGCAAACTCAATGGTTGATAATGTGCCACTCTACAAAAGTAGGAGATCTATCAGGTATTGACATAATGTTCGTAATGTAACCAACGCAGAATATATAACTGCTTCATATTACTCCTGGTGGTAAAAAAAAAAAAAGGTAATTAGATAGCGTTGATAGTAAAAATGAACAGTTGTAAAAAAACAGGGGTGGGCAGGCCTATACGGAACTGTGGAGATTACCCGGTAGGCCTCCACACCCTGGGTCTCTTCTGTGTGGTAACCTATTTTATTTACAAATGTTCTCATAGGAAAGGGTTGTGCTTGCTGAAAATGTGTTATATGGGGCCACTTTGAAAATTATCTCCAGTGCCTCTTTTGGGTTAAAAACAATGCTGAGTAGGAGGGTTAAACATCTCAGTGTCGGGTTGTGGACTCCCATCCTTACTTAAATGATATTCGACCGTTCATAACCTGCACATGAATGGTTTGCAGCTATTTCTGGCTATGCCACTTTGCAGAACCAATTTCCAGCTGATCCTTTTTCGCAGGTAATTATTACCATTTTAAAACTGTTAATTGTACTGCTCCTTGAAAGGGATTGCAGGTGGTAATGTAAGTACCACAGGCAGAAAAGAATGTGCTATAAGCCGATATTTTACCACCAGCATGTAATCAGGGGGGCAGATGCTACTGACTGTAGCTGGAGGAATTGTACCTCGGCTGAATATTTTGTCCATAAGTACCAGTGGTAAAATGACCCCCTTCGTGGAATTAAATCGTTTGACTTTTTCAATTCCCTCAGACGCGCTTGCATTAATTCCTATTTGATTCCCTGTCTCCGATAGTTCATCTCCAAAATAGACCCTTCTCCGAATCTCATGCTTTAATGTACTGTACTCACACACCCCTCTATAATTATGCCATGCAGCCTGCCTGCCTCTACCAAGCGGCTCTGCATCGGTAGAAAACACGGTGAGACACGGCCTATTGTTGTTGCTTCAAGGTACAACCACATTTTCCCCTCCTGCCGTTGTAGGTTATTATATCAAAGCAATCCATTTGATTTTATTCAGTTTACGAGACATTTACAGCCATTATTTTGTGCATTCATCCTTCCGAGTTGTTATATATTGCTGGTATTTGTTTAGCAGTTCTGCCATGCATGTAGCTGCTGCATAATTTAAGCGGCCTTTCAGCACAGGTTTTTGAAGTTATTTCACACCAGAGATTTCCTCTTGGCCAGCAGGCTCGCTCATGCATAAACTCTTGTGTATGATCATATTTACAAAGAAAACCTGAATAAAGAATATAATATTAATAATACACCATCAAATGCCCTTCTTCTTTAAAATGCATAGCTGCTGGATACAAAGCTGCTAAAACTAATTTTATCACCAATCTAGTTTGCATCCCTTGTCCCAGAAAACAAATATTATTGTCTGTGTGGTATGCCAAATGTTCATGATTTGTATGCGAAAGTATGGGAATTGTTTTAACACAAAATAGCAATATTTGATTCGATTATGATTTGTAAAGTACATTCAGTGTAGTTGTGTTGTGTTCTATGTCACGTCACAAATGCGACTGAATAGCCCTGTCCTTGTTGTGTGGGACGGCCCGACAAAGTGGCAGCACTTAACATGGCACGACCCGCTCAGAACGCGTCCTAACCACGGTCCTTCCTGGGCCTGGCAAGCTATTGCTCCAGATATATCAAGCACTATGCCACAGTAAGCAACCCGCTTCGACTACTCACCCGCAAAGATGTGTCGTTCAAGTGGTCAAGGAACTGCCAGAGCGCGTTTGAAACGATTCGCAACAACATCGCCCAGGCCGAGGACATGGCGTATTTTGATGCGCAGAGGAAGACTGAAGTAATCGTGGTTGCCAGTCCTTTGGGTCTGGGAGCAATCTTGATGCAGAAAGATCCCGTTGACCAAAACCAATGTATTCATTGTAGCCTACGCCAGCAGGAGCCTGACAGCCATGGAACAGGCATTCTCTCAGGTGGACAAGGAGAGTCTAACAGTGGTATGGGCCTCTGGGGACTTCCACCTGTTCCTATACGGGAAGGCATTCACAGTCATAACGGACCTTCACGCCCTCTTAATGATCTATGGGGATCCAAAGGCCAGAATGCCCCCCAGGATTGCCAGATGGGGACTGCGGTTGAAAGACTATAAGTTTGACATCCATCATCGCCCAGACAAGGAGGACAACCCAGCAGACTACGTACCCCGCCACCCGACAAGCCCGGCCCGTGCGGGGCCGTCCATTGCTGACATGTATATCAACTATGTTGTGCACCAACTCCAGCCACTCCCAGTGCACTGGGCTGACCTTGTAGCCCCGTCTTAGCAGGACAAGGCCCTCAAGAATGAGAACAAGCCCGTACGTGATGACATCCGGTGTCTGGAACTGGTGAAGGACGAGTTGTCCATCGTTGATGACCATATCCTCCTCAAAGGCTGCAAAGTGGTAATTCCTGAGAACTACGAGAGAAGATACTCAGGCTGGCACGTGAAGATCACCGGGGAGTGGTGTGGACAAATTGTCCTCTTCGACAAAAGGTGTTACCCGAGAACGTCTGGGACGAGTTGATGGTGGACTTTTATGGCCCTATTCGCAACGGCACATATGTTATCAGGCTGATAGATGAACACTCTCGCTTTTTGGAAGCCCAGCTGGTCGAGAGCATGTTAGCCATGTGTGTCATCCCAGTACTGGACCGCATCTAATCCACGTACGGAATTTAGAGAGTCATAAAATCAGATAATGGCCGACCATTGACTAGCCAGGACTTTCAGAACTTTGCAAAGTACATGGGGTTTCAGCAGGGGAAAGTGACCCTTTGATGGCCTCAAGCCAATGGCATTGTTGAGAGGTTTATGGTGAACATCAAGAAGACTCTGCAGATAGCCTACATCCTCAACAACCCCTTGGAGAAAGCCCTGTTTCAGCTGCTACCAGAATATGATATGATATGACATGGCATTTGTAACGCGCCTATACACAAGTGTTTCAAGGCGCGACGAGGCAGGGAGGGAGGAAACAAGGGGAAGACAGATAACAATCCTACTAGGCCAGGTGTCATTCAGATCGTGCAAGTGCAGGGGTAGGGGGAAGGGAAAATTGCAAGGGGAAGGGGAGGGGGGAAGTGCAGTACAAGTAAGTAGAATAAAATAAATAAATAAATAGGGCCAGCTGGTGGCAAGTGCAAAGTAAGTGCAGACAAGTGCTGGGAAGGGGGGGCTGTAGGGATACAGAGACAGTCCCGCAGTGCAGAGGTTGCCAGGGAGGCAGTGCAAGTGGATAGTGGCTGGGCCCAGGACCGAGGTCGGTGAGAGTGGCCCAGTTGCAGATTCAGTGCAGTTTCAGTGAAGGATTTAGCAGGGCAGAGGGAGAGAGAAAGCAGAGGCAAAGAGGAAGGTTTTGAGGTGCTTCCGGAACCGGAGATGGTTCTCCTCAAGTTTCAGGGAGGCAGGAAGGCTGTTCCAGAGGGAGGCCCCTGCCGCTGGGAAAGATCTACCCCCAGCTCGTTGCTTCGAGAAGCGGCTAACCCTGAGGGAGTTGGAGACGGATGAGCGAAGGGCTCGGGAAGGAAGATATTTAGGAAGAGAGAGTTGAAGGTATTTAGGCCCCAGGCCCCAGAAGGCCTTGTGGACAATGCAGAGGGTTTTGAACTTAATCCTCGCAGCCACGGGGAGCCAGTGTAGAGATTTCAGTCCTGGAGAGATACGGTCCCTGGCCTTGAGGCCAAGGACAAGTCTCGCAGTTCTGCTCTGGATGAGTTGCAGAGGGCGGAGAGTGGAAGCAGGCAAATTAAGATCGAGGCTGTTACAGTAGTCCAGCTTTGAGAGAACCAGGGATCGGGAGACAGTGAGCTTCTGGGGGAAGGAGAGGAAGGGAAGAATACCTCTGAGGAGGTGCAGCTGGTAGTGTGACTTCTTAGAGACGTCAGATATATGAGGAGAGAAGGAGAGTGTGGAGTCGAAGATGACCCCGAGGTTTTTTGCCTTGCAGGTAGGAGCAGGAAGAGGGCCAAGAGAGGCTGGCCAGAGAGCTGCAGGGAAGGAGGGAGTGGGTGTGCCGATGAGTAGAATCTCAGTCTTACTGGCATTAAGGCAGAGGTCATTGGCGGCACACCATTCCTGGATAGCAGACAGACAGTCAGAGATGAGGGAAGGAGAGGAGGAGGCCGAGGGTAGCCTGAAAATGAGCTGGGTGTCGTCCGCATAGCACTGAAAGTTGGGGCAGAGAGCGGCGATGCGGTGGGCAAGGAGTGCCAGATACTGGTTGAACAGCCAGGGAGAGAGATTAGATCCCTGGGGGACACCACAGGTGGAGAAAAAGATGTCAGAGAGGAAGGACCCCAGTTGGACCTGGGAGGGTCGATTGGAAAGGAAAGCGGTCAGCCACGCCAGAGCCTGACCAGTGATACCCAGGTTATCATGGAGACGGTTGAGCAGGATGGCATGGTTGACAGTGCCAAAGGCAGAAGAGAGATCGAGCAGAATGAGAACACACGGAGTGTTGGAGTCGAGGTTCAAGAGCAGGTCCTCACGGATGTTCAGGAGAGCAGTTTCCGTGCTTCTGACAGCTCTGAAGCCAGATTGATGGTCGTGAAGACTACCAACAGATTCAGCATAGAGGTTAAGCTGGGAGATGGCCAGTTTCTCCAGGAGCTTGCCCAGGAAGGGAGTGATGGAGATTGGGCTATAGTTAGTCAGGCAGGAGGGATCGGAAGAGGGTTTCTTAAGAAGAGGGTGCACAAGGGAGTGCTTGAGGGGGGATGGGAAGACTCCAGAGGCGAAGGAGTGGTTGCAAAAGTCAGGCAGGGCAGGAGCAGGAGCCAGGGAGTCGATGTGGTCCTTGATAGTTTTGGAAGAACAGTTGTGAACCTGTTTAGACGAGACTTTCATAGATCGGACTTGTCTAGAAACCTCGTCAGCAGAAAAAAGGGGAAAGGCAGAGAAGGAGGGGTGGCTGCAGAAGGGCCGGAGGAAGAGCCGGGAAGAGAGGGAGGGAGGTGATAGGAGGAGAGTGAGGATAGGATGTCCTGAGTTTTAGAGATGAAGTGAGAGGCCAGTGCAGTGCAGAGGGCCTGGGAGGGGACAGGAGAGATAGAGACTGCAGCAGGGTTGGCAAGCTCCTTGCAGATTTTAAAGAGTTCGGCCGAGTTGTTAGATGCCGCAGACATGCAGGCTTGGATAAGGGCTCTCTTCTTAGTGAGAACAGAGAGACGGTATTGCCTTTGGAGCAGGCGGCAGGCCAGTTTGTCAGAGGATGAACACGAAGCACGCCATTTCCTCTCAACCACCCTGCACTTGCGTTTTAGGGTGACGAGATCTGAGTAATACCAGGAGTTACATTTGGCTTTGGGCTTCAGGTGGATTCTCATGATGGGCACAAGGACATCAAGAGTGTCAGATATAGCAGATTGGAGCATGGAGAGGGCTGTGTCAGGGTGGGAGTCAGCCAAAGGGGAGGGGGGGCGAGAAGGTGGCAGCGAAAGCCTCAACTGACACGCGCTTCATGGGTCGGATGACTGAGAAGGTGGGTGGCAGTGATGAGGGTGGCTTTGCCTGTGGGGTAGGGAAGGTGAGGTGGGAGGATAGGAGAACGTGATCACTCCAGGAGAGAGGAGTGGAGAGAGGGACAGAGAGGGGAAGGTCAGAAGAGATCAGAGCATCAAGAGTGTGCCCTGCGGAATGAGTAGGCCCAGAAGGGAGAATAGAGAGTGAGAGACAGTCGCATAGGTCACGAAAGAGTCCAATGGGGGGACAGGAGGCATCCTGGTGGATGTTGAATTCACCAAGAAAGAGGAGTTGAGTGGTTGAGGACAGGAGTGAGGAGGAGAGGTCAGCCCACTCAGAGAGGAAGGAGGAAATTTGACCAGGTGGCCGATAGATAGTAGCCACGGTAAGGGAATGGCTAGGGGAGAGAGAGAGTCGGCAGACAAGACATTCAAAAGAGGAGTAGGTCTGCGTAAGAGTGACAGTGGCAGGAATCCACTCAGGGAAGATAAGGGCAATGCCTCCCCCAGCACGGTTGGGCCTGGGCACGGAGATAATCTTGTAACCGTCAGGTAGGAGTGTGTCAAAGGTGGTGACAGAGCTGGCCGTGAACCATGTCTCAGTGAGACCGAGAATGTCAAGGTCCAGTTCCTCAAGAAGGCGACAGATATCAGAGGAATGCTTGATGGCAGTGCGAGAGTTAAGAGTGGCAAAGTGGAGAAGGTTGCCATCCTTGAAGGACTTCCGGGGAGGGGTACAGATCATAGGTACGCCCTGCGGAGGTGTAGAAGAAGGGGGTGAAGAACGAGCACGAGAGGGGGCAGGGAGGGAGGGTAGAGGCAAGGTAGCCGAGAACAGAGGAGGGGGAACAGCAGGAGAGGAAAGGAAGTTGACGAGGCGTGGGAAGGGTCTATCAAAGAGGTGAGGTTGGCCTGAGGGCCTTGGACCAAGGCAGAGCCATTAGCATAGACATTAATGATGGCTTTAGAGGAGTGGAAGGAGGCCAAGAGGACATCCCAACGGGTGCCACCATTAATGGGAGAAAGGAGAGAGCACAGAGACCATATGAAGGGTCCATAGGTCAGGCGAAGGCACGAAAAAGAGGATGTCAGTGAGAGTTTCCTTGGAGCAGGCACTAGTGTAGGTGTCAGCGATAGGGAGGCCTGGGTTGGAGACGAGGATGTCCTTTTTAAACTTTTTCCTACCAGATTTAGTGAGGAGAGCAGGATAGTCAATAGAGAAGCAGTTAGAGAAGATAGGCGAGATAGAGAGCACCATGAATCAGGAGGGTGTGAGGGGGGAAGACAGACGATACGAGAGCACACAGACAGGAAGTGAGCGGCAAGCCCAAGTTTACCACATTTCAGAAAACAACAGTAAATGCGTGTTAGGTACACAGTGGAGAGGCCACCTAAGTTTGAGAATCCTGCAAGGGGAGAAAAACCCTAGTTTACCACATTTCAGAAAACAACAGTAAATGCATGTTAGGTACACAGTGGAGAGGCCACCTAAGTTTGAGAATCCTGCGAGGGGAGAAAGACCCTAGTTTACCACATTTCAGAAAAACAACAGTAAATGCGTGTTAGGTACACAGTAGAGAAGCCACCTAAGTTTGAGAATCCTGCGAGGGGAGAAAAACCCTAGTTTACCACATTTCAGAAAACAACTGTAAATGCGTGTTAGGTACACAGTGGAGAGGCCACCTACGTTCGAGAATCCTGCGAGGGGAGAAAAACCCTAGTTTACCACATTTCTGGAAACAACAGTAAATGCGTGTTAGGTACACAGTGGAGAGGCCACCTAAGTTTGAGAATCATGCGAGGGGATAAAAACCCTAGTTTACCAAATTTCAGAAAACAACAGTAAATGCATGTTAGGTACACAGTGGAGAGGCCACCTAAGTTTGAGAATCCTGCGAGGGGAGAAAAACCCTAGTTTACCACATTTCAGAAAAACAACAGTAAATGCGTGTTAGGTACACAGTGGAGAGGCCACCTAAGTTTGAGAATCCTGTGAGGGGAGAAAAAACCCTAGTTTACCACAACTGTGGAACACAGTGAGGTGAAGACACCATGCGAAAGAAGTGACCAGGTGTAGGTGGGGTGGGCTGGGAGAAGGTGGAGAAAGCAAGTGAAACTGGCGCCAAGCGTCCCCTGCGGACACCTGCAGACACAGTGGGAGCCGCCGCTGTAGGAGCCGCCCTTTGCCTGAGGGGCCCTTAGCCGTGGGGGCTGCCTGGCAGTGGGGCTGCCCAGGAGGGTCAGAAGATAAGGGGGGGTGGGCGGGCAGGGAGGCGGGCTGGAGGAGGGCACACCCCTCACAGCACCAATTGGCTGTGCCCAGCCGACTTAACGTGTAGGTGCCAAATCAAAATGAGGCTTCCAGAAGAACCCTCCCAGGCCTCACCAATGTCGCTCGAACAGCAAGCTAGAGACAAAGATCACGAAGAGAAGAGCAAGATGAAGGATTGAGCTGATACCTGTAGGCGGGCTCAGGAATGCATCATTGAGCTAGGAGACCAAGTCCTGGTTCATCAACCTAAGGGTCGAAAGGAAGATGCCACCTTTGCTCCCTACCACCTAATATTGACCCACAAGATAGGCACCATGATCACCACCAGTGGGGATAGACGTCGTCTATGACGAGAAACTCATCCCACTTCAAGAAGTTTGGGTTCCCTCCAGCCCTCGTGTGGGAACAGGCTTATGATAGTCTTGATGAAAGACATTCAGATGAACCCTACCTCGGAGACGGGGAGCAGTTGGAAGAAGGGAATGGCCGTGGGAGAGAAACCTCGACCCCGCCGGTGACTTGCCTGTCTCAGAGGCCTTAGAGATGTTGGATGAAGCCTCAGAGACTGATCGAGGTAATGGACTGACAAATTGTGACTGACCTGTTATCTCAAAAAGGGGGGAGATGTCACGTCGCAAATGCGACTGACTAGCCCTGTCCTTGTCATTGTGTGGGACGGCCCATGTTGGGGCCGTATCCCGAGGGAAGTGATGTTGGGGTCAGGGAGCTGTGTGCAGGGTGGAAAGGGCAGTTCCAGTGTGTAGGAAAATAAAGAAGACATACTGAGCAGCGGCTTCACTTCCTGTGTCTTCTGTTTCCCGCAGGGTCCACCCAGAGTTTGTGTGGGTGCATGATGGATGTCGGGCCGCACCAGAGCATTCCGAATTCCACATGCTATTATCAGGAGCAGTCTACTCAAAACTGGATATTAAAGTAAACTGGCGAGGATGAGGCAGTACACTGTGCATACTGACCGCTCTAGGGTAACAACGGACTATGGTATAGAAGAGAGTTGACGTCTCCTTCCCATCTTCTTTCTCCTTTTTGCAAATATTGCTATTGTGAACTATTTTTCGTCTTCAGTCCTGCCAAGTGTGAAATTATACTGAAAAAACGATTTGTAGCAGAAAGGGGAGAGATGCCATTGTCCCTGGGATCTATGGAAAGTGTGGTGGGGTCCCCTATTGCATTTTGTCAGATGCAAATCCAGCTGCTGCCCCAGTTTCTTCCACAGAATGGGTGGGGTGGCATGGAGGGGGATATTTGCTACAGTTGATAGAATGTATCGAATCGTGCTGCAGCCTACTTGAATTTGTAAAATTATTTGTAGCAATTGTCATTCCTGTTTTTTTTTTTTACTCTGTCGCTTTGTGACAGGTTAATAATTTAGGCATTTCTAAATGTAATATTAGTTTTTTCTTTATTTTGACATTCTCAAGAGCTCTATGACTTTCTGGGCTTGTTGTGGGGTGGAAACCTAGCATAATTTCGAGCAATATTATCCCTGCTGAGAGTACAGGGCGTCTTACTGACATATGCAACAAGCATTGACAATGCCAACAGTTTGGGCTTTTGTGTAGGCATGGGAAAGACACTTGCCAGGCACTGCTGCAGTGGTATTAACGATGGTATGAAGTGCAACCGGTTGCATGTACCTGGACAGCTAATAGCAGCACCTGACACATGCCTAATACTTATACAAAAGCCAAAACTGTTGTCTTTGTTAAGACTTGTTTTTAACAGGACTTCAGAGTGCTTATAACTCGAGTGGCTGAAGGCAGACCTGTTTAAGATATTTTTATTACACCAGTAGCCCATTTACAGCTCCAATTAAGTCATTAACTGAGTGGCTGGAGATCATGCAAATGGAAACAGTGCATGGTTGTATTCATCATAACATAACATTATTTCTCAGAAGACTCCTTTGATAAATCACTAGCAATCACTTTGAAAAATCACTTTTCTTTTCGTGTTGAAGGGTTGCAGGGCCCCCCACATCTATACTTTATGTTGCTCAATTTCGTTTTCCCCCCTAGTTAGAGAGGACTTTCAGAAAGGTCATAGGTTTTATTGTTTGTGCTTTCACCTTTCCTCAAATATGCATTGGTCTCTCATGTAGAGGGCTTGGCTCCTGTTATGTTTTGCATTTCAAAATTGCAATACAAACTTAAAAATAAATAAAAAATCACTCGAAGGCATTTTGAGACCAAGGTTGATGCTAAAGCTTGGTTCAAGCTAGATCAAAGATTTCCCTTAAGGAGGGGTTTGGGGCAGGGAGGGGCGGGAACTGGGTTTGAACGGCTATTAACATGGCAATGGGCAGTAAATGGGCGGGCAAATAACCACACAGCACCTACAAGGTTTGTGTCCCTCCTCATGTGCCATTTCTCCCTATCTGTACTCTAATGCAATAGTTTTGGCGTATGCAGCACCTAATAGCTGAAGCTAAAAATGACCTGTTGAGCATTGTTAGTGGGAAATCCTTGGAGAAGGACGAGACCGCAGGGCTCTCTTAGCAAGTCTGAAATTAAGTAGACCTTCGAATCACAGTGCTGGTAGAGTAGACTCGGGCGATTCTCATTACTGATGAAATCTAGTGCCTCTTCAGGACAGCTAAAAGTCGGCTTTCTCTGCACTCATTAGGGGAAACAGTGTCCCAAAGTGTGTTCCAAAAGTGCACATCGGCGGTGTGTGTCTTAGTAACTACTCGAAATGGGAAAAGTGTGTTGTGCAGAGGGCTTATTGGGCCAGATATACAATAGGCATGCAAACGTGCAAAATACTTAATCTTGCAGAGTGTCAAGGCAAAGCAGAAAGAAAACCACACACCATGTGATCATGTGCACAAAGCCTGTGGTGCCTATGGCATTAAATAATCTGAAAAAACATACATAACACAAGAGAAACTGCTCCTACCAGAGGAGCTGGGCCTCGGGAATGGCAGGGCCATAGCTATGGGGGCCTGGAGGTGCCTGACCAGTCCACAGTCTTCGCCAGAGACCAAGAGTGACAAACTATTATGGCAATGCTACTACAGGTCATTCCACTGATGTGAACATTTTGCGCGCATTTTGGGCAAGTGCTTTTGACAAGTGCTGTTGGCTTGGGAGGTGTATTGGGAGGTGTACTGACGAGGACTGCTGCTGCTTTTGCCTGGAAAGATACCTTGCTGAGACAAAAACCCACAAGCCCCACCCACCTTCCCAAAATTCTATATAAACAATGGGCACGCGCAAAGCGTTTGCATTTTGGGCAATAGTTTATGACATGAGCTGTCGGCTTGGGAGGCGTACTGGCGAGAACTGTTGCTGCTTTTGCCTTGGAAAGATACCTTTCTGAGAGAAAAACCCACAAGTCCCGCCCACCTTCCCAGAATTCTATATAAACAATGGGCGCTTGCTTTTTCAACGTGTGCATTTTGGGAAAGTGCTTTTGACAAGTGCTGTCAGCCTGAGAGGCGTACTGGCGAGGACTGTTGCTGCTTTTGCCTGGTACGATAACTTGCTGGAATGTAGTTTCAATAAGGACAACACAGGACCATTTTAGCAATCCTTTATCCTTATAACTCTTTAAAACAGTTTATATTTACTCTGTTTCATTGATTTCTATTCTGTTTTAGAGAGGAAAAACCCACAAGCCCTGCCCACCTTCCCAGAATTCTATATAAACAACGGGCGTGCACATTTTTTGAATGATTTCTTTCTCTCTTCTGGTTTTGCATTAGCTTAGGCTTATAGGTCGAGGCTGCCTTTGTGATATCTACATTTTGAAAGAGACGGCCCTAACTTTACTTAAAAAGGTGGTGGGAGGTGTATTTTGTTATAATTGTTTGATCTTTGCAATTGTATTGTCCTATGTTGACGTCTTTCCCCCTGACAACGGGCATGCCGGCTGCGAATGACATATCAGCCCATGCGGCCGCCGCTTTGATAACTCCTAAATCATCAACGTGGGTTATACATCTTTCCCACAACAGCAAGGCTGCTTCAAATGCTCGAGTGTTCCCGCCTACAGCGGACACACGAAAATACTGTGCTGCTGATCCAAAGGTACCCGAGCACCGTTATCTACAGCAAACAGCTGTGGGTGTTAACATGGAGCTGGAGGCTTCTAATATATTAGCACAGACACTGCTACTGTGGATTTAACTAACATGCTGACCAATTCATTGGTACAGGCTGGAGCGCTCTTGCTTACACCTCTCCAGCCGGTGTCATTATCTAGTTATGGAGGTGGTAAAATTACATATGATGCTCTTGCCCAGTTGGCGGCTTTTCCATATATTGATACAAATAACTTGCGTGTAGGAGAAAATCTACCTAATGACGTTCAAATTGTAAAGAGAAATGAAGGTGTGATTAACAAAACCCCAGGCTGTAAGGGGTACGAAAACTCTGATGTTTTCCGGATTGCACCTCTAAAAGATACTGCTGCCAAGTGTTAGGGAGAATTCTCATAAATCTGCTAATTTCCATTACCTTTTGAGACCCCCAGCAACTTTGCTGGATTTCTAGGACTTTAACTTTTTACCTGGAAGGAGTGTGGGCCTTTTTTCCCACTCTTTCATGTATTTTGATGTTTGTTTTACTTTTGTGTTCTTTGGATATGGAGCTTTAGACAACTCCATGGGCATCATATTTTTCTTGTGTGTCACACAGCACCCTCAGTGCAGTGACACAGGGATGTCTTTCAGACTTCCCAAGGTTCAAATACCTTCTCTGGGACTGACTACTGTCTCCCAGTGAATGTAAAGTTAAATTAACTTTGCTAGTCTTTTTAAATTGCTAGACCCAGCAAACACTGCCTTACAGCAGAGCACTGGAGGGAATACCTAGTATTCCATATGCCTAGAAAACTCATGTAGCCCTCAAAAGCTACCCTTTCCTCTCAGAATGGCTGGTGGCAGTGGTATTACCATGATTTTTCCGACCGTGACACGTTTAAACGCTCCGGTAGCTTAAATACACCGGAGCCATGTTTTTCAAGATGGCGTCCGAGCCCCCAATGTAAAAACAGGTTCTGATCAACTTTTTTCACCATTTCTTTATGGAAAGGTCCTTCTAGTCTTTGTCTCTGCGTGCCAAAGTAGGTTTGGTCCCTTTGTTTGTTTGCCTTTGGCGGGCTGCAGTACTGAATTCCCCCCTCTGGTGCCTGAGTGTCTGGGGTGGACAGGATGTGAGGGAGGTGCCCAAAACTCACTGTGCTTAGTCTCCTAGGAGACTTGAATGCACTCTGGCGTGATTGGCTGGTTGACTGTCTGGCAAGGACAGCCACCCTGCTGGATGAGTGGCAGCCAGGCTGTCCATGAACGGAGCACTTTTCTCACTTACTAGATTGTACGAAACTCTGGACAGTAAATTAAATGCCCAACATGCTCTCTTAGATCAATTGGTGCAAATAAATAAATTGGAGTTTTCTCCCAGCCATGTATCAGTTCAAACTGAAGAATCTACTCTTGCGCTGGCTTACACCTCAGCGGCGGTGAATGTGACAACCCAAAAATTATTACTGATAGATTGCTCTCCTACCCAGCAATCTAAGCTTTTGCAACGTAGGGAACAGAGTAAAAAAACAAATCCATTACAACTAATTCCTCCTGTGTGTGATAACAGTAAATTCCCTAACGAGTCCACATATAATAGAATTGACCCACTCGATTTGATCTGCAAACATGGCTAGCCATGTTTAAAACAGAAAAAGCAAAAATCTAAACATGTGGACCGTTGACGGTATAGATGACAACGTGATTGATATGATAAGTGGGTGCTCTCAAGTGAGAAGTAATGCTGATTTGGCCCTTGCTCCCAATTATACTATATTTGACTCTAAAACAAAATCATCAGTTCTGAGTCACTTACCCAACAAATCTAAAAACTCTAAAGTAAGTCCAGGAAAAAGTATAACTGGCACACAGCAGTTTATATAAAAGTTAACGCTGCCAAAGTCCGCTGCTGGCCGAGTGCGAGCAGCAATTGCCAATAAATATCAAAAAACATCCCTTCAGAAGATCGTGTAACCTCCTAGGGAGCGGAGCATGGGGCAGAACCTGGCATATGTACCCTTGGCCGATTTAGTGCACCTGAGTGAGCAGCAAAAAGAGGCATGATTGGCCTTTATTATTCTTCAGGAGGCAAATGGACCAGTGCCTGTCCCTAGTATCTGTTTGCTTCCGCTGAAGGATGACTCCTTGACTAAGCCAGTGCAGCAGAAAATGCTAAGAGTGGAATCGACTTGGCCAAATACGGAAAAAGTGTAGAGGGCTTGGCTCCTGTTATGTTTTGCATTTCAAAATTGCAATACAAACTTAAAAATAAATAAAAAATCACTCGAAGGCATTTTGAGACCAAGGTTGATGCTAAAGCTTGGTTCAAGCTAGATCAAAGATTTCCCTTAAGGAGGGGTTTGGGGCAGGGAGGGGCGGGAACTGGGTTTGAACGGCTATTAACATGGCAATGGGCAGTAAATGGGCGGGCAAATAACCACACAGCACCTACAAGGTTTGTGTCCCTCCTCATATGCCATTTCTCCCTATCTGTACTCTAATGCAATAGTTTTGGCGTATGCAGCACCTAATAGCTGAAGCTAAAAATGACCTGTTGAGCATTGTTAGTGGGAAATCCTTGGAGAAGGACGAGACCGCAGGGCTCTCTTAGCAAGTCTGAAATTAAGTAGACCTTCGAATCACAGTGCTGGTAGAGTAGACTCGGGCGATTCTCATTACTGATGAAATCTAGTGCCTCTTCAGGACAGCTAAAAGTCGGCTTTCTCTGCACTCATTAGGGGAAACAGTGTCCCAAAGTGTGTTCCAAAAGTGCACATCGGCGGTGTGTGTCTTAGTAACTACTCGAAATGGGAAAAGTGTGTTGTGCAGAGGGCTTATTGGGCCAGATATACAATAGGCATGCAAACGTGCAAAATACTTAATCTTGCAGAGTGTCAAGGCAAAGCAGAAAGAAAACCACACACCATGTGATCATGTGCACAAAGCCTGTGGTGCCTATGGCATTAAATAATCTGAAAAAACATACATAACACAAGAGAAACTGCTCCTACCAGAGGAGCTGGGCCTCGGGAATGGCAGGGCCATAGCTATGGGGGCCTGGAGGTGCCTGACCAGTCCACAGTCTTCGCCAGAGACCAAGAGTGACAAACTATTATGGCAATGCTACTACAGGTCATTCCACTGATGTGAACATTTTGCGCGCATTTTGGGCAAGTGCTTTTGACAAGTGCTGTTGGCTTGGGAGGTGTATTGGGAGGTGTACTGACGAGGACTGCTGCTGCTTTTGCCTGGAAAGATACCTTGCTGAGACAAAAACCCACAAGCCCCACCCACCTTCCCAAAATTCTATATAAACAATGGGCACGCGCAAAGCGTTTGCATTTTGGGCAATAGTTTATGACATGAGCTGTCGGCTTGGGAGGCGTACTGGCGAGAACTGTTGCTGCTTTTGCCTTGGAAAGATACCTTTCTGAGAGAAAAACCCACAAGTCCCGCCCACCTTCCCAGAATTCTATATAAACAATGGGCGCTTGCTTTTTCAACGTGTGCATTTTGGGAAAGTGCTTTTGACAAGTGCTGTCAGCCTGAGAGGCGTACTGGCGAGGACTGTTGCTGCTTTTGCCTGGTACGATAACTTGCTGGAATGTAGTTTCAATAAGGACAACACAGGACCATTTTAGCAATCCTTTATCCTTATAACTCTTTAAAACAGTTTATATTTACTCTGTTTCATTGATTTCTATTCTGTTTTAGAGAGGAAAAACCCACAAGCCCTGCCCACCTTCCCAGAATTCTATATAAACAACGGGCGTGCACATTTTTTGAATGATTTCTTTCTCTCTTCTGGTTTTGCATTGGCTTAGGCTTATAGGTCGAGGCTGCCTTTGTGATATCTACATTTTGAAAGAGACGGCCCTAACTTTACTTAAAAAGGTGGTGGGAGGTGTATTTTGTTATAATTGTTTGATCTTTGCAATTGTATTGTCCTATGTTGACGTCTTTCCCCCTGACAACGGGCATGCCGGCTGCGAATGACATATCAGCCCATGCGGCCGCCGCTTTGATAACTCCTAAATCATCAACGTGGGTTATACATCTTTCCCACAACAGCAAGGCTGCTTCAAATGCTCGAGTGTTCCCGCCTACAGCGGACACACAAAAATACTGTGCTGCTGATCCAAAGGTACCCGAGCACCGTTATCTACAGCAAACAGCTGTGGGTGTTAACATGGAGCTGGAGGCTTCTAATATATTAGCACAGACACTGCTACTGTGGATTTAACTAACATGCTGACCAATTCATTGGTACAGGCTGGAGCGCTCTTGCTTACACCTCTCCAGCCGGTGTCATTATCTAGTTATGGAGGTGGTAAAATTACATATGATGCTCTTGCCCAGTTGGCGGCTTTTCCATATATTGATACAAATAACTTGCGTGTAGGAGAAAATCTACCTAATGACGTTCAAATTGTAAAGAGAAATGAAGGTGTGATTAACAAAACCCCAGGCTGTAAGGGGTACGAAAACTCTGATGTTTTCCGGATTGCACCTCTAAAAGATACTGCTGCCAAGTGTTAGGGAGAATTCTCATAAATCTGCTAATTTCCATTACCTTTTGAGACCCCCAGCAACTTTGCTGGATTTCTAGGACTTTAACTTTTTACCTGGAAGGAGTGTGGGCCTTTTTTCCCACTCTTTCATGTATTTTGATGTTTGTTTTACTTTTGTGTTCTTTGGATATGGAGCTTTAGACAACTCCATGGGCATCATATTTTTCTTGTGTGTCACACAGCACCCTCAGTGCAGTGACACAGGGATGTCTTTCAGACTTCCCAAGGTTCAAATACCTTCTCTGGGACTGACTACTGTCTCCCAGTGAATGTAAAGTTAAATTAACTTTGCTAGTCTTTTTAAATTGCTAGACCCAGCAAACACTGCCTTACAGCAGAGCACTGGAGGGAATACGTAGTATTCCATATGCCTAGAAAACTCATGTAGCCCTCAAAAGCTACCCTTCCCTCTCAGAATGGCTGGTGGCAGTGGTATTACCATGATTTTTCCGACCGTGACACGTTTAAACGCTCCGGTAGCTTAAATACACCGGAGCCATGTTTTTCAAGATGGCGTCCGAGCCCCCAATGTAAAAACAGGTTCTGATCAACTTTTTTCACCATTTCTTTATGGAAAGGTCCTTCTAGTCTTTGTCTCTGCGTGCCAAAGTAGGTTTGGTCCCTTTGTTTGTTTGCCTTTGGCGGGCTGCAGTACTGAATTCCCCCCTCTGGTGCCTGAGTGTCTGGGGTGGACAGGATGTGAGGGAGGTGCCCAAAACTCACTGTGCTTAGTCTCCTAGGAGACTTGAATGCACTCTGGCGTGATTGGCTGGTTGACTGTCTGGCAAGGACAGCCACCCTGCTGGATGAGTGGCAGCCAGGCTGTCCATGAACGGAGCACTTTTCTCACTTACTAGATTGCACGAAACTCTGGACAGTAAATTAAATGCCCAACATGCTCTCTTAGATCAATTGGTGCAAATAAATAAATTGGAGTTTTCTCCCAGCCATGTATCAGTTCAAACTGAAGAATCTACTCTTGCGCTGGCTTACACCTCAGCGGCGGTGAATGTGACAACCCAAAAATTATTACTGATAGATTGCTCTCCTACCCAGCAATCTAAGCTTTTGCAACGTAGGGAACAGAGTAAAAAAACAAATCCATTACAACTAATTCCTCCTGTGTGTGATAACAGTAAATTCCCTAACGAGTCCACATATAATAGAATTGACCCACTCGATTTGATCTGCCAACATGGCTAGCCATGTTTAAAACAGAAAAAGCAAAAATCTAAACATGTGGACCAGTCTGGTGTTGACGGTATAGATGACAACGTGATTGATATGATAAGTGGGTGCTCTCAAGTGAGAAGTAATGCTGATTTGGCCCTTGCTCCCAATTATACTATATTTGACTCTAAAACAAAATCATCAGTTCTGAGTCACTTACCCAACAAATCTAAAAACTCTAAAGTAAGTCCAGGAAAAAGTATAACTGGCACACAGCAGTTTATATAAAAGTTAACGCTGCCAAAGTCCGCTGCTGGCCGAGTGCGAGCAGCAATTGCCAATAAATATCAAAAAACATCCCTTCAGAAGATCGTGTAACCTCCTAGGGAGCGGAGCATGGGGCAGAACCTGGCATATGTACCCTTGGCCGATTTAGTGCACCTGAGTGAGCAGCAAAAAGAGGCATGATTGGCCTTTATTATTCTTCAGGAGGCAAATGGACCAGTGCCTGTCCCTAGTATCTGTTTGCTTCCGCTGAAGGATGACTCCTTGACTAAGCCAGTGCAGCAGAAAATGCTAAGAGTGGAATCGACTTGGCCAAATACGGAAAAAGTGATGACTTTAGAGGGTTGGCGGGACGAGATCGATCAATCCCTGCAGTGTTTCTTCTCTCTGTCTCAGTGACAGGAACCATTGACTAACCGTGCTAAACAATCATTGAGGGACCATGTGGCACAGCCTAGTAATAGATGGCTGGAGCCTCAAATGTTGTATCAACCAGAATTAAATTTAAATCAAAATACTAGGTCATTACATACCAATCATAATCTATTTTATTTGATTTTGCAATGTTGCTCAAATCCATTTCCTACATATGACCTCAATAGACAGTCTGTCATGAATATATTTGCTGGGATACCTGCTTTAGAGGATCTTTCCTCAAATGATATTGAACAGATAGAGTATTTACGTGACAAAAGCTTGTCAGTTGTAAAACTATTGTGAAATCAGGTCTGATTAGGAAGGCATTGTGACAGGCCCGGATTGAACTCTGTAATATGGGTTTTCTGCTGACTAACCAATCCTCCTTTGACCATCAGCATGTACCAAATTATGTAAAACAATACATTGCTACAGGTGAGGAAGATCTAAACAGACATCAGAGTGGTGGACAGGCTGGTCAATTTTTTGTTTTACTTTGCTGGACCCAATCCCCAAATAATGCTGCAGAATCAATATTAACAATCCAGGCAATCTTCTACAATCTATTTAGTCTCCTGGAGTACATGGTGTTTTAAACATATTACATCTACTAAAACTAACCTCCTCCAGGACTGTGATATTATCACCTTCCAGGAGATTTGGCTTTCTACTCCACCTGTGTGGGACCAATACATTGTTTCATTGCTCCCTGACATTGTCCCGGTTAGCAGACGTCCCATGGCAGGGCGTATGATTGCTGTTAAATCATCTGCAAATCTGCTATCGGAACCTTGGGTTGCTCCTAATAGTTTTTTGCAGATGGTAAAAATCAGATACAATGGGCAGTATTTCGCCCTTATTAAGACCTACTGGAAGCATGCTGATATTTCAGATGATGAATTTATTAAGGATTTCAAAACTTTATTGGATTTGACAGTCCTGGACTCAACGTGTAAACACACTATTTTGGTTGGTGACTTTAACATCATGTGTCTTGATCATCCTACTAAGCACCTCTCCGTTGTTGCTATACAATGGAACTCTCTAATGAAGGAGTGCCAGTTGTATATGCATAATGGATGTGTCCAGGGTGATAGTCGGCCGGCTAACACCTGGCATAGAGGCTCCCAAACGGCCTTGATCGATTATGTTTTCACAGATGGCGGCTTATTTAATCTTGTAATTAATTTTCAGATAAAATCACAAGCCGCAAGGGATCACAATATACTAGCAGTATGGTGGGCCTGGTCTAACCCAAGAAAAAAACGTCTTCACTCCTCTGTAACTGGCCTGGTTCTGAATAGTGCTGAAAACAGAGTTTACTGGACACCAATCCTATTAGAGGATTTTAATTGGAGATTGTTATCACCTTCAGATTATTCTAGCCAGTCAGGTATGGGAGGATCCACAATTTATGTAGATGTTATGAGGATTTTTGTGACCATGAAGCGTGCTCATAACAATACTCTGAAAAACAAATTCCATGTTTATGATCCTGAGGTGGAGGAGAAGAAAGCCGCCTATTGACTGAAAAAATAAAAATGTGTTTATTTTCGAGTGTAACCAAACTGGAAACTCTAAGATCACTCAAGTGCCACTATAAAAATTGGTTAAAAGGAAGAAAAGCTCTAACTTTTCAGCATGATGCAGAACAAATTCTGGAACCATTATCCAAATATGGGGTCTCTCAATGAAGTGCAGGGGCAAGCCCATCTGGTAACACAAATAAATGCTGTCCCGGAGGAAGATGAGGTTACATTCTATAAGACCCATAAGGCTGCAAAACCCACTGCTAGGTAGCTTGGGAGCACATGAGGTTGCAAGGGCTGGTCACTTAGATTTTGACCTGGTGGATATTATATTTTACATCTCTAAGCTCAGCACTTCTAGGGCCCCTGGCCCTGTTGGCTTATCGAACTTTGTCATCAAACAACACCCGATAGCTTGGGCCAATATCCACTTGCCAATTTTTGGGCAGGCAGTTAGGACAGGGCAGCTCCCTTCCTCCTGGAAAAAATCAGGTGTTACCGATCTATAAGAAAGGCAATCGGTCAAACCCCAGGAACTACAGACCGATTACATTGTTGGATGTACCAGGAAAGCGTTTTGCCAAGTTGATCCTCAGAGATCTTAATCGCTGGCTTGATACCACCAAGTTGCGAGATCCTAACCAGTCCGGTTTTATGCCAGGACTGGGAAGATCTGTACATTTGCATGACCTGCAAGCTATAAAACAGCAGGAACAATTAATATGGCATTTATTGATTTTCAAGCGGTATTCAACTCTGTATGCAGAGAGTTATTTATTGGAAAACTAAGAAAAGCCCTCTGTCCCAAAAATCGAGTATATTGGATTTAAGAATTGCACTTGCAGACCACTGTTCAGGTGAGTCTGTCCTTGGATGGCAACCTTACAGAGCCGATTGAAACCTTTAGTGCTTTAAAGCAGGGGTGTTTATTGGGTTGTACCCTTTTTATCTTTTTCTTGGCCAATATGTCCCACAAATTTGAGGGAGTTGTCTCAGACTCACCTAAGATAGGGGGACAAGCGATCCCATGGCTGTTCTATGCTGACAACCTTGTGTTACGGGCTAGAACACGCAGGGGTTTGCGAGCCCTCCTATCACAGCTTAGTGGTTATGTCAAAATGAATCTGTTGAGGATTAACCAGGCAAAATGCAAAATCATGCTAAAGGGTATGAATGACGTCCCCTTGGCTTCTGTAAAACATCACATTAGAGGTTGTACAAATATCTGGGTCTTTCCATCAGTGACAATATAAACGACAAACCCCACTAACATGCCTTGCAACTTAATTCAAAGACATGCATTTCTTGAGGCAATCGCACCCGCAATTAGTCTGGCAGAAAATGGAGGGTTCCTTTTGGAGATCAGTATTGAGTTTACCGCAGACGGTGCCCATGTGTGCAATGTACCATGAACTCGAAACTGTTTCTCTCTATGCCCTGTATACCTGGAAACTCTTATCTCTTTACAGGAAATATCTGATTTCTGTTACTCCAAATTGCATTGTGAATACTCTATCAAGATATGTATTGACAACAAAGCACACAAAAAATGCAATTTTGGAGAATTAAAATACAGGACATTATGGTAGTGGAGGGGATACGCGAGAGCCTCTTGATTGCTGATCCGGTCAGGCCCAAAAACAAGCTCTGGTTGAGTGACTGGATTAGAACTAGAGAAAAATGCTGTAAACTATGTGTATTCAGGGATCAGGCATTTGGAACAAAAAGGTTAAATACTCCAGAGCCTTACCTGATACGATCCCCTGACCCTAAACGACGAAATGTGTTCATAAAACTGAGGATGAACTTACATTTCTCTAATGATGTGTGTAGTATATGTGCAAAATTAGTCTAAGTAATGGCTCTAGGTTCTGTTCTAAAATCTCTGAGCCAGAGACGATAAAGCATCTGGTCGCCGAATGCCCTGCACTGATTACTCTAAGAATTAGAATCTTCCATAATTTCTGTAAGGAATACCAAATTGTAAATACAGAGGTTTTGTGGAGGACTTTGTTTGATGGTCATAAATCTGGAATTAATATAGCAATTCTAAATTTTATGCAATCCTTAAATCTGCCTGAAGTGCCCAAATGTGGGACCAGAAGAAAGTTTTAATTAAATGTCTGTTAATTGCCCATGTGGCATACAAACAGGTTTGATTGAGTTATTAACACTTTGGTAAAATTGTAAAATTGTAAAATAAAAACGTTCTTTAATTTGTTTTTGATAAGTTTGATGAATAAGTTATGAATATGTTGTTTTATCAGCTGTAAATGTATTTTATTTTAATGTTATATATTTGGAAGGCTGGTTTTCCAGCTATAACAAATACAAATAAAATAAACAAAGATGTGAACAGCTTGAGGTGCATAGAGAGAGAGTGTAAAAGAGATGGACATATAAGAGGGGCACATGGGAAGGGAAAGAACGACAGACACAGGCACAGATAGGAGGGGCACATAGGAATACAAAGCGAAAGATACATAGGAAAGGGCACACAGAAAGGCAAAGAAACGGTGAGGAGCGATGGAGCAGTGGGAGAGACTGAGAGTACAAAGGTGAGACACGTGTGGCATGGTCCCACAAACTAAGATTTGGTTGGCAATAGGGATGGAGCACAGCTAAAAAGAAGTCAGGAAACAGATTGTCCAGAGGTGAGCACAATGCAATGGGGTACAGATCAAGTTTTGAGATAGAGAGCGGCGCATGGCCACAGAAAGCAACTAAAATATTGCAGAAGAGGAGAGAGTGGAAAAGTAGATACAGTGGAGTAAGCAAAATGAATCAGGGGTGGAAGAGAGGAATAGAGAGTGTAAGGGAGACCGAGAAAGAAGGAGTGGCACAGAAGGGAAGAGAGACCCACACACCATGGGCTCGCCAACCCAGTACTCATGTTTACATCCAATGAGTGAGACTGTGCTCTCACATGTGAGATGCATACCCAACCCATCAGCACAGCTTTGCAGCCTTTAGGTATGGGGGAGAGGCAACACAGACACAGGTAATGCTTCTGCACAGAGGCTGCCGTGGGTGTTGGCGTTTGCTCTGTGTCATCAACAGCGCCCATTTACTCCAAAATGTTATTTCGAATACACAGAGCTAGACACTTTTCAACCAGTTCGGATTATGAGTGTGCTTCCCATCATTTACATCTATGGAGAGGCATATGCACGGATACTGATGGGGAGTCACTATATGACAGAATAACTGATGAGCAGGCTCTCGCACTTCCCAGCTCCAGGTGTCAGAAAGCCACCCAGTTCTGTTTTTTGCTATGGAATTCTGGCATGTGTAGTCCTATATCTAAAATGGAAAATACAAAACTACAAGTGCCAGAATTACAAGGAAAACATGGAACTGGGTGGCTTCCCACGCATGGAACTGGCGTACTTGAGAGCTCTGCTTCTGTGGCACAATATCAGGCGTAAAGCAATTCCATGCATTGTAAATGATTGAAAGTGACCATCCCCAAAGTGTTCTGTGGCAGTGTAACCCGTAGGTAAGTATTACATACACAGTACTGAGGGGTAGGCCTATGTGGCAATGTAACTGTTGATCACTCAGTCCTTGTACAGAAATTGGTAAACAAGCATTATGACCACAACAATTAAAGGACAGACCTTTAAAGACAAGGAAAAAAGCACAAATGGGTGCAAAGCATCAAATTAATGATGACAGTCACCCGGGTAAATCCTAAGAAGAAAGACACTTTACATATCATGCAGATATAATGGTAATTTTCAGAGAATTCAGGGTCACATGAAGAAGAAACAAATATAGCAGGCGAGTGAGGGTGTTGAGCTAAGGGCACGCCCAAAACAGGTACAAAAGTAGGAACAAAGTAATCCACAGACACAAAAAGCACAACATGTATTCGTACATCACGGCCGAGAAGATGAATTGAACATATTCAAATTCACACCCTCACTGCGGTTTGAAGATGTTATAGCCATAAAACAAAACATTAGCATATTGCAAAAGAAATATCATCCTAACGTTATCATTGGCTGGTCATCACCAGACTCCTAAACAACCCTGTCCATTGTTCAAAAACTACTGCGACCTTCAATGATCTGAGTGACAGCGGTCACAAGATTCTCACCAGAGAGGGAAAGCGTTTCAAGTTGTGACGTACTTATAAAAAGAGAAAAGACACTTGAGACAGTGAACACAAGATTTTGCATACGATGAAGACGTTGGTGCAGCATTGCAGGACGACACCGCTTGATTCCTGTTCCATGCCTGAGGAGAAACAAGTAAGCAATGTTTTTGAAAGCTCTTTCAACCAAGTAATGTCCACGTGTATAGGCCTCCAGATGCTGCAGAGCTTTCAAGATGTTCCCTCTGGTGTCATTACAAACTCTAAGGACATTCAGTGAATTAGCACACACTAAACAACACTATCAGTAAAGGAGATCTTACAAAGAGAAAGGCAAAGATATTTAATACAGCAAACATAGTGTGTCCCCAACCCCTTCCTATCTCTGCCTATATATCCAGAAGGCGTAGGCACCATCGCAAGCTCAACAAGCCAAGTACCTGCAAGTACCACTTTACTGCGTTTCTCTGTGCACCTGTGGACTCCTGTCACGTGGATGTTATATATTTACTGTGGAGAAATGTAATACAGCAAACATAGTGTGGCCCCGTCCCCTACCTGTCTCCACCTACATATCCAGAAGGCACGCGCACCAGCATGCGCGCTCCAAGCAAGTACCTGCAAGCACCTTTGTGCTGCGTTTATCTGTGCACCTGTGTACTCCTGTAACGTGGCTGTTATATATTTACTGTGGAGTTGATTATATTGTAATCTTTGCCTTAGCAAAAATGTATTCACTGTTATCAATATAATTATACCTATGTTTGTCTTGTTTTAGATATTTAATACAGCAAACATAGTGTGGCCCTGCCCCCTACCTATCCCTGCCTATATCCAGAAGGCGCGCGCACAGAGCTAAGTACCTGCAAGTGCCGCTTTGCTGCTTTGCCGCAGCGACAAGGCAAGCGGCAACGCGAGTGCCTTTAGGTACAATTCAATTTATTTCCCGAATTGATGCGTACTGCACCATATACTTTGTAAGCAGATATGTCTCCCGCTGTGAACAAATTTGCCTATAATGGTAAACGAAAGACGCCTGATAGTACTCCACGTAAGCCCACCATCAAACCATTGCATTCTCGGATCAATTTGAACAAAACATGCCCGATTTCGTTTGATTCTAAACAAACTCTTCGAGATATTTGACATTTCGGCCACAAGATGATTCACACTCTGCAACCTCTGACATCATTCCTCCAGATCCCCTCGCTCGATCATGAAATAGTTCTTGCCAAATATCAAACTGATGACATGATGTCTGACGCCACTTTAACCTTTGGCTGTGATGACATACCTGATTCACAAAATTGCCCAACTATGACTAAGATCGACCTAACTAGAGCAAAGTGTGAGAACACTGATTCACGTAATGCTATAATCACGGATATCTCACCTGTGCTTAGAATACCTGAATGACGTAACTCAAATAACGTCTCAAGCTCAATGTATTCAGTTAATCACTCGTCTGCTGGTCACATTTCTTGTCAAGACCCAGCTGTGATTCATCTCGATGCAAATGACTCCTGCTTTTCTAAATGTGAAGTACCGGATAATCTATCCCAATCGCCTATTTTTTTTTGCTAATGGAAGCGATGAACACTCAATGATTGCTCCCTCATGTACTGCGCCCACACCTAGAAAAGTAACCAGGCATATCTCACCTGCTCAGCTCTTTACATTGCCCTCTGCACCGAGTTCTGTATTTCCTCCATACACCTCAATTGAGATGATGATTTACACTCTAAATACAGCTATTTTGACTCTTGTGAAATTATTTGACACTTTAGACTTCAAACTAAACTCACAATATATAAAAATGTATAACATTTTGAAGTGGCAAAAGAAGTGCAATGTCTTTAGTATGAAACAATCAGCTGATTCTGCCTTTTTGCCTGAAAAGTATGGGACACAACATCGAGTTACCCCAAACAAAACACACAACATCGAGTTACCCCAAACAAAACAAATGAATGAAACAAGTTCGAATACGCTGAACAGAGACTATCTACCGTTACCAAATACTCCATTGCAATCAGCTATTTCAGACACTCACCTGAGGGATGAACAACACAAAATTGTACAAACTGTCCTTCAAGAGAACCCAGAAACTAATGATGCTACCCATGACAATAATAAACAAGCATATATGATCTTTGCAGCACCTAGGCAGCCCATAACTACTAAAAAGATGAAACAACATAAACCGGGAAAAAAAATCTAAAGCTATCTACTTCTTCAACTCATTCAAGCACCAAACATTTTTTCAAATCCCTGTCCCACCCGTAGAAAGATACGTCAGTGGCAATTGCTGCAATTCTTAAGAAATATTCACAAATAGCTAATTCGAAAAAATAAAGAGCAAATTTGAGCGCCGCAATAATTACCTCCTATACTCCACTCAATGATTTGATTGTGGTTGCCTCAGAACTAAAGGAGGCAGAACCTAGCGAAATGATTACACAAGCCGCTTTATCAACAGGTCACTCAAAATCAGATACCCGGGGCTTGATCTCTGAAAAAGAAGCTCTATATCTAAGATGGCAAGAAATCCAAAAAGCAGTAGATAACTATATGGGTTCTCAAAAAACTCAACCACCTCTGATTCATACTGGTGTGACCCCAGTGCCCATGACATTGATTTCTCCCTGTTCTCTATGGGAGTGTAATGCCATCAGAAAATACTCCTACTGCGAATTTGACTAACGAGGCTCTACCATCATACAAGTTAGTACTGGCTGATCCTACATTAATAATCCCTGCTGAAGATCACTCAAAATATGTTCCCATAACATAGCAAACCCACGTGATGAAATCAGAGCGACTGTAGAGCATTTTACGACTACCCACCTTTCCAAGCTCTATAAATCCAATGTTCCGATTTGTGCCCACTCGACAAGGTGAATGCCCATTCCAGAACCCATATGTAATCATCATACACACATTTCTCATAGCCTGGAGCCTCCTCATAATACACTTTCTGAGAATCTGAGCGTGTTTAATAAGAACACTCAGAAACCTTTCTTAGCACTGAAGCCATAGTAGAATCAAAAAAATGACCTTTATTCATTAGTAATTAGCTGTCGTGCCAAACCTTTTTCTCAGTATGACTTGAATAGAACTAGTATTTTAGCCATAATGGCTGATAGACCTAGTCTAGAGGATATTGGTTCTGTAGACATTGAGCAGATCGAGTTCCTTCATGAAGGAAATAGTACAGTTTCACAAATATGGCTGACATCTAAAGTTGTTTTGAATGCAATATGGCTAGCAAAAAAAGAACTATTTGCCTTAGGTTTCGAAATTGCACTCACAAACACCTCTACTGACTGCCCCCAGAATGCTTGCAAAAAGGCTACGAGAGAGACTGGAAGCCTATAACCACAAGTGAACACGCTAATGCCCAATTTAATTATCCAATCCAGAAGCAACATATGCTATGCTCCTGTGGCAGCACAAATACGTAACTCGAGTTAGATATGGCTTCTACGCCTACTTCCCTACTGTGCAGGAACACAAGAGGCTTTTGATTACAAATCCTGATAAAACTTGATAACAACTTGAATTGATATGACATAGTCCTATTTAAAGAAACATGGCTTTCTGGAAGCCCTGTATGGAGCCATTATGATATCCTAATAAACCCTGCCCAAAAAGCCAAAAAACAGAGGCCAGCATCAGGTCTTTTGATTGCTTCAAAAACTAACACAGGCATCTCACTAAAACCGTGGAACAATCCAAACCCATTTATGCAATTAGCAAATGTGTTTAACAACAAGACTTTCGCTATTCTAAATATTTATTGAAATCCGATAGCAATTTCTGATGATCAATTCTTTAAGGATTTTTAAATGGTTTGGGACCTGATTGTGCAGACGCCAGCAGTTATTATTGTGGCTGGCGATCTGAATTTACATTGTCTAGTTACCCCTTTGAGTCAACAAGTTCCTAGATTAATGCGATGGAAAACATTAATACAGTCAAAACATATGATAATGACGAATGGTGCTATTGAAGGCGATATCCCACCTAAGAACACGAAGAAGAGAGAAAGTTTGGGTGCAATTATTGATTATATTTATGTTGACACCAAACATTTCTCCTGTGCAACCCAATTTAAAATAATCACTACGTATGCCAATGAACATGAAATGCTTACCTTGAACTGGAACATGAACCTAGAACCAAAAACTCAATAAATGACCAAAATAAAAGGCACTTTAATTATAAACAATGCACAAAATAGATTCCGCTGGATTTAGGGATCTTAGGACAAATTTAACAGAACCTTATTAAAAACATATCTAGATAGATCTAAGGATTACACACTGGAGGCATTTGAATATAGTGATCTATTGCAATTTGTTTGCATACTTTCCACCAATAATATCAAAAGGCAACCTCAGCCTACCCATTTTTTTGATACACAGGTTGTCATGCATCATGTCCACATGCCCGCTAGACTCCCAGCAGCACGCCCCGCAGCATGTCCAATCCCAACATCCGGAACACATGTAGGACGGGGGCCGTGTGATCAGTTTGGGGTCCATACCTTACATCACAGCAGAAGTCATATTCGGTCCCGGTTGTATCCATTTCTGCATTGGCAACTGCAGTGGCGCATTCGGTCTGGCAGAGTCAGGCGGTCATTTTCACTTCAGGATCACGTGACAAGGAGATCCCGATCACGTGATTCTGTGTTGGGTCATGTGACTAGTAATCAAACGGTATAAAAGCAGAGTTCCCGCAACCACACATCACTTCACAGCTGTTCTTCAAGACTCTGTTTGGAGTTTGCTCCTCAATCTTGATTGCTGGATTATCTTGAACTCGGACCTCGAACTACAGACTTCTTTTGGCTTTTCCCTTCTGATATGGCACTTTTCCTTGTGGATATCTGGCTATTTTTGACCTCAGGACTTTCATACCGGACTTCTTTTGGTTCTTCCCTGAATTGATTTTCACTTTGCACGAACTTACGTACATCCACGTCTTCCACGTCAACAACTGCAAGTGGGCTCAGCAACTGGTGACTACTCTGACCACCATCCCAAGTCACCATCACGATTGCCATCATCTGAAGGTGCTGCTCACGCGCCCCCACGTAGTTGTATGTCAGGCCCCTGTATGGTTAGCAGCAACCTTACTACCACACTTCGGTAAGCTTCTTCCTGGACAGTACTATTCAGTCTGTATACTTCAACTGTGATTGTTTGTACTAATAATTGTTTGCCTTACAGCAGCCTTGGGGTTTCCAGTGCTACGTGCTTCCGGCGGTCCAGCATCTCCCACCTGTGGCCTCAAGGATCGCATAGAGAGTCATATTATCTCTCCCTGTGTGGTACTTGGGGACGGAGGCCCTCTAATCTTCACGACAATCAAGTCTCGACACATGTAAGGGAAAGAAAATCATTATTTAGGTGAGATAAAAAGCTTGCCATGCTATTACCAATTAAACAAAGATGGCCTGCCATCAGGGCAATCAAAACGACATATAAACATTGGGGCAGCTCACAGAAATCTATTCTGTACCAGAATGATGTTGAATTAATGTTAAAATCATTATTGAACAAAAACTCTGCCCAAATATGGGCTCTTATTCACAGAACCAATATTAGATCTCAAATTAATGGATTCACTGATAGGCAGTATGTGACTCATTTTTCTAATCTCTATGCAAGTCCAGCAAATGTGTTAGAAGCCCCTCTTGAAACTGGTCACTTTGATCTTTACTTCACTAAAGAAGACATATTAGATTACATAAAAAAGTGAGCAGTTCAAGGGCCCCTGGGCCGGATGTACTGACAAATGTAATTATGAAACAACACCCAGAAATTTGGGCTTCAATTTTGTTCAATGTGTTTCTTCAGAGAATTCAACTCCAACAGATTCCAAAACCATGGCTCACACATTGATCACACGATTTTTAAGAAGGGCGATCGACAAGATCCTGTTAACTACAGACCTATCGCCCTTCTTGATGCCCCGAGTAAAATCTTTTTGCGCATTATTCTAAGAGACTTAAATACATGGGCCACCTTGACTAAGAATTGTGATCCTTATCAAACAGGCTTTGTGCTAGGTTTGGGCACAGCTATCAACATCACAACACTAAACGTGATTAGAGCCATCTATGAGGCGCAAAAACAGATCTTATTTTTGGCCTACATAGATTTTCACACAGCCATTGATTCCATCAATAGGGTTATGCTGGTAAATAAATTGTGAAAACTTCACTGCCCTCCCTCTCTAGTAACATTGATTAATTTACTGCATTCTAACACCACAATGCAAGTGAGACTAACACTAGATGACCAAATGTCAGAGATCTTCGCTACACATAGAGGACTTAAGCAGGGGTGTTTATTGGCTGCCTCCCTTTTTAATCTGTTTATTCTAGATATGGGCGCTAGCTTTAATAACATTGTGCACCCAACAAATCCTGTGGTTATTATATGCGGACAACCTCATTTTACTATCCAAATCCCAAAGGGGCTTTCAGCGATTGCTAGATAGTCTGAGCTCCTATGCTCAAGCGAATCATTTGGTTATCAACTTGGACAAAATCCAGATTAT
This sequence comes from Ambystoma mexicanum, assembly GCF_040938575.1. Classification (NCBI taxonomy): domain Eukaryota; kingdom Metazoa; phylum Chordata; class Amphibia; order Caudata; family Ambystomatidae; genus Ambystoma; species Ambystoma mexicanum. Next base: position 417,399,235 of record NC_090937.1, on the reverse strand, counting down.
GGAATGCACTAAAGCAATACAGCATTGTTTGTCATTTGTTTATTTATTTATTTGCATTTATAAAGTGCTCAGCTGCCCTCGGGCATCGTGGCGCTGTTACAGACAGCTCACTTGACAAGGCATAATATTGACATTGGAAGAGGTACAATATTGAGGACACAGTAAAAAGGATTGGTTAAAGACATTGCTTGTGTTCCAAGGTTACATGGGAACAGTGGGGCAGGTTACAGTTTATTTGAACAAAGTGGTCTTTAGTGCCTTTCTGAAGGCCAGGAGTGATGTTTCAGATCTCAATTTATGTGGTAGTAAGTTCCAAGATTTTGGTGCTAGAACTTCAAAACTCGACCCACCGGCTTTGGTTCTGTTGATGGTTGGAACTGCGAGTGTATGTGTGTACATGTCCCGTTTTGGTCTGAGTGTCTGCACTTGGTGTATTCGTTCAGTTGGATAGATTGAAGCAGATTGGGATAGGCATCTATGGGTGATGGTGAGAGTCTTAAACAAGATGCACTCTTTGACTAGGAGCCAGTGGGCTTTTTGTCTTGCTTGGGAGATACCATTTACCTGGTATCTTCCAAGAAATAAGCTGCTAGTTACACCATGCTTCAAATATTTGGGAGCCCTTATAACGGATGACTCATGCGATAAAGTATACCGAACTCACCAAGATTGCAAAGTATCTACTACTAAAACCCAAGCCAAAGCTTTGATCTATAAATTCAGCAAATGTACTTGTCGCTCTGTACTGGTTTATTATAACCAAAAAGTACTACCAAATTATAACTTACAGGGCTGAAACCAAAGTACCACGTGAAAAGTTATTTTGGGACAGAATCGAAGGACAAATCTGGCAGCGGATTCTCAATTTATCCCGATCTATATCAATTGCAATGATCCGATTTGAGCTATTTACCCTTGGAAACTATGCTCCTTGTTTAGGAAATGCATATTAATCTATTCATCTAACATACTCTTATGTACTTTAGCGCCATACTTGTTACTATCAACTCATGCCTTTCCAGTAAAATGGAGAAACTTCCTTCTGAACCTCTTGACCAATGCTGATATGACTATTGAGATGCTGCTGCTTAATCCTAACCATGCTCACTTAAAATTGTACAAAAACATTTTGGATAATGACACAAGACAAATGCAACAGATATGTGGATTTTAACCCACTATTATTCAGCTATAAAACATTCTGATTCATGGCAGATTATTTAGCAATATATCCCTCACGACAATTTTGTAATCAATACTTACGATTTAGACTACATTTGTGGCCGACGAAGGATATACGTGCCATATACAGTCTGTTGTCCACCGAAGAAAATATATGCCGCTTTTGCCACAGCAAAGAACAAAAAGATACATTGTGCCATTTGGTGGTCAAATGCGTTTCTCTTATTGCAAGGCACCATGAGTATTTTAAACATCTGACATAGAGCCATATACCTATGACAATCGAACAAGCATGGCTGTCTATATTTTGTTCACCCAAACCTACAGTTAGAATTGCTAGCATACTATTGTTAGAAGGGCTGAATATGAATTCACTAGAACATAAGATCTAAGCCCTCCAAAGGTGGCAATAAATGTTTATAATTGACATAATGGTGTAGAGACAAGTCGAAGCCAGCTAGTTGTTTTGTATCAAACTCTTAAATTAGATATAAATAGAGAAAAAAAAGTAAAAGCTAGAAGGCGTCCCCCATGCTTAGTAACAAAATTGTTATAGCTTCTAAGTTTGATTTTAGACTTCAAGAAATATTTGTTCGTAAATCATAAGTGAAATGATATTTTAGCAATTAGGAATTAAGGAGCTATTTTGATTCTAAATGTATGAAATCTTCTTTTAAAATTGTATCTGTGGACATTGTTATATTGTAATCAAAGAATTTTGTTATAGGACAAATCATTTATGTATTTTGTCTACATCATATCAATGTGTATTATAAATATGGACTCTGTTATGAGTTATGTTTAGTGTCAATGTATTCATGTAACCTTGGTTATATTATGCGTTCTCTTGTTTCCTTTTATCTTTCCTTTTCCTGTTGATTTCTAATGTGATAACATATGTAATATGACAACGTTTTTATGTGCAAATAATTGTAAAATAGGCTGAAATTGTATGTTTTCATTTTTATATTGAAAGGCTGCTATATCAACCAAACAATAATAAACAAAAAAATAATAATAATAAAAAATACTGCCATATAATTTCATCTCAGGGAAACAGTTCAATAAAAAGCTTGATTCTAATTGGACCATGCTATATCAAACAACTAAGGCCGCAACATCCCAGCGAGATGAACCATTGAGCAGCAAAACTAACATGGCACACACCTCCATTTCTCATTCCCACTATGCACACCTGTGCACTATGTAGCTCCCTCTCTCAATGCATGTTGCCAATCCTGGTACACCATGTTCTAGTAACTTGCCTGCAATGAATGGCCTGTTAGAAAAACATGACAGGTGAACCTCCGAGCAATGCTCCTGGAGCATATCTTCTGCTAATTTCGTCATATTATTCAGCCAATTTCACATTGTGGCTGCCTAAGAACTAATCCCACCACTCACTGTGGCCTTCGCAAACATTATGTATTCTTTCCCTATCTAATGAGTCAGCATTTGCTGTATGGGACTGAGCCTTGATCCCTTGAGAAACGCTTCCCTTGCAATAAAAAGCTGGCAACTATCTCATACCCCTCTCCACCTGCCCTAGAATGCTGAGGCTGCTTGCAGGACTGGATGATATTCAATCAAGTGTTTCCAACACATTATGGCCTGATACACTATAATATCAGTTCAGTACCTCTAACCGAAGCCTACTCAATGATGACGAGGCTCTTGTTCATAGTACCAAGCATCCCTACAGTCATAAAACACAATTATGCAGTGCTATGTGTTCCGGACTAGGTAGTCTAACAAATACCAAAAACAAAAGGTGCACATGTTTGCCATGGAAGAAAAGATAACGCAATGGACTGTGTGTGTGTGTGCTGTGCCAGATGTTGAAAGTATGACTGTACCTGCTATGCACCTTCTATCCAGTGGTCATGTAATCCGTAAATGTAGTGCCATGAGCTTGATTGTGGGCCGGTGTGCTAGACAATGTGATGTGTGTTTTCTATGAAGTTTGATGCATGCAGGAATGCAGTGCCATGCAGGTTTAGTAGATAATGGGCCCTGTAGTGTGCTGCATGCCGATCGCAGATGAGGGGCAATGTGCTACATGAAAAATAATATGCTGCATCCTCTCTGGGAGGTGCAGTGCATGTAAGTGATACAATATTATGTGTGTAATGCTGGCAAAAAGCAAAGCTACACTGCACAAATGTCCTGTGTTATTAAAAACAAAACATACTACTGTTTGCTATTTTGTGCCACCTCTCAGCTATTAAACTGGCGTTATCAGCGCTGCTATTGTCGTCTTGGCACTTACCATTACAACACTGCCAGGGTCCTGATGGACTGTTAGACCATCTTTCTCAGACGATACTTGCGCTCATGCTTTGGGTGGTGCACCTGCATTTGGACAAGGGAAAAATGCAGGGTGCCTTTCAAGGCCCTGAACAAACAGGAAGAAAATGCCAACTGTTTGGGCTTTCGAATAGGCATGGGAAAGGCACTTTACCAGGCATCATCGTAGTGATAGTACCTGAGCATCTAATAGCAGTGCATGGCAAAAGCTTAAAACGTATGCATAAGCCAAAAATGTTGGCTTTGTCAATGCTTGTTTTAAACAGGACTTTAGTTGCTTGACAATGCTTGTTTTTAACAGGGCTTCAGTGGACACATAGAGTGCTCATAACTCTGGTGGATATAGACAGCCCTGTAAGACATCTTTATTACACCAGTAGTCTGTTTAAAACGCAAATTAAGTCATTAACTCTCAGATGAAACACTGGCAGACACTTTGAATGTAAAGCCTGATGGTAAGGCTTGATTAACGCAAGCTCATAGTGTTCCCATGAGGAGGTGTTTTGGGTGGGAACAAGCAGCAATGTGTGGGAATGGCCATATGGATTAACATGGACATGGACAGGCAATGGGTGGGCACATAACCAAAAAACACCTTCAGACTCTGCGTCCCTCTTCATTTGTCATTTCTCCCTATCTGTACTCTAATGCAATAGTTTTGGCTTATAGCTGTTGCAAGCGACACCTAATAGCCGAAACTAAATATGGATGGGTGGATACATTCTGTTCCAATGAACGCATGCGCACACACAATATAGCGCAAAATGTTAAGATGTCAGATTTTCCACCAGTAATGAGAATATTGTGTAAGGCTTCATGAAGGGTTCATTGAGAAGTGTGCAGTGCACAGTACGCAGACATGGTCAAGTCAGGATACTGGAGGTTGCTGACCAGATAAGTCATTCCTTTGAACCTTCCCTTTTTTAGGCATCTGTTGTTTGGATCATAATTTGAGTATGCTGTGAAAATCGAATTCAAGAAAAGAAAAATGCATTTTACTTTTAGTTTAAATCTTAGCTTACTAGATATTTATCCCGGCAGCATGCATTTAATTGTTTATGGAAAGAGATATAAAAACACACAGCGCCTTATTTACAAACAAAGCGCTCAGTCCATGCAAAGTAGTTAGCACAAGCGCAAATATTGCATAGCCGAAAAGTACAGTGCTGGGAGCTGATTCATGGAATTAACTGAGTGTGCAAACCTGCAGCGCTAAGAAAAATAAGGAGGGCCTGCCATGTCCACAACATGTCCCAATGGCAAAATGAAAATAGTACTGTCAAACAACAACTGAGCGGCGGACTCATGGGAAAGAAGTAAGCAAGGATTACTTACCAGCAATAACCATTACCTCCGCTCCTCTTCTGCCACTGACAGTCCTCATCCCAGTACCTCCACTAATCTGTGACCCAAAACCCTACATTAAGACAGCACTCACAAGTCCTTCCTCATCCTAGTACCAACACTAATGTGCGCCCCAACACCCTACATTAAGGCAGCACCCACACGTCCTCCCCCATCCCAGTATCTCCACCAATTTGCACCCCAACACCCTATATTAAGACACAACAAACAAGTCCTCCCTTGTCCCAGTACCTCCACAAATCTGAGCCCCTGCTCCCTGCATTAATGCAGAACACACAAGATTTCCCTCGTCTAAGACCTCCACTAATCTGTGTCCACAAGTCTGCATCACTCTCCGCCCACTCCTCTTCCACACAGTACTAGCCCCAACCAGGTGCAACATCACATTAATGCACCCAAATGCACATCACCCCACCACCCACTATGACTCTTTCAGTGCACAGTACTGACACCAGGAGTTGGACGAAATGTTAAATGTGTGAGTGAATTCCCATTGAATCAACTTGCCACGATGTACACCTTAGTAGACCACATCCTCTCCCACGTCATTTGGGAACAACACTCACTTGACAGCAGCTCACTGGATGTCCCCTCCATACAGATGTCCCAATCTTGTTGGCTGAAGAACAGACAGAATTGTATGCTGGCACACACTCACTGCCTGGTTTGAAAAGAGCACAGTCACATACCCACCAGTAATGGATATAAACACCCATTCGCTGTCTCTACAAGGTGATGAAGAGGATTGTGGGCCTTGTTCAGTACAATGGTAGTGTTAGCAATACAATTGTAACTGTAACAACAATTGTCCAGTAGGCATTTTGAACACCCATGACACCTTGCTCAACTCCTCTGACTGTGCTTTCCCTAAACTATACCTGGCAGACATCTTCCTCCAACATGATCACTTGGAAGCAGTGCTGGTGAATCTGGGACAGTGACCTCTTCCATGACTTCCCCTTGGATCACACTCGGCTGCACAACAAGAGCCAACCATGTTGTTTGTGCAGCTTCACTTTGGTTCCTTGACATTCAGGTGACATGGTCCTCATGAGAGGTGAGTAGCCCAGTGAATCAAAGTGATGCCAGATCCCTTCTCATCATCCCCAATGTCAATAGGATATACCTGCTGTGCAAGTGAGACCTCATCCCCATGGACAAGCAAGTGCTAAAGGGCCACCAAAACTGCTGTGGCAGCATAAAGGAACACTCTATAGAAGAATCATAAACCTGGAGAAATCAATGGGCATAGGTTAATGAGTTGTCTCCAGATACTTCAGCTATCCCTGCACTGGAGAACATCTGGCCAGATACCTAAACAAATAAGTACCCATTCTAAATAAGAGACCCAAAATATCACTATAATAATATCTCTTATTTCCAAATGTCTCCCCACATTGCCACTAGTAGACACACAATCAAAAGCATTCTCAAACACCATTGAGGCACTGAAAGCAAACATGGAATGCGCCTGCACCAGAAATGGCATCAGGAAACCATTCCTTGATACCCCGACCCTTGGGATGGTCCTTTGACTACTTGTGAAGTTCATGTCCACATGGACAAATAGGCAGGTCAATCAAAGTAATTCCATCATGCCTACCTCAACAACCCCCAACATGACTCAACAACCATGAAAACATTTACAAAGGAAGTGCCATGCCAACCACAGCATACATGGGTAACACACCCACGCACACCATGTACATCAATGACCACCATGCCTGCACTGCGAAGCACAGAAGTAGCTAGGCAAAAGATGTGTATTATAAATGCATGCACCACATGCATTTCCAAACATTTCATCTCCCTACATCTGTCTTAGTCTACATACTTACATTTTCCATGAAAGCATCATAATAAATATCACACCTGAAGTATGCACACATATCCTTCAGCAAATAGGCCAGTATCACTATGAGCCACAGAGTTTGCCCTACCCCACATGACTGCCATAGACATAATCAGTTGGAGATCATGTGCAAACAATGCACATGGACAAAGAACCACAAAAGCATGCATACAGCAGAAAGCCTGCTCCACATGAGACAAAGAGACTGCAAATGATGGTGTTGAATATTGAAATATCTATGCTTTAATGATGTACACAAAAGAAATAATCATCATGGAAAAAATAAAATCAACAAAAGGAAATCTACAACCACAGAACTATGTACAAGAGTCAGTGGGGTAGTCCATAGAAATCTTGGAGAATGACTCAGCCAAGGTCGATTCACCTTCTACATCTACCTTTTGCATTCAGGTCTCTGTTGTTTCCTGGAGGGCTTGGAGGGCCTCCCTTATCCCTGACTCGATCTCCTGCGCTGCCCTGCAAGTCTCCTCCAGCATGACCTTCAGAATGACAGTCACCGTCCATGCCAACATCTCTGCAGCCTTGACCCTAGCATCCTGCTGCCACAATAATGCCACCTGAGAAGACACAAAGGGTCTGCCAGGACAGACAAGAGGGCAAAGGTGGGGGATTGCCTTCATTTTTAAAATTGAGACAGCAGGTATTATGGGAGTGAAATGGTAATAATAAAAATCAGAACGGATGCAGAAACTACTTATAACTTGGCAAGGGTCTTTAGACATCCATCCACTGTGCCAGAGTTTGCTGACCAATTGTGTAATACCCTCTTACCGCATCTTAAACCCAATACCAGAGCGATGGTCCTGGGAGATTTCATTCACGAGTTGGGTAACAAGAATGGCTCTCAAGCTACGTTTCTTGAAGAGTCATTAGAGAATCTGGGCTTTGAGCAATTCATTAAACAAACTATTCATATTAAAGGAAATACATTACATTGGGTGGCCTCACAAAGGGTTGCTACTACTGATGTGATGGTGTCTCCATGTCCATGGTCATATCATTTTTTTATTTCACTTTACTTTGTGAGAAGTTATTCATACTAAGGAAGGAGGAACAATGTACTATACTATCCAGCTACCTTCAGAAACGTACACAAGACATTCTGGAGCCTTCGCTGCTTCCTTTGGTGGGGCAGGTTAGAAATCTCACACAAGCGGAAAATATTATGGAGACCTATCAACATACTATTGAAGAGGTGACTAATACTCTGGCCCCACGAAACACAGAGCAGGCTATGGTGAGAATGTGCAATTCCTGGTTCACCCCATATCTCCAAAAACTAAAATCAAATAAAAGTAAGTGGTTTTATACCTGGAGATTCTCAGCTCAGGACACTCAAGCTAGTGAGGAGAATAAGAGGTTGGCTATTTTAGATGCATCACATCTAGACAGGAGTGTGAATGTCGGCCAGTACCACATCTAGACAGAGCAGCGAATACTAGCCACTGCCAAATCTAGACTGCATTGGGAATACTACCAATACCATATTTAGACAGAACTGTGAATACTAACATGATTCACATCTAAATAGGTTTGAAGGAGGGCCAGTGCCAGATCTGGATATAATAGTGAATATTTGCATGTGTCATATAGATAGGATTGTGAATGTTAGCCAGTGCAGGATCAAGATAGAATTGCAGAGATAATCATGCACCACATCTAGAAAGAACTTAGACATTCAGCACACATAATTTCTAGATAGCAAGGCCATTAACCAACCCACTAACAATTTCACCCCTCTGCATACACCTCTCAAGCTCTAACCAAACACAACCACAACCTTCAAGCCCCACAAACCGCACATACTTCACTACACAGCAACAACAAAACAAACCATACATAGCTTTGCAAAAACAGCACACGATGGATATGAACGGAAAGCACCCCCAAGCTCAGTGAACGGTGTTAACCGAACTGAAGCTGCCAACAGCACATGACTGCTCTCTTGCACTTATCCCACTCGTTCCCACTAACTTCATGCCCCCATCCCCTTTTCAGATCCACCAGAGTGCCAGGGGACCACTCCGGTGGTGATAGTGCATGATATGAATATCCTTTAACATTAACATTAAAACAGCTGTCATAGCTGCAAAGAAAACTTCCTTCGATATTAGTATTGACAAAACTCAATCTGAATCTAAAAAACTGTTTAAGATCCTGAGGAACTGGACCACCCTTGTCCAAATAAATCAGACAAAATTGTTAATGACACTGCCTGTTGCACCTCTGTTCAGGAAGCTGTGTTAGCTAAGCTGAATCGAAAAAAAAAAAAACATAACATTGAGATTAGTCCGAAGACTAGTAAATTACGTATTGATATTCTTGACGTGGTAGTATGTTTACAGAAGAGGCCACAGTACCAGTTCAATTTCAAACCTATTTCCGATTCAGAACTTGGTTTAATTAGTGAGAATCTTAAACCAACCATCTCCAAAGGGATGCCTGCGTGGCAATGGCCATAAAGGCTTGTGCCCCTATACTGATTAGCACTCTTTGTAAATTTGTCAATGCTTTTTTAAAGAAGATCACGTTCCTACAAATCTTAAAACAGATGGATATCCCCGCTACTAAAATAGAAAGGTTTATGTCCAGAGACACCAACTGACTGGCCTATTACTAACACTCTGTTTTTGTTCAAAATCCTGGACTGTGTAGCATATGCCTAAATCTCGACACACCTTAATGAACATGGGATGCTTAATAAATGCCAGTCAGATTCCAGGCAGAGGCATGGGATGGAGATGGCTCTGCTCGACCTGAAATCTAGACTTCTCCAGATAATGGACAGAGGGCAGACGTCAATGTTCATGCTGCTTTACTTATCAGCAGCTTTTTATTTGTGGACCACACGTTGTTAGTCACCAGGTTCAAGGATGTGGATTCGTTCATTTCTGAACAACCGTTGGTTTAGAATATGCAGTAAGGATTCAGAAGCTGAACCAATGCTCTTGGCCTATGGAGTGCCACAAGGGGCGTGTTTGTCCCCTTCTCTTTATAATAACTTCAAATTCAAGAATGTTTGGGTCTATGCCGAAACATCTATACAGTGCCGAAATAGCTTTGGCAAAAAAATCTTTAAGGAAGGACCTACAATCCATTAAGAAAGAGTCTAGCAACCCATGCGTTAAAGCAAGGAAAGTCAAAGAACGACGTCAGATCTATCGAAACTGGCTAGGATCGCATTCAACTTTAATTGATCAAAATCGAGCAGAAACAATGCTAAAGCTCCTTGTCACCAAAAATACACGCAAGATTTGGGCAATCCTGAATCATGGGTGCTCCAAATCTATACCTTCAATTTCTAATGAAATCACCAGCAGCAAATGGTATGAATACTTCACTTCAATTTATGAAAAGCCCCCAAATGAAGTTCCCACATCGCCCAATTCGAGCATAGCTGTCTGGGACATAACACCTTCATGCAAAGAGCTTGAAATTTCAATCACCAAGCTAAAGAATTGAAGAGCTTCCGGCCCTGACCAAATTTCAAACATCATGCGTAAAAAGCACAAAGTTCATTGGGCCACTTTCATCAACGGGCTATTCTTGCAGATAGCTCACAGCAAGAAACTTCCTACCTCATGGTCAAAAGCAATCTTGGTGCCAATATATAAGAAGGGAAATCGCGCTGAGCCATCGAACTATCACCCGATTGCCCTGCTCGACTCAATCGGGAAAATATTTGGCTCATTTTTGCGCAAAAGCCTAGTGAACTGGGCTCTCGTAGCGGGCAAACTTGATTGTAGTCAAACTGGCTTCACAAGCCAAGTTGGTGTTGACGTAAACCTTACGATTCTGTCCATCTTAACATTGTCAGCGCTGGAGGCAAAGAAAAAAATCTTTTTTGCCTTTGTTGACCTACGACAAGCCTTTGACGCAATCAATCGCAGTAAACTATGGGCCAAACTACGATCCTGGCAGTGCCCTGACCAGCTGCTAGATCCCATCATCGCTTTACACTCCAACACCTCCATTCAAATAAGAGTGAATTCACAAGGCGATCTTACTGAACCAATAAGAACATATAAGGGGGTCAAACAAGGATGCCCTCTCGCAGCAGACCTATTCAAACTTTTTGTTGCTGACTTACCAGAGTGGCTAGACTCTGTCCATAGTTTTCCACCTAAGCTAAATGGCTCCCAAGTAAAATATCTGGTCTACGCAGACGACATTGTGTTGGTCAACCAAACACAAATTGGGCTACAACATCTCATACTCTGTCTGAACGAGTACCTAACTGCTGACGATCTGTTTTTAAACACGAAAAAAACTAAGATCATGTGCATAGGCCGCACTACCACAAGGAAAGACAAGTGCTTCAGATGGGTTATTGAAAAAAAAAGCCCTAAATGTCATCAATTCAATTCGCTATTTGGGCGTAATGGTGAACGATTCGATCTGCGAAGCAGCCTGGATCGGCGACTTGGTCGACAAAACAAAAAACCTGAGCCTACAAGGTGCAAAAATTAACAAGGATTACGGGAAATTTTCATTTACTCCTGTAATAACGTTTTACCTCTAGAAAGTAATTCCAACTCTTACGTTTGGTGGAGAATCAGCTTGGAACATCAACTTTAACCTATGGCCAAAACTGGAAGGCATGTTCTGGAGTCGTGTTATAGGCCTTCCTAATTATATCTCAATGTCAGCTCTGAGATATGAATTAGCTTTAAATTCAATCTACATGACGATCGTCTGGAAATCATTATCACGTTGCGTAAAATGCTGCTTGGCTCCTCAATTCCTGCATATAAAATCTTCTGGATTGAAAAAGCAAGTCCCGATGCTTCCCTTCTACTATCATGGAAGACTAAACTATATGCAATTATGGTCGACGCAAGCATAATTGAAGAAGAGCTTCTTACCTGTCCCCAACATGCTAAGAAGAAGCTAGCTATGTGGGATTGGATAATTACTCATAACAACCGCCTAGGACTCAAATCCACTCTGCCCACTTCAAAAGGCTTGGTGAAATTGCATCAACAACCAAAGTATCTTACAAACTGCCAATCTCGTCATCATAGGCTGCAGTTCTTAAGATTCCGACTGAATGCCTTAAATACTAATGAAATGCTATGGCTACGTAATAACAAAGAAACAGCAACCAACACATGTCGGTTTTGCAATTCATCTGAAGTTGAGCCTTCAAAACATCTTAAAACCGCATGCCCAATGCTGATCGAACAACGCGAACTGCATTTAAATGAATTCAAACCCCAAATCTATGTTCCTGAAGATTGGTGGGATCACGTTTTAGCAGGTCGAAACATTAAGTTCTCTTGTGGTCTGATTAATTTTCTCGACTCAATTTTACAATTAACCTCAATCTAAGTTGACAGTTGTGCTCTATGGAACTGTTGAGTTGTTTTCTTTTCTTCCTCTACTTTTCTCTCTCTTGACAATGTTGATCTTGGTTCAGAATTAATTTGAAGGAACAGGAGATTTTAATTTAAATTAATTCATCCTATGTAATAAAAGTTTGATATAATATATTGAACTGAAGTTTTACAATAAAATAAAAAATAAAAAAACTTTACTGTGCCCTTTTTTGACTTCGTGGAAGAAAATAGTGACGGCTTCACGAATACCACTGATGACACACATTGTGTCATCGTATTGTCTGGCAACTATCGAGAGGACGTAAAGTCTGTCAATAAAATATATCACCTTCTACAGAGCTGGATGATAAGTAACAGCCTGGCACTGAACAAAGAAAAGACTGAATTAATGGTGATAGGCACAGAGGCCAAACTCTGTAAAATTGGTTCAGACTACACCCACTTTCGAGTGGCAGGATGCAATATTAAAACCAAGGATAAAGTGAAAACATTGGGAGTCACAAATCTGAATATGCAGGCTCACGTGAGTAGCTTGGTCTCGTCTTCTGCCTACTATAGTACATTGTTAGTGCAGCTTTGCCCATATCTCCCGAATTTGTTGTGAGAACTTATCGAGAGCTATCTTAGGGTCAAAAATGTACTATTGTAGCAGCTTGTGAGTGGGCATTGCTAAGTCAGACAGCGCCAGATTGCTAACTTTGCAATACAGTGCAGTTAGAGTGATCATTGGTCTCGATAGGAGGGATCATGTGTCAGAGGCCAGACACAGTTGGCACCGGCTTCCAATGGAGGCTAGAATTGAATTTTGCCTCTGTTTAATCACTCACAAATGCTTGCGTGGCACTAGTCCTCTATATTCTAGTGAAGCTTTGGTCACTAAATCTACAAGGACGCTTACATCTAACAACACAAATCAATTGAAAATACTGGCATGCAAACTGATACTGGTGAAGAAATGTGCTTTCTCTCTAGCTGCACCCAAAGCTTGGAATGCCATCACTCCAGATCTGAGAGAAACTAGTTCTACTTCATTATTCAGGAAAAACGAATGACATGGTTGTTTAGATGATGTTGATTAAGAGCTTATTTTTGTTTTTATTTTTTAGTGAGAGGCCCTTTCTTGTCACATGTTGTCTGCGCCCATAAGCCTCTGGGTTGTTTGAGGCATGTTACAAATATATTAAAGTAAAGAAAAGTAACCTTCTCCTGCCAGCTATGCCATCAAAGATTTGCATCCCCAACAACAAAATCTCTACTGCGAAGCAAGGTGTCTTTGGCAAAGGTACTCCCTCTGACTGGATGATAGTCTGCATTGGGGGAGTACAGCACCTGCATTGCCATCCATTTCCATGTATTCATCCACAGCTTGTTCCCTTGTAGGTTCCTGGGCAGGCTTTATAACCACAGATCTGCCACAGTACTGACTCCCACCTCTACCAGGGACACATGTACATCCAGACCCCCCAGAGGTGGGACAAGAGCACAGGAGGCCATGGTGGTGGCCGGCATGGGGGCCTCAGTTGAGAATGACCGGGGCACATATGAGGGGGAGGAGGGAGGTCATTGCAGTGGCATGTCCAGAGATGCCACAGTCAAGCAGTGCTGTTGTCAGTTGGGATAAGAGGCTGCCTTTTTGGCCATGATGCTGTACAAGAAGATCATGAGTTGCATGAACAATGATCATGATAGACACCTGCTGCCTCAAGCCACCCAGCAGCTGTGGCAGCACTGAATAATGGATAGCCTTTTTGGGCTCTGTGTGCGTGGAGTCATCAGCAAGTCGGGTAGTGCTGCAGCTAATGGTCCTGGCACAGCCAGATGTGTTGACCCTCCACAGTGGACTGGTCAGCCTCCTGTCTCAGGGCCAAGTGTGGAGACTGCACATCCCCTTTGGAACTCCCCCCAACACCTTGGGCAGGCATGTAATGGCCTCATCCTCCTTCTCCTCTTTCCGTCAACCCTAATTCCTTTAATGAGGTCTCCATGCTTTGGGGTCCCTGTGTGGTAATATCACCACCACCCTCTCCCACTGCTGCTGAGGTGTTCACCACGTTGAGGGGGATCCTGGCACTCCCCCTGAATAACAGTGCCATCAGAATGTGATACTCCCCCAGACACGACACCCTCAGAGGAGGTTGATATAACTGTGTGTGCCTGGGGTCTGCACCTGCTTCTGAAGGCCCTTGCACTGGTATGCAGCACACCAGCACAGGTTGTACCCTATTCTTCAGCCACAGCAACAGTAAAAGAGGGACGATATAAAATAGTAATCAATCATATGTGCCAATACATGTGCAGTCTCCACATTTGTATCAGTAGCATGCAGTCATCATTAGCCAACAAGCAACTGCCTCACACAAACAGGCCCATGCTTGGAAATCTGAATGATTCAAGTCTCACAAGTCAAAGGAAAATGACAAGTCACAATGATGAGACATGCACATTTGAACATATCACATTGATGTGTGGCGACATACACATGACAACAGCTAATTTGACATCACAATAGCCATGAAGCAGTGACCCAAGTGTATCCTGCAGTCAGGGCCATGGGAAGGGTACCTGGCCACATGTGTCTGTAGCACCATAATCACATCTCCATCCAACCACATCTTGCAACATGTACCCCTGACAGTCCAACATGAAACCATACAACACATACATGCATGTGTTGCTGAGGATCAAGCAGCAATGCTGTCTGTCTCAACACACAAAATGTCATGATGAAATACCATGTATGCACATGATGCATGCAAATCAGGGGAACACATGTGATAAAGACATTATGCCAGAGGCTGACTTTGCAATTTTAGGAATTTTGGACATGTAACATGGACACTTTTCTCACGACTTGATATGAGTTTGGATGTGCGTTCTGCAATTTATCTCAAGGATGTCAAGTTGACAGTGTATTGTTAACATTATGGGTCTCACAGTTTTTGCCAAACCATGAGACACATTTTCAGGGTGATGTTATGGACAAGCTGGATCAGCCCGATATCATCATTAAAGGCTATCATGCATCTGCCTCTTTCAATTTAAAGTATTGCATGTTGGATTACACAGTGTTCCTGCCACATTCCAGCGACTGATGAATACAATCCTAAAACCTTATTCTCACTTCTCCAGAACCTTTCAAGAAGACATAATTATACTTTGTAAGATTCTGGCCTGAGCACATGCACCACCTTTATGTGATTGCAAGAGCCCTGCTGAGAGCAGGCTCAACAGCCAACCCAAGACAATGTCTCCTGGCCCAGGCGGCTATGAAGTATATGGGCCATTTTATGGGAAATGGATGATTAAACCATAGATTTATATAAAATGATTCTACCTTGGCCACCAATCTTACCAACAAGATCAAGAACTCCCATCCCCAAAAGCTTGTCTGGGAAAGTGAAGACCAATAAATCTTTGAATGCAACCAGACAAATTCTATGCCAAGAGCCTGTATTAACAATGTGTGATTTCAATCCAGAATGTATTCTTCAGACACATGCTTTTATGGTCAGACTGGGAGCTGTGTTGTCACAAGAACTTGATGGCTTTGAACACCCTGTCTTATAAACAAGCCAGAAAGTGTTCCTCAGAGTACAGTCATATGCCACAGTCGAAAATGAAGCCCTAACCATCAGGTGGGCAATCTGAAATTTACGGTATTATATCACAGGTAGGAGATTCCGGCTCATTCTCCCCTAACCCGGATAAGTCAGAAGAAATATGCAAATGCCCATTCATGAGATGTTTTTAGATCTACACACATTCTGTTTCTTGGTATAACATCAAAAAAGGCAAAGAACAAGGTGATGCGGATTCTGGGTGTCATTTCCCACTTCCTAATCAATGGAGACCCTTCTCTACATGGGGCAGCCACCCCCTTTGGCATTCCCTGTTACAAACATAACCCACAAGCATCCTTCATTGACTCTATTGGTTTCAGGTAATTCTGAACCTCACCTGAATGCCATGATCAAGGAAGACAGACAAATATCCTTGCCTTGTAATGTTGTGTATAAAGAGAGAGACTCCCAAGGTTGGAGGAGAATAACTGCGATGCAGAGGGAAGCCTCTGTAGCAATGACATCCTGAAGGGGAGGAGCCATGTCAAGCCATGAAGTCAGCGGTGGTGTGAATGAAGTGAGACATACTAGCCAGAGGCTGCCCATCAGGTGCATTGACTGAGAAAGAGGCCCTGTCTTCTCTGGTGTACCGTCTTCTCTGGTGGAGCAACCACTAAAGTGCAGTGGTAGGCCGGGGGTCCATGAAACGATGGCGAGAACAGAGACATGAGAGAAGCCTGGGGCCCCAAGCACCACTGGCAAGTCCTTGTTCCATCAAAAGAGTTACAGGCAGGAACAAAGATCCTATCAATGTGTGTAGCGATGCCTATAACGGTTGAATTCACAGAGTACCGAAACCAATGCAGGTACGGAAAAAAGAGTGAAAGAGATACAAACATTACATGTTATGGCTGGGATAGCCACCAAAAGCATGAGACTTAAGACAAGCTGACAGGCTCACAGGCCCAAAGAAACAGAGAGAAAGAGATACGAATATTGAATGTTACAGCTGGTATAGCCCCCAAAAACATGGACACCTAAGAGAAACTAACAGGCACAAGGTCCTACCACCAAAGTGTGAAAGAGATATGAACATGATATACCAAGGCTGAAATAGTCGACAAGGCTACTAAACAAGTACGGAAATATAGGTCCTGACCAATAAGTCAGGAACATGGAAGGACCTCTCATAAAACGCTCAAGTGAACAATGGTCTTGTATTCGGTGTAGCAATGTTTTATAATAAATACACTAGAAAAGAACGTTCAGTGAATCTGAGTGTATTTAAAATGAATGGAAAAATTAATTCACAATGGCAAAATCCAACTATAAAAAACACAGGCAGAAAGTACATTTCTGCATCCGATGCATTTCGGACTAAAAGTCCATCCTCAGGAAAAACATTATGGAAATAGACAAAGTACCAAGAAGATCCAATCAATACAGTTAATCATATCCTTGGGTTATAATGATGTAATCAAAAATTGTGACAGCGCAAAGACCATTTTAGCTGCCTGTTCTCATTGTGTTATTATCCATTTCAGTGTGAATCTAGAGCACTAAAAACGAAAAAATGCAGTCTTTGTGGTTTTAGCTAAAAATGCGCCAGAAGTAAATTATACATGTGCTAATGTCTTAAAGAACAACATACTTGGTGGATTTGACTGAAACACCTACTCTTGTGAGGTCTAGATTAGGACCTCATTGTGTGCTGAAGTTCTGAAATCGAAAAAAGTTAAGTGTAAATTGCAATGCTGCCTACTGATTATGCAGGAAAAAACAATTACCCAAGTGGAGTCTTAAGGCCTCCTTCATGGAGTTTGGTCCTGATGGCTAAGAGTGCAGAGCAAAATCTTCTAGCTCTGATGATTTCTAATAACACTGTGTACTTGGCAACATGACCAAATAATTTGGTTACCTAATTAACCAAAAAATAGTCATAGGCGCTCCTCTGCGAGAACAAACACGGTTAAATAATCTTTTCTTTGGGAAGGTACCCACTTGAGAGTCGGCAGTTACACTTTAACTTACTGTACCTTTAACAGTATCCATTTGCATATCAGTCTTTGTCCCGCCCAGATGGGCAGTCCAGCATTGAAATGCTATTGCAATTCTCTTCTGAACAAGAGTACCAACAGCAACCCCAGACACATATTTCAGCCTTGTTGGGCCTCATCAGTGAGGTGGAGCAGTGCCTCTGTGAGCACAGTGAGCACGGGGTTCACATCTGGATGTCCCTAGGAAACGTAGTGTGACTAAACCTAAATCCCTTAAACAATCAGAAAATAGTCATAGGCGCTCTTCCATGGAAACACAATTCAGTTTCCTAATTAATAATTGACATATACCGATGTGTTGTCCACTCAGATCTTCATAAATCACATTGTGTTTTTGTTTACACGCCACTTTGAAACATGTCATATGATGACATTGCTAGCCTCACAGAGCCGGAAAACTAGGATTTACAACCCAGGAAGCAGATACAATCTTAAACCTCAGACAAGACACAGGTAGGGGCACCCAATGTTAGACAAAATCCATTTGGATAAAGACCTTACAGCGTTTTATTGACAAGAGATAAACAGAAAGTTACATGCAGTGACTTTGACCAAGTATTACAGAGCACACAGGATCCCCAGAGTATCACTCAAACCAACCTTATGTAAAGCAAGTAAGGAGTCTATCCATAAGTGGGAGCAAATACTCACTAAATGCTCCATAAACTTGATTCTTCTGATGATACAAAAATTATCCATAGAATGAGACAACGTGACCAACATGACCAAAGAGATAGTAGGCATACAAACAGAGCTACTCGGCTTGGTAAATAAAACTGAATTCGACAAAATACTGAAATAAATCAACAAAAACCTTTCAGAGTATGCAACAGAACTAGAACAGAAAAAAATAAGAACATTTAAATGAGACACTTTCAATTATTTGAATGGCGAAGTATACATGTGGATGAACAAATACAAACAATTACAGTCAAATATTTATTTATTTTGTATTATTTATTGGTCATCTATATGGCGCTTATACAACAAGAACAGTGTTTCAAAGCACCACAAGGAAAAGGTGAAGGGAGCAAGGGAACAGATAAACAATGGAAATGACAAAAGAATAATTAAGAGAGCAAACAACGGTCCTACTAAGTCTTGTGACATTAAGAACATGCAAATGCAGAAAGAGGAAAGGGGAGCAGGGTTTTTAGCGCTAAAGGGTCCCACTCGTGGGGGTGCTGGATGTGCCTATTGGGGGGACCACAGGTAGGTGCATGGGCAGAGACATCCCGAGCAAGTGGAAGGTCTAATGCCGATCAGGTAACTGCACGGCTGAGATAGACCACCCAACTGGCAGGTGTGGGCCCAGATGGAAGTGCAAGGGGGGAGAATCTGGTAGCGATTGGGTAGAAGGCCATGAGCCTATTAGACTCTAGAGGGACTAGGCCACTAATCTCAAAGGCAGTGGGGATGGGTGGCACAGGAGGGAAAGAGGGAAGAAGAAGGAGTAGAGAACGGTCTTGAGTTGTTTGCCGAACTTGTGGTGATCTGGTTCAAGATGGAGAGAGAGAGGGAGACTGTTGCAGAGGAGGGAGCCAGCCAAAGAAAGAGATCTGCTCCAAGTTTTCTGCTTGGAAAAGTGTTTGACCAGCAGAAAGTTAGAGCAGGAAGACTGAAGTAATCTAGAAAGAGAGTATTTAGTGAGAGGGAGTGCAGGTATTGTGGTCCCAAGCCTCAGAAAGCCACGTGGATGATGCAGAGGGTCTTGAATTTGATCCTTGGAGCAACCAGGAGCCAGTTGAGAGATTTTAGTGCAGGAGAGATATGGTCCCTAGGCTTGAGGCCAGGGATAAATCTTGCAGCCCTATTCTGATTAATTGAAGAGGCTGGTGGGAAAAAAGAGGCAGTTTAAGAAAGAAATTGTTGCTGTAATCCAGCCTGGAAAGGACCAGAGCTACCAAGACATCAAGCATCTGGGGTAAGGTGAGGAAAGGGAGAATTTCTCTAAGGAGGTGAAGTTGAAAGTGGGCCTTCTTGGCAAGGTCCAAGATGTGGGGAGTGAAGGAGAGAGAGGGTCGAAGATTACCCCAAGGTTTCTTGCTTCAGAGGTAGTAGAAGGAGGAG
This sequence comes from Ambystoma mexicanum, assembly GCF_040938575.1. Taxonomy (NCBI): domain Eukaryota; kingdom Metazoa; phylum Chordata; class Amphibia; order Caudata; family Ambystomatidae; genus Ambystoma; species Ambystoma mexicanum. The sequence goes on along the minus strand of NC_090937.1, from coordinate 417,379,482 downwards.
AGCCCAGAGAGGGCAGGCAGAGTGCAGGAGGGAGACATGGAAAAGGTGTCCCAATAGGAAAAATCTCAGTCTTACTTCAATTAAGACAGACATTTTTAGAGGTGCACCAGGCTTGGATAGCAGACAGGCAATCCGGGATGATAGAGGAAGGAGAAGAGGGAGGGAAGGGAGCTAGAAGAAGATGTGTGTGTCATTTTCATAAACTGGAAATAAGGAGAGAAAGCAGAGAATAGGTTAGCAAGAGGTGCAAGGTAGATATTGAAAAGCCAGGGCAAGAGGCTAGAGCCCTGGTGAAATCCACATGTAGATAGAGTGTTGGCGGAGGAGAAGGAACCCAGCAGCACCTTGGAATGGTGGTCAGCGAGGAATGAGGTCAACTAATCAAGTGCCCGGTTACAGATACCAAGGGCATCATGTAGCCGCTTTATGTGTATAGAGTTGTTGACCATGTCAAAGGTGGAATAGAGGTCAAGGATAATGAGAACAGCTGGAGAGATAGAGCAGTTTGTCATGGGTGTTTCCGTGCCTCTCGATACAGTGAATCCAGATTAAGGGTCATGTAAACAACCAACTAGCTCCATGTGCTGGGTCAGTTGGGGGACGACCAACAGTTTTTGGGACAGGAGAGGTCGGCAGAAGACTATTTTAGAAGGGGGTCCACAAGGGAGTGTTTAAGTGAAGAAGGGGCTAAGGAGTGGTTGCAGAAGTCAGTAAGAGCTGGTGTGAGGGAGGAGATTCTGTCCTAAATGGTTAAGGGAGAATAGGGTAAAACATGTTTGGAGGAGACCTTAATAGAGTGGACAAATCTAGAGACCTATACCGTTGTCATAGGTGCATGGGCGTAGGACATGGGGGGAGAAGGGGGGACAAATCCCCCCCAGAATATGTTTGGTGTGTCGTGCAGGGATCTGTTTTTGAAGTGGGGGCAGGGGCTGCTTACTATGTAAGTGGCCCTCTCCCCCCTAACCCCCAAAGCATGTGGGCAATACCCTTGGGGCAGATGGGTGATCAACTGCCCCAGGGAAGGGGACAAACAAAAAATATATATATTTTTTAACATAGTTTTGGGTGGGGTTGAGTGCGGGTGGGGCCACTAGCCACCAGGGATTTTTGCAAGGTGGTGGCTCTCTCCCCCCCACCCTAAGTGGATGGGGGCACCTTATGTAGCCCTCCCTGGGGGCAGATTTCTGCCCCTAGGAAGGGGTACATGAGATGCCCCCCATCCATTTGTCCATTTGGGGTGGGGGGGAGAGGCCACTGTAAATATTGGCAGAACCCCCCACCAAGATTGGGGCAGTACATTTTGACCCCCCCACGGGCAGATGGCCACACACATGTGCCCATTTGCCCCTAGAGAAGAGGAAAAACAAAATAATTATTATAACTTGTTTAGGTGGGGGCCCAGTGGGGCCCACTAGACCACCAGGCTTTTTTGTGTTTGAAAGGGGGCCCTCTCCCACAGCCTAAGTGGATGGGGGGCACCTTATGTAGCCCTCCCTCGGGGCAGATTTCTGCCCATAGGAAGGCCTACATGAGATGCCCCCATCCATTTGTGGTGGGGGTAGAGGTCACTGCAAATATTGGCAGAGCCACCCCCCAAGCCTGGGACAGTATATTTCGCCCCCCCTGGGGGCAGATGGCCACACACGTGCCCATCCGCCCCTAGGGAAGGGACAAAACAACAAATATATTATATTTTGTTTTGGGTGAGGGTGGGGGGACCGAGGGGACCCACTAGACCACCAGGATCTTTTGTGTTTGAAAGGGGGGTGTCCCTCTCCCCCCACCCTGAGTGGATGGGGGCACCTTATGTAGCCCTCCCTGGGGGCAGATTTCTGCCCCTAGTAAGGGGTACATGAGATGCCCCCCACCCATTTGGGGTGGGAGGGAGAGGCCACTGCAAATATTGGCAGATCCAGCCCCCAAGCCTGGGGCAGTACATTTTGTTCCCCCCCCCCCCGGGTGCAGATGGCCACACACATGTGCCCATCTGCCCCTAGGAAAGGGACAAAACAAAAATAAAACAAATTATAACTTGTTTTGGGTGGGTTCCGGGGGGCCACTGAACCACCATGGATGTTATTAGTGGAAAGGGGGGGGCCCTATCCCCCCACCCCAAATGGATGGAGGGCATCTCATGTAGCACTCCCTGGGGGCAAATTGCTAGATTGGGGTCATCAGTGGGTTAGCTTTTTCCCTTTGCGCCCAGGTAGGTGCACCCACACATATGAGGTACTGTTTTCGTCGGGACACCTGTGGGAACGTGGGAAGATAGGACATCTGTTGTTGGCAATGTGCGTTCCCACAGGTGTCCCAACGAAAACAGTACCTCACATGTGTGGGTGCACCTACCGGGGCGCAACAGGAAAAGGCTAACCCACTGGTAACCCCAAGCCTTTCGGCAGAGCAGATTTTGCACATGTGGACAACATACAGACTTGGGCCTATGGTGTTGAAGCCACCAAGGAAAACAGGGAACCTCATGCATTTCCGAACAGAGGACACCAGTGGGAATCCACAGAGGTCTGACTTGCGCAAATTGCCCCAGAATTTATTACCCACAATCCCAGGCAAAGTCCAAAACATTATGACCGCCTACATTTGGGGAAAAAAAAGGGGTCAAATCTGGCTGAGATATCTTATGTAACAAAGAAATTACAAGGGATTGAACAGCGACATACCGAAATCACCAAAAAAGGCCTTGGGAGAAATACCCATGCCAGTTAAGGGGTTAAGACGGTAAAGCCCCAGAAGAGATATAATTTGTAAGGTAGCTCAGTGAGTTAATGCTCCAAATGCAGATTATGCACAGGAATATGTAATACCTGTGTTCAGGACCTGGCTTAATCTTCCGGTGGGATAATATGCGGAGTGAATGCATTCATTTTCCGATGCAACATAGCATTTTCCAGGTCAATTGGTTCAGAAAAAGTGGAAAACACTATTACTGTTGCTTTTTCTAATTGGCTGGATTTCTGTGCATTTTCTGGGTGGAGCTCGGGAGCCGAGTGGACACACCTTGACCCCCTGTATTTCCCGTTCCACCAGACAAATGCACCTTACTGCTAGCATGGATTCACGTGCTGGAAATAAGGAAAGGGATTCCTCTGGCATCTCCTCGGAAATTAAACCTGGTAAAAGCGGGTTCAGTCCAGAGGAAGTCATTGTCAATTCCGCCAGCAATCGCTTATTGAGCAAGGTATTTACACTCTTCCAGAGTGACAAAGCAATGTGATTTCACCTGCCTTTTACGTTAAAATCTTCCATTTTGTGGCGGAAAAGTAAAAGCTTGGGCCAATGGAAGTGGTCCACTCATGCAGTTTAATTTGCGCCTTGATGCTTGGGGGTTTTCTGTGATGCTACACATGTAATAAATAAATAAATACATTTAACATGACCCCAGATATCTGGCAATTCGCGATCAGAATGAGTGAGCATGTCATGTCGCTGGTAAGAGGGTGTCCTGTGCTTCTTGAGTGCGTTGGCAAATGCCCTTAATTGCCATCTCACATTAAACAGGTGCTTAAACCCATCAGTGTGGATTGCACAATAATAAGTCGACAGAGGTATTTCAAATGTTCAATTTAGCTCTTTGGGTGACATTGTCAAAGTGGGAGAATGTTGCCCAGAATGTGCCACTTTCTCTGCGGAGTGAATTGTGCCCACCCTGAGGAAAAAGTGTGAAAAACCCACAAGGGCACTGTGCCCTGCTCTTTCTGTGTGTATCTTCCCCACAGGGCGACAGATGGCGACTCGGACATGGGTAAGTTTCAGTTGGCAAGCCTGTACCCTAGTTGATGTGGCAAAGGATTCCAGACTTCTGAGGCTGATAACATTAGTAGAATTGAGTTACATGCCATCTGACAGGTATGTGTGATAAAGTTGCAAAGCAGAGCTGTTAGTGAGCTAAAACAGGAGGCAATGTCTGCCCACCCTCAAAGGGTACGTACGAGCAAAAGTAATAGAAACAAAGGCAAGAGTTGTGTCTCTTGTGTAGGCATTAGGAAGGCAGTTGCCAGCCACTAGCATAATATGCCCATGTTCTTCCAATATTGGCTAGCTGTTGCCCTCTTATGGCCAGGTAGAACCAGTATGGCAATGACTGGCAAATGCCTTTCCCCGGCAGACCGTAAAGCGGAAATATGAGGCCAATTCAAGACACAGAACAAATAGCAGTTAAGACAGCCTGCAGCTGCCTTTGCTGTGTTAGGGAGAATATGTTGAGTGTCCAAGCAAGGAGGTATGTATTAAGCAAGCAAGCAGTGAGACAAGGAAGAGGCAAAGAAAGGCCAGAGGGGCTCTTTGAATAATGTAACAGGGCAGAGGACCCATGTTCTGCCATCCTAGTAACATATGAGAGAATCAAATAGATCACTTTTCAGCAAATGTTAAACGAGAAAGGAACAGAGTCTAGCTCTGCATTCAGAATAATAAAGGCAAAGAAAGGCTAGGCTCTAAAGCCAGCATGAGATGGAATAAGAGGGACCAGACTCATCCTGAGAGGCTGGCCCGGCCCTCACAGGAGCGCTAGAGGGGCAGCCCACATAACGGGCCACCCCCCTGGGTCCACATACACCCCACCTACTAGGCATCCCCCGGGTCCGGCGCATCTGGCCGCGGACCTGGGGAGTGCTTATAAGGGGGTGGGCTTGCGATCACTCATCCTCCTTGTTTGCTGTACCACCCACCCCCTGTAGGACAGTCAAAGCAGCAACATCACACACCTGGTCCCTCTACTCCCATAACAGGGCTTACTCAGAGGTACAAGCAAGATTTCCTCTTTCTTTGAAACACCCATCATTCCATTCCAAGAGACACACACGTCTCCTTTCCCCACACAAAAAAAGTAGCAACTTGCAGTTGGTAGAAAAAGCTGCAACTCCTTTATTTGGCAGGAATCCACTTACAGGTGATCTGCCTCTTAACGAGCTGGCGTCCTAGCTGTGGCCCACTGGAAGTAAATGTTATTTCCGCTCTCTTACCATGAGATCATAGCCAGATGACAAATCCAGAAATGCAACATACAAAGACATGTTCTTTGCTGCTGCATCCTTTAATTTTCTGCTGTTTTCTTTTCTTTGTTTCTTTTGTTTTATTCAGTGATGATATTTGTAATTTAATATGTACTGCTATTTTAATTTTAATGTTGTGAAAAGTTGAGTTCTTTGACTAAAACACAATAAATGCATTTTAAAAAGCAAAGTCCCCAAGGTGTCCTCTGTCCCCCCCAGATTTTATGTGTTTCCTATGCCCCTGCATAGGTGAGAAGGAGGAGAGAGAAGGTGGAGTGGGGAGAGTCAAGGGATGTAATGGGGTAGGGAGAGAACTAGAATAGGGAGAAGAGGAAAAACAGCCAGGATGTCCCAGGTTTTAGAGGAGAAATTGATGGCCAGTGCAAGAGGCGGGGTAGAGACTGCAGATGGATTAGCTAGTTCCTTGTAGATTTTGAAGAGTTTAGTCTTGTTGTTAGTGGCTTCGGAGATGCAGGCCTGGATATGGGCTCGCTTCTTGGAGCGGGTGGAGAGGCAGTATTGCCTTTGTAGCAGGTGACAGGCCAGTTTGTAAGAGGATAAGCCAAGGTCTGCCACTTCCGTTCATCTACTCTACACTTGCGTTTCTGAGCAGCTAGATCAGAGTCATACCAGCTGTTACGTTTAGAAGCAGGTTTCAGGCGGAGCCTCATGACAGGGGAAAGAATGTCAAGAGTGTTAGCAATAGCAAGATGAAGTTTGACAAGGACAGAATCATTACGATGGTCAATAGAGGGGAAGGATCGGGGGGCAAAGGTGTAGGCAAATGCAGCAATTGACACTTGTTTCATCAGTCAAATGACCAGAAAGGAGGCTGTCAGTGCTGGGGGAGGCAGAGTCAGGGTGATGAGAGGACCCAAGTGGGAAGAGAGGAGGGAATGATCAGACCAGGGTAGACGGGTAATGAGAGGGTTAGAGAATGTAGGTCAGCAGGAATGAAGACATCAAGTGTGTGTCCGGCAGAGTGGGTAGGGTCTGGGGGGAGAATAGTGTGGGAGAGAGGAGTGCAGAGATCACGGATGAGTGTGGAGGCAGGATCAGAGGAGTCAAGGTGGATAATGAAGTCACCAAGGAGAAAGAGTTCAGAGGAAGAAGTCAGAAGAGGTAAAGCCAGCCAATTCCAAAAGGAAGAGAGAGATAGGGCCGGGGGCCTGTAGATAGTGGCAAGGGTGAGAGAGTCACAGTGACACCAATTTTGCAAACAGGGTATTCAAAAGAGGAATAGGGCTGGGTTGATACGAGAGAGGTGGGGACCCAGTCAGGGAAGATCGGGGCTACACCACCACCCAATTGGTTGGGCTGATGCTTGGAGAGGATCTAGTAGCCATCAAGGAGAAGGGAGTCAAAAACAGTGACAGAGCTGGCATTGAACCACATGTTGGTGAGGACATTTTGTTGATATCAAAGTCTTCAAGAAGGAGGCAGATGTCAGCAGAGTGTTTGACAGCGGATTGAGCATTTAGAATGGCAAAATGTAGCCAGTCACTACCTTTGACAGTTTTCAGAGGAAGGGTACAGTGAATGGTACACCCATTGGAGGTGGTGAAGGAGGTGCAGAGAGAGAGGAAGGAGGAGTTAGGAGAAGGTAGTAAATTGATGAGGGCTGGCAGGTGCCGGTCAAAGAGAAACAGATTGGGTTGAGAACCCTGGGCTATGACAGTGCCCTTGGGATAGACATTAATGATGTACCTAGAGGATGAGAAGTGCACCAAGAGTATTTCCCATCTAGTACCACCATTAAAGGGTGAAGTGGAAAAAGGGGAGAGGTTAGAGATCAGATGGGAGGTCCATAGGTCTGGAGAGGGGACAGAGAAGAGGATTTCAGTGGTAGTCTGTCTGGAAGTAGCACTAACATAGGTGGCAGCAATAGGTAGGCCAGGGTTGGGGGCCAAGTGATCTTTTTAAAACCTTTTTCTTCCATACTTCGTGAGAGAGGAGGGATAGCTGATGGACAAGCAGTTAGAATAGATGGGAGGGATAGAGAGTTACATTGAGGTGGAGGAAAAGAGGGAAAGTAGAGATGCTGCACAATGCACGGGCAGACTCTCCTGGCAGCCCAGCAGCCGAGGGAGGCTGGGGGATGCACAGATGTAAGGCACACCCAAATTCGAGTTTCACAACAAATACTTCAATGCAGCACAACATGGAGGATGCACAGATGTAAAGTACAACTTAGAGATAGGGTAAACAAGAGATCAGCAAGGCAATGCAAGAGAGTTTCATCTTGTGGTCCAGGTGGTCACCATATAGGATGGAAGGAGGCAGTCATTCAAGGCCAGCATGGCTGCATGACACATAGAGGGCCTTAATGGGGGTGCACACTTATGAATTGGGTGCTGTACACAAGTCAAAGTCAGAGGTTAGGGCGATGTACGCGGCCAGAAGGCACTTCAACCATGGCCAGGTGACCTCACATACCATATAGGTATAGATGGGTAGATGGCAGTCGGAAAAACTGGTGCAAGGCGAAGGTGGAGAGCGCTTACCGGAGGTCTGGATCAGTAGTGCAGTGAGGTGTCCTAACAGGTCTCCAGAGTCATATAGTTAATCAGACCCGACAAGTATGGACTCTGACACTGCACAGAGTACAGCAAAAGAGGTTACTGATAGTGCTGCAGCAGCCAGTACAAATACAGCAAGGCAGTGCAATAACACCATCCCTTTTTTAAGGAAGAGGTGCATGAGTTGGAGTTCACACAGAGGACACAGGCTGAAAACAATCACAACCAGTAACAAGACAGTACAACATGGAAACTTAGAGTTGAATATTTCTTACAAAGAGCTCCTTACTCTACAAAAGGGACTCAGTTTTGTCCCAATGTACAGCTCAAATTTGTTTGAGACTTTTTTTTAACAAGTATTATTGTGCAATGGTTTATATATATACAATTAGCAGAAGTGCCCGTTGTCTGAACGGGTTCAGTATTTAGACATGAATCGATAAACCTGAACTTATAGGTTGCTGCTCCAATTTGCTTATCGCTTAATGCACTTTGCACCCTGAAGTAAACTGCACTGCGAATGGGCAGGTGTGGCTGGCTGACATACCCCAGAGCAAATGTTTGGGAGAGACAAGAGATGATGTGTTGCAGCATACTGAGAGCTTCTGTCCCTACCTGTCACCTCATCCTGGCGTGTTACAGTTTGTTGCAGTGCATTACGGTGCAAATATCTTGGAAATCTACATCCCTCAAGTTTTCTTCCACATGTTGGAACTGGCATCCAAAAGCCATGTAGCCAGGAATGTCTGGGTGTTCCTAAAAGGTAACTATGCAAAATTTGGTGCAGATTGGTGAAACAGTGTGGAATTTTATAAGGAAAAACTCTTTACCAAGCCTCAAAACCACAAACACATTTTGACTTGTGATGAAATCCATGGAACAGGGTGGGGTGTCCCAATGTTATGCAGCCAGTAATGTCCAGAGAGTCCTAAAAGCTAACTATGCAACATTTGGTGCAGATTGGTGAAACAGTGGAATTTTATAAGGAACACTGCTTTACTACAAACACACAAATACATTTGGACTTTTGCTGAAATCCAGGGAAAGAGGTGGGGTGTCCAAATGCCATGTAGCCAGTGAGGTCTGGAGGGTCCTAACATGCAACTATAAACAATGTTTGTGCAGATTGGTGAAACATGTGGAATTTGGTAAGGAACAATGCTTCGTAACAAAACATGCCACAAATAAATGTTTATTTTTAATTATATAGATAAATCCTTTCACAAAAATAAAATTTAACAATCAATACAAACAAGAAAGAAAAAGAAATATTAAATAATGTCAAACCTCACTATACAGAACATTAAGTAAAACATGCGAAAACCTTGTTTAAAAGTCTACATAGTTTTAAAATCAATACAATACTATTACCCTTAACAAGTCTATGCCATAAACTTGTATCACCCCTTTCATAACTCATATTTATAACATCCTTTATATAACATCCTTAAAAATGTAATTTTTAGTATTATTAAATGTAGGACAATAAATCACTAGGTGTTTTAGCATTTCAATTTTTGAACCCTGATTACATCCTCAACACACCCTTCTTTCTCACAGAGAACACAATCTTGCACCCAAGGTTTCTAATGTGGGGAGGAGATTACATTTACATTTCAAATAGAGGTATCTCCTCTCATAACTTGGAAACATGTCCAGATACTTAGATAGAGACCCCATTTTCTATAAGATTTACACATATACATATTACAGATGTAGTTGGAAAACATTCATCGTTCTACACCCGTCCAATTGTAATCGTTTTCTCTTCACTTTATCTGGAAGTGATGTTATTTCATTTGTAACTGAACCGATAGAAACTAACATTTTGTCATGCAACGCCTTGGATATTGGCTTCTATGGCCCCGTTGGAGTCACTACCACTCTTCCTGATTTCCAGCATGCCTTCAACTACGTAATGCAGCGGCCTAGTTCTTTTTTACATCGTATGTACGTAGTACTATTTAGGTACTCCTCCTCTTGACATCTGCGCGTTGCAACCTTTTGGTCAGCTTTGTTTTTCCTTGCTGCCGTTGTTGCGCTACGCTTTGTGTCCCGGTCTCTTCCGGTTTCTTTTCTTGTTATTCTTTCTATTCTTCCCTCCTCTCTGCCCATACTCCTTCCTGTTTATGCCACTCTCCAGTGCGTGGACCTCGATACGGGTTACTTTCCTAGCGGCCTCGCCGCATCTTCCCTCCACTTTCTGTCCTGCTGCCTAATGCTTTGGGCTTTCATGGTTTTCCGAACTCCAATTCAACTATTTCGGATTCCTGTGTCCACATTAGGACGAATACTTCCGTCCACTCGAATCCTGCATCTTCCAGTCCAGCTGCCACAATTCTGAGGGTTTTTTTTGCCACGTTTGGCTTTTTCCCCTAATTTGTCCCTCCTGGGAGGGGGGTCCTCAGGGAAGTGCTCTCTAGTAGCCTTCACTGTGGCTTCCTCTCGTGCAAGACTCAAACTTCAAAACAAAAAGGAGAAGGACTACAGATCACATTGATCCTTGAGCCCAGTGGAAGAGGACACAATTTACTCAGGTGAGGAGGTGGAGGAAGGAAAGTGGGACACTCAGCCTCAACAAGAAAAGGAATTTGACACATTTTCCTTATCCAGTTGGTAAAATAAGGTCAAAGATGCACAACTATGGCACAGTATTGGTTATTCTCAATATTATAAAAAAGAAACCAAGATTCCCCTGCCAGGAATTTTGCAAAAAGCTTCAGTTTGTTATTTGTAACAATAGCTCCTAGCGATGTTAGGCTGAGTTTGTGTTGAATAATAGCATTTTAGACTCTAATAGGATCTTTTCTAATTCCCAAGGAAGTTACTCTTGAAAGCTTTTTTTGTAGAACACAGCTATGATAACATAGAAGATTCCCAAGAAATACCAAATTACATAGAGTATAGACCACATTGTACTTTCACAGCTACTATTATCAAGCCAACCATTGATCTGTTTCTCAGATCTATTCTTACAGATTTCCAAAATCGTCCTTTTAAGCATTCCAAACACGTCAATTTTAGTCAACATAAGACATCCTTGATCAAATCGCTGTACTCCGACACCTCTTTAACCATAAGACTGGCAGAAAAACTGACAGCCTTAGTAATTTTAGATACAAGGGATTATGAGGCAGAATGTTCCAGCCAGTTCGAAGTCAGAAATATCTACATACCATTACATACAATCCTACAAACAGCATTCGAACTAACCTAGATATATAACTTGATGTAGCTGAAGATAATGGATGGATTTCAGAAAAACATAATCGTATCTTAGAGCAATCCACCCTAGGACTCCTATCTTCTACACTTTACCTAACATTCACAAATTAATATTTGAGGCACTTTGGAATTTATCAGTGCTTAGGATAAAATAGACTATAAACCTAGACTTTGCCTATTATGCAAGGTGGAAGTTGAAACATCGAGACATGTTCTTACATGCTCCTCTAAATTAGTTGAAACGTACACGAACGGATTTCAAGATGTTGAGAGCTCCTTAAGACATACAGGCACTGATCAGTTTTGGGGTACTATTTACTCAGGAAATTCATTGGTTATTATGGCTGTGTGCACTCAAAGAATGAATAGGGTTTAGAATGTATCTAGAAAACTTCCTTGAACATTGACTGTATATGTATTAAGAAATATGTATTTCCAGTTGTATGTATTTTTGTACTGGTTTTTATTCTTCTTGTTATTTCTATCTGTTGTGCTGGATTGTGATTTGTTAAAATCTGTAGAAGGTTTGATGTGTAAACCAAATGCACGACTAAGCATTTTTTAAAAAGAAAATGCAAAGACACTAATAAAACACCATTTTGTCCTATAGTTTCTGCCACAAACAGTATATTACAACCTATGGGTATGTCTATTGATTCTTTCCTACAGTCACTGATACAACAAAACAGCAATTGCATTAAGTACACCACTCACGTTTTGAACAACCAACACCATTTGATAGTCTGTTCCCCATCGATGCAAAAAGTTTGCATACAAGAATTCTCCATAATTTTGGACAAGGTTCAGTAGAATGGATGCTGTTACAAGCAGAGAATCATAAATCCTCAAAGTAATTGTTAATGGCAGTCTTAGAGTGCATTTCCTTGAATTCATATATCAGGTATAAACAACAATATTTTCTACAAATATCGGGGATCTCAATGGGTGACACCATGGCCCCAATTTATGCAAATCCATTTATGTATACATTTGAAAAAGATGTTATATTAGGCCATCCAACCTGGCATAGATACATCAGGTATTGGGGTAGATATATGTACGATGTGTTTGGTAAATGACCAGGAAAATCTTTTATTATTCATTGAATACATCAATCAGATTGACATGCACATACAGTTTGCAGCAGAAATCAGCACCAAGACAGTTCACTTTTTAGATGTCACAGTAACTTTAGGCTCCTCTAGACATAACACACCTCTTTTTTTGCAAACCCACTGACCGGAATACCAAGTTACACAGACCTATTTTCCTCACACCCAGCACAATATAAAGCCTTCCATAGAGCCGACTACTCAGAGAGAATATTGCAAGATGATCAAGAATGTGAGCAACTTGTGAAAGAAATGGCCTCCAAATTCTTAAAAGTCGCTACTAAGAGCAAGCAGTGCAATGCGCTTAAGACAGGATAAAAACCTCAATCAAGAAAGGCATTATTGAATAAAGAAAAACCTAATTCAGCACCAGCATTAGTTTACACATATAAATACACCACACAAATATTTAGAATAATGAAAATCATACAGAAAGATGTATCAATTTTATCCCAAGACTCCACCCCAGGTTTGATTTTCAAAGGTTCTCCAGCATTCACGTATACAAGAAGAAGGAATCTAAAAGATGCGCCATCAAAAGTGACACCAGAAGTAAGACAGGCCCAAACTCTTGCATTCAATGCACGTATTGCAGTATTGTGGTTAAAGGTAATCTGTTGTACCATCTAAGGTTAGGTTAAAACATTTTCTTAAGAGATTGATCAACCTGCGATTGACAGAATGTGATCTACATTATCAGATGCCTTTGTAGCAAATACTATGTGGTACAATCAACAAGGAAAGTTAAGGAGGAATGAGCATCACTCAAATGTGCAGACAAAGAATTTTAGATCACCAATGACCCGACACTTGAGTGCTTGAGGTGATCAATGGCAGGGCGCAAGAGCTAAACATTACGAGATTGATCAACCAAAGAGAGACATTTTTGATTCACTTGCTTAATTCTTTATTCTGGGAGGGCTGAATTAAGAATGCAACTTCAACTGTTTCTTGTAATCGATGTGAATGATTTTTGTTGTATTGGGACACTGGAGCATCCATATGTTTTTATGTCTTTTGGAATATAATGTAATGTCATTTCTATGGAGATTTGACTATTTTGAAAATTATTATTTTTAAAATGTAAATGAGTAAGAAGAAAAAATGTGTGCATATATCTAACCAGAATAGTGTTTTAGGAGCTACCCACAGGTAAAGGGACCTTTTTTCCTCTTTCCTTTTCTCCTTGTCTTCTAGCCTTTTTTTCAAAATGTACATACAATTTGGCAAGTTCATTCCTGTAAATGGAGCTATCTGTGATTGCTGGCACTACGGTTGGGTTACTAGCAAATGCAATGATGTCATAACATTGATGAAGTTATTGTGTCCGAAGGCGTGCTCGTGGCGGCAAATCAGTAATCAGCCAAGTACACAGGGTTAGTGGCAACCAGCAGAGCCAGAACATTTAGCTCTGCTCTCTTATCCATCAGAACCAAACTCCATGACGGAGGTAAGAGACTCACCCCAACTAATTGCATTGCAATTTACACTTACTTTTTTTATTTCAGTGTTCCAGCACACAATGAGGTCCTGATGTTGGCCATGCAAGAGTTTGTATTTCAGTCAAATCCACCAGTTAGGTTGTTCTTTAATACTCCATTAATACATGCATTATTTACTTCTGCCATATTTTTGCTAAAAACTCAAAAACAGCATATTTTGTTTTTAGTGCACTAGGTTCACACTATAATGGATAAGAACATAGTGAGAATCGACAGGTAAGATGGTCTTTGCATGTTTACAATTTTTGACTGCATCATTATAACCTAAGGTTATGATTACCTGTATTGATTGAATCTTGTTTGTACTTTGTCTATTTTATGAATTATATTCCTAAAGATGGACTTTTAGTCCAAAATGCATTGGAATCAGTTATATACTTTCTGCCTGTGTGCTTTATAGTTGTGAATTCATTTTTCAAAACATTCCATATACATTGAGATTGACTGAATGTTATTGTCTACTGTATTTATTATAAAACATTGCTACACTGAATACAAGACCTATGTTCACATGAGCATATAATGAGAAGTCCTTCCAAGATCCTGACTAAGGGCCTCATTACACGGACGGCGGTGGACCAAGGTGCTATTAGCACCTTAGTCCATGCCAGTAAAATACCGGCACCGCCTTGGTGGAAAGGGGAATTACCGCCCCATTCCAAGGTTGGTGGGCGGTAATTCCCCCTTCCCCCATTTCCCTTCCCCATTCCCAATTATGCCCCATAGGGCATAATGGGAATGGGGAAGGTGCTAATTACGGCACCGCAAATTGCGGTACCGTAATTAGCTCCCTGGCCCCTTTGCGGGTTGGTTTTTAACGCCTGCAAAAAGCAGGCGTTAAAGTCTCCAACCCGCAAAGGGACCTCATAGTAAGGCGGTAAGGGTTAACGGTCACCGGTACCATTAACGGTGACCGTTAACCCTTACCGCCATCCGTGTAATGAGGCCCTAAGTCGTCAGAACCTAGTATTCAGTTCAGTTAGCTCCCAATGCAAAGGGAGTAATTTTGGCAAAAGTACAACATGATTTAGATCCTTATTTATTAATTGACATATACCGACATGGTGCCAACTCAGAGATTTATACACCCATATGTCCTATGAGAACCAGAGTAAAAAGAAGGTGAACGTTCTGCAACAAGGCCAGGCAAGGGCATGTGGGATATTGTATATGAGGGGCAGTAAGTGAGCCATGACATATATGCAGAGGAGGCAGTAAACAGAATACAGACATCAAATAGTTGGCCTACATTACAAACAGAAATGCACTTTCTTGTAGTAAGCACGTGTTAAAATGACCCACTTCACGGTGAACAGGTCATCTGTCCAGTTTGCACTATGTACATATTAACCAAAACTAACCAACTAACACTTTCCCATTAATTGATAGTTTACCTCTGATAAAGCAGTGCAAAATGCTTCAGATGACATATCAAAAGTAAGGTGCTTTTTTCAGTGGAGTTAAAACATGCAGGCACAAGTTTGCTGGTTGTGATTTCATTGCACAAACTGTGAGAAAGATATGCATTCTTGTGAAAGCGCTATTGGACCCAGAGGAAATAATTGTTGCCAATCTATTCATAAAGCTTTGCTTCCAGAGAAACCAAGTCTGGTGATGATCCACGTCATGTTAGAGGCAGGATTTTAGTGAGATGGACAGGGATAGCATATACATTCAAGAGAGAGAAAGGGGTGTGGGGAGTTCAGCTCACAGAATAACAGAGCACAGACAGCTGGCAGACGGGGAAGTGACTAGCCAGAAACGTGCAGTGCAAGATTTTCCAGGAAGATGAGGCCTTGACAGACAAGCTGTGTCCTTCATGGATGGCTGGGCTTTGCAGAATCTGCAATATTCCTGTGTGCTGATAATCCAGTTCAAAGGGGTTTCCTATGTTAACAGCACAGAAATCTCAGCCACACTTAAAGTGAATATATTTGTAATGTGAGGTGCACGTACGGATAATTGGGTTTATTTTTACAGTCAGTCAGGATCAATGGGTCATTTTATGAGTAATGCCTTTTTAGCATTTGAAGGAGATACAAATTTTACAAATTTGAAAGTGCAAAGGGAGAAATGAAAGTTGGCCTTCTGTTGTGTTTTTTTTTTGTTTTTTCTCTTAGGCTGTGTCTTCTGCCAATTGTGTCAGGACCCAAGCTCTGTTGTAAGATAGGAACTTTGGATATTTAGTCATGAATACAGACTGGTCATGCAATCTAATGTAGTGGTTCTATTTTGTATTAATGTTCATACCACACAACATGTTCTCAAATAATAGTGCACATTAAAAAAAACATTTTTAAAACTGAATCAGAGGGGTTGCATCTTCTGTGTCTAAATGTAGTCAATGGCAAAGAGGGTGTGAAGTTACAGGGAAGTATCCCAGTGTGTCAAAAGAGATAACACATTTTACCACGGGTGGTAAAGCAGGAGGTAAAGTTTGGTGCACTTAGCAAGCAAGTTTAAAAGCATATGATGCATTAGTGATTGGTGAATCAATCACAATGGAAAATGTTTTACGAACACATCTGTCAAAGACAGTAGTCCAGCCTCGTAGACAAGTGGCTGTGGTGACAGGTAGCACTGTTAAAGATTTCAAGTGTGCTAGGCCCAGTCATCTGTGTTTAGAGTTGAGCTTCAATGGAATACAGGTAATGGTGGGGAATCTTGCCACATCATATAGGGCATTACCATAACCATGCTGTGCCACCCTTTTACCACAATAGTAAACTACCACCAAACTAGGTATAGCTTTCTAACAAAATCCCTAACAGGCACAAGGCCATAGGACACTGCAATACCAAAACAAGCAGACATCCCAAGTTAAATGCCATTGTTGTAAAGCAAAAGACCTAACAGAGAGCCACCAGACTTTGAGGGAGTCCCAGTGTTACGAAGGTGGGGAACAGAGAAGTGTCTTGTCAAGTAATTTTGAAATAAAGCTTGGAAAGGAATAATTAGACAACAGTTTTCGTTGTCGAGGGGGTGAGAGAAACCAATACTGAAAATAATTAGAATTTGTGCAAAGAAAGTATTTGTGAAGATTATAAAGACTATAGCATTGGCCCTCATTTCAACTTTGCTGGTCTGGAAAAAAGCCCAGAAAAATTGCTGGTAATTCTGGCACTGGAATTTGTTCCAGACCGGCAAAGCACAAGTCTGCTGGTGGGGGCTCTGAACTAATGGCAGGCCTGACCTCTTTTGATATTTGGCTCATGTTCATTCTCTGTAGTGGGGCTCCCACAATCCTTTTCAAGGATGAGGAGAGTAGTACAGAATAAGGCCACAGTATTTTTTTCTTTTTTTGTTGTTGCCAGAAGTATGGAAGAGTACAAAGAAGAAAGATAGGCAGGATTTGTTGAGAAATTGTCTTTATTCCACTTCCACTGTGCATGCAGTGTCTAGATTTCATCGAGTTAGGTTGGGTGCAGAGCTTTCTCTGTCACTGTTGCCATTCTGTGGAATAAGCTTCCTTTGGAGCTTTGAAGTACTTCCGATCATTTGACCTTTGTGGCGACATTTGGAAATACTTTTATTTCACTAAATGTGACTACTCTTTTGATTAACTGTCTCCCTGGATTTCTCTTAGTGCCATTATGCCTTCTGGTGTAGTTCTGCTTTTTAAGACTAACTAACATAACATAACATGACACAGAGAAGAGCAAATGAAATGCAGGAAAGGGGTGAAGCAAGGCTGCAGGGGATTGCGTAAAGGGAGAAAAGTCCTAGAAGGATAGAGTCAATCAGGATTATAAGTCATTGTTAAGAGAGGACAGAACATCATTCAAGGAGAGAAGAGAAACAACAGTGAGAGAAGGCAGATAGGACTGTATAGGAGAGACATAAGTTGAAGGGTTAAAGGCAAAAAAGTAGGATGAGAGCACAGAAAGCCAGGAGAAAAAGGGTTAGGAAAGAAAGAGCGAGCAGTAAAGGAACTGAATAAATGATCAGAAGCTGGAAAAAGGAGAGAGGAAATAAGAGACATAAGAAGAGAGGAGGAGAACATTAGGTCTAAAGAGAAACATGAAATGTGAGAAGGAGGAGAAGGAATTTGTATGAGATCATAAGACTCAAGCAGGGGAAGGCAAGGAAAGATGGAATGATTATAGTTAAGATGGAGATTGAGGTACCAAAGTAGAATGAAAGGGACAGAAAGAAAGGAATCAAGATCATCGCAAGAGAAGAAGAAGGGAGCTGGAGGGTGAAAAATTATGAGAAAGATAAGAGGAGATGGTTTGGAGAAAGAAATATAGTGATAATCGAATGATAGAAAAATCTTTAGTGACAACAAGCATGGCACAGGTGTATATGAAGAGAGATATAAGATACTAGTACCACCACCTCGGAGAAGGCAAGATGGGAGTGGGAGAAGTTAATGACAGAAGAAAAGCATGGCAAATAGAATCTGATGGGGAAATCAAGGCTTTGTTAATACAGAGAAAGGTCAAGATGATACGGAAAAAAAATGATTCATTTTGAGTGACACTTTTTGCAGAGTAATCATGCATTGAGCAGCCCAGTGGAGATTGCAGTAGAAGAAGAGAAAGATTGGGAAATGCAAGGGTGCGGAAGAAGGGGACTGACACACATGTGGCATAGTGGTTGCAATAGACTTTAATTGGAAATTAAAATAAAGAGAAAACCTACTTTTCCCTTATTCTAAGAGGGGTTTTGCTGCCTCAACTAAAGTACTAATGAGTCTGTCAAGATGTCATATTAACTTAAAAGTTCCACAGTCTTGTGTCAAAATGTCCCATTCTCTATCCCTTATAATTGTAACTATACAACACAGTTCTAACAAAGTTATTTCTCCAGGGGAATGCTTCCATTCTCTTAATCTAGGTGGCATAGTTCTTGTTGAACAATCTCCAGTAGGGGGAATGGCTCCCTTCCCTGAATTCCAGCACTTTAGAAACAAACACATATATAAATCCTCCAACTTTCTGTGTCACAAAGTTCAATACTTTAAATTCCAGGGGAATTACTCCCCTCCCTTTGATTCGTGGTTTGATCCTTCCCATGGATTGTTTTGCCAGGAGAGCTATTCGCCTCTTCTGGTCCTCATCAGCTTTGTTCTTCCAATTCACAACACCAGACTTTACTTCAGAATACCAGGGAAAAGACTCCCTTCCTCTGTCCCTTCTCAACCTCTACTGTACAGTTCACAATTACTCTCTTCCCCTGTTCTTTCTTAGGCTTATCTTCACATTTCACAACACCAGGGGCTATGACTCCTTTCCCTTGGCCCTTCTCATATTCTACTTTATAGTTCACAACACCAGGGGGAATGATTCCCTTCTCCTGGCTGTTCTCAGCAGGAAAAGACTTAACTGTAATATGGGTCCTCGACTCTGGTTTCTCTTTTCTCTCCTGATGTACATTGTATACTCTTCTAACAGGTACTGTGATGCGAAAAGAGTTTTGTGACATTTTCCTGTGGGTACAGATCCCAGACCTTTACTTCTTTGTGGCTTGTTTTTGTTTTGGTAGACCTGGTTCACTCTCCTGCTAGGTACTGCCAAAAAGAAAACAGCTTCCAATTTGCTCTATTTTACTCTTTACTTTGAGTGATTTGTGACCCACAACTGTGTCACGGAAGATGATTCCTGTTGTACTCTTTCTCACACTTATTTTCAATAGTGGTCTGCAAACAACCACTGTGCAGAGGAAGATGATTCGGGTTGCACTCTTTCTCACACTTATTTTCAATAGTGTTCTGCGCCCAACCACTGTGCCAAGGAAGATGACTTCTGATGCAATCTTTCACACTCTTGACTATGGCTCTCACACCTGGTGCCCATTTGGACTTCTCTTTTCTCCTGTTACCTGTTTCACAGGAGATCTTCACCGGGTTTCTGTGGGGAGCGGGTCCTGGTTTGCTGTGCACTCCCCTTCCTTGGGTTATACTGTTGGCGGCCACAGCATCATTTCCTGGACTCCTGGTCCTCCTGTTTTGGGGTCACACCACTGTTTTTCAACCTTCAGCTCTGCCTGGAGTGGCTCAACACCACCCTGACAAGGGTTCCCCTCTCCAGCCTCCAGGCGTGGGTAACGGCTTGCTCACAGCTGCCTTGGGGTCCTCTCTTTAAAATTCCCGGGCTGGACTGCCTCTCTCTATTTTTATATCACCTGATTGACAATGGTTGGCAATAGATATGATGTCCCTTGTCAGTGTCTGTGATCCTTAAATCTTAATTCCTCTGTGCCTCCTTCTCCCAGTACTTCTACTGTTACTCTCTTCTCAATAGTCTGTTTTCTTTTTCTTCTCAGTAGATGTCAAGTTTTTAGTCCGACAACAGTACATGGGTTGGATTGGTATAGGACTGGGATCTACAAGGGGGGGCTGTATAGAATGGATTGTGGGGATTATTATACCACTTCTCCCTTGGATGTGCATCCTTGTCCCTAGAGTGGGGGTCTCTCCCCATGAGATCTTCCCTCTCAGTACCACCCACAGGGGCGCTATCGAGTAGTGGCCTCACCTTCCTGGCCTTATGAGAAGGAGCTCCCCCTCGGGGAGAAATGACAACATCTAAGGATTTTTCACAGAAGGGATAGTGAGAGGAACAGAAATACGATTTTGTAAGTTTTGTAGGCAAGTGTAAGAATGCCTTGTTCTCTGGGCAGACCAGAGAGAAGGAATACAAAATTGACAAAAGCAAAGGAAAAGATGACCAGTGAGTAGAATAAAGAGCTTACAAATGTAGAGAAAGGAAGATAAGCCAAATTCCCACAAAGATGAAAAAGAAACTCTATTGAAAGGGTACTGGCAATTGAGAAAAAAGAGAGAATGAGACATCTTGGCAGACAATGCAGTTATGAGGGCATTGGGTCACAATCAGTCTCAAACAGGACCAAACAGGGTATATGCACATCCTTAGAAAGTCCCCCTTCAAATGGACTCCTGGGGTGAATACGCCCCAAAGATGGAAGATAGAAGAGGGGCTTTTTTGAAGCTGGTGCTGGCAGTGGAGAGCTGATGTTCAGCCTCCGGTGGGAGGAGCAGGGGAGGTCCCAGGTGGCTGGAGCCGTGCTGAAGGTGGGCCTTAGGTGGGCCTGTCTTCCCGGCAGGAGAGCAAGGTGAGCTGGTGTGTCCAGAGCATCCCAGGAGGGACAAGAAGCAGTCCTGGTAAATGGCACGGTCACATGATCCTTCACATGACCGCTATTGAGCTCTGTGGTGGCGTTGGGGAGTCAGTGTTCAGCTTCTTGTGGGAGGAGAAGCGCAGGACCCAGGCTCTGCATCCACACTGGAAGTGACATCAGGCAGCCTGCCCCCTTTTCAGGCAGGAGAGCAAGGATGGCTGGTGTGTCTGGAACATCCCAGAAGGGACCAGCAGCAGTCCTGGTAAGTGGTGTGCACATGTTCTCCTTCACATGACAATTTTTGAGGCCAGCTCTGGCAGTAGAGAACTGGTGCATGGCCTATGGTAAGACAGGTAGGGGAGAGCCCAGGTGGTTGAGCAATGCTGGGGATGGGTCTCAGGCAGCCTCCCTTACAAGAAGGAGAGCAAGGCAAGCCACAGCATCCAGAACATCCCAGGAGTGACCAGCAACAGTCCTTGCTGTGGTCCTGTAACCCTGGCTGCATTAAGTAACTAATATGATGACCCACTCTTTGCTTTTTCAAGACCTTTTAAATCACTTTTCAAATCTGCTCAAATTAAATCAAATCAATTGTCTAAACCCTGTCTTTTTTTTCGTTTTTTTTAAACCTTCATTGGAGATTTGTTTTTGGGAATAACAGTAATATTGTTATTTATGGTGCAACAGTGTCAGCTCACACCTCGCCAGAAGAGCATAGCCTCCTTCGATCTATGTTACCAAAAGAGGTGAAGAAAATATACTTGTCGGGCTGTACCACTCTTACCATTATGATTGGGATCACTGACAATTTAGTAGTAGTGTGGGGCTGAGTATGTGTCTCTTTAGGTGAGTGGAAAAGATGAATAACAATAGTTAAAATCTGAGAGGAGGAGCAGAAGAAGCCAGGAATCCCTAAGGGTTGCCCATGGGAGAATCACACTTGCCTGTTTTTTTGGGGTCTAGTACAGCAGAGATTCAGGCTCAAGGGTGAGACACCAGTCTGTGTTTGTCTCTTGAAGTGAGGGGACAAGATAGATGTCATCGGGTGACACATGGCAGGAGGAGTGAAAGGATCTTTAACCCTTGAGGGCTGTTTGTGTGAGAGACATGGTCTAATCACTTTGCTGAGGGGGAGTAGCAGAGAAACAGAAAGGTGGGAGAAACACTATTGCTAGTCTGTCTCATGAAGTGAGTGGTTGAGACCTTGGAGGAAAATGGGAGGGGTGTGGGTAACCTGATTTTACCAGGAGGAGAAAACAAAGATTCAGAGAAACAGGTGATCCACTATTCAGTGCCCATCTCTCACAGTGAGTGAACAGACACATGCAAGGAGTTGGCAGAAGGAAGGCAGAGGCAAGGGAGCTGAAAATCCCCAAGGGCAGCTTGTGCTAGTGTATTTCTCTTGAAGTGAGTGAATGAGACATAGGCCATTGGGAGAGAGCATGCAATGTGAGTGGGAAGGGTGGGGAGTACCTGGAGCAGTTCATATTGCTGTGTCACAATCAATTGAGTTTACTGGAATTGGGCAGAAGATATACTGTGTGGCAGGTTGCACATCAGTTATTGTTCATCTCTTGAAGTGGGTGGATGAGACACATGCCATGGTTTGACAGTTGGGAGAAATATTGGGATGAGCTGGGCATCCTGAGAGAAGCTTTTGGGAAAGTGACTGTCAGATTTTTTAGGGAGGAAGAAACAGAGAAATATGGGTAAATTGTGAATCTCTAAAGGCTGTATGAAGGAACATCAAGTGTGCCTGAATTTGTTTTGAGGGAGCAACAGCCATCCAAGGAGGTGGCTGAAATGGCGGTCTATCTATTGAAGAGAGTGGACATGACATATGCCATTGAGTGACAACTGGAAGAAAAAGTCAGAAGAATGGGGAGATAGTGAGGGCAGCTTGGGGGAGAGGCATGCTCGAAGAAGTTTGCTGGGAGTAGAAGAGATTTGATGTGGCGGGTGACAAACCAGTCAATATCCATCTCTTGCTGTGAAAGAACTAGATACATGCCACCAGGATAAACTGAAAAGGCAGCTTCTGATAGACAAATCCTTGTCTGATTTTTCTGGAAGGCATCAACATACATTATGGGAGACAGATGACACAACAGTCATTGTCCGGCCCTTTATATGAGAGAATGAGATATGTGCCATCAGGTGACATGTAGTAGGTAGATTTGGTAGAATCACAATCAACTGTTTTTGCAGGGAGGGTGAATCAGATAGTTGGGGAATTTAGTGACTGATCAGTCAGTCTCTGTCTCTTGGAGCAAGTTGATGGGACACTTGCCCATTGTGTGTCCCTGAAGGCAGTTGAGGGCGTATCATCTTCAAATGATTTTATTGGGCTTGAAGAGGAGAAATTCAGGGATGCGATTGATGCACAAACCAGTGTCAATCTCTTGAAGGTAGTTACTGACATGAGCCAGCAGCTGACAGCAAGGAGGAAGGGGTGGATGATACCATGTATTCCTGAGGATACCTTTTGAGAGAGTTCTCTCATGCTTAATATTTCTGGGAGGGAGCAGAAGAGATTGGAGTAGGCATGTGGCACACCAATAAGTGCCCGTCTCTTGAGGTGAGTGGACTAGATACACGCATTCTACAGATAACTAGTAGGTGAAGCCGAAGGAGCCTAGAATGCCCAAAGACAGCCTCTGAGAAAGTCATGCTTGCCTGATTTTGCTTGGAAGGAGCAGCCACGATTCAGACAGGTGTATACTGCCTGTCCCTTTAGGTGGATGAACAAGAAATATGCGATCCAGTGAAATCTAGGAAGGGGAGTGGAAGGAGCTTGAAATGCCTAGGGGAAGATCATCAGAGAATCAAGCTTTCATGTTTTGGTTGGGAGGGAGCTGCAGTGATTCAGAAAGGTGGGTGACAGATTTGCCAGTGTCCGTCTCTTAACGGCAACAAATGAGAAACGTGTCTTCAGGTGACACCTACGTGGAGGAGAGATAGTGGTTGTGAACACCATGATGACAGCTTCAGATTTGTCTGAGAGGGAGCATCAGATATCTCGGGAGGTGGGAGACAAACTAGTCAATGCCACTCTTGTCAAGTAAGAGCTGCCGAAGGAGCGGGGATTCTTTAAGGGCAGATAGTGGGCAGGTCATGCTCACCTGATTTGGCTGGATTGTGCCACAGAGTTTGAATGAGCGTGTCTTGTTGTATTACAAAGGTTCTACCAGTCAAACATGTATATATGTTTGTTGTTCTACAGAGCCTCAATTTCATTGTGGTCCAAGATCTTTGTAATCCTACAAATATTACATATGTGAATGCTCATTTGGGCATCGAATATTTCTCAAACCTAGATATTCAAATTGCTTAACACTAAATATCTGTACAAACCCTCTTAAAGATCCATCCCACATTTGTGATTCCAGAGGTCACATTCTAATTTACAATAATGTCTTTCAGCTTTCAATCTAAGGTATCAATCTTCCGGCAGATAAGTGCCCGCCTGTTAATGAACATCCCCAAGGCAGTATATTTTCAGGAAGATTTGAAGGCGAATTACACACACTTAAAGAGTGTGATCTAAATGAAGAAAACGTCCTGTGAAACTGGAATGTGTTTTTTTTTTCTTTTGATGTGCATCAAAACATCCCAATGTCAAAAGATAGACTAAACTGTCAACTTGCTATAAAGGTTGACATGGGTTGCATGTCTGTGCTCGACATCAAAACATCTTCCTGTCAAAATGCAGAACATAAAAGAGATTGATCCGTTACAAAAAGTTGGCATGTCTTGTTTAAATGAAAAATGCTTTAATGTTCGACTTTGAAACACCATCAGGCAGTTCCCTGCCCCTTCCTCACCTTTTCCCATAAAAACATAGATGAACTGAAAATGCTGAAATACACACACCTGTTGAATTTTCTCCTATTATTGAGATTGTCTTACTTTAATAATGAAGGGTTTCACCACTGTAAACTCGTTCACACCAGTCCCCAATAATTCTTGCACATGTCTTACAGCCAGATACGCATGTTTTAACTTAACATATATGATAATGGCCTTGGCTAAATTCAATGATGTTATGTCACGAGATATTCAAGATATTGAATCAACATAATTCCCGACTCGTCTAGCTGCAGTTTTAAGATGACTGCCATTTTTTCAGCGGCTCTGGCATCCGAAATGCCTTCTCCTGTTTGCCACCCATAGCACGCTCCGTTTGGCCAGCTGTGAAATAAATTGTAAATAAACATGGGAGAGGGAAGCCGACGCAGTCCCTGAGCAATGGACCACAGACACGGGCACCTCAAAAGATCCATATGTGGCCCTGTCAGGCCTCTGGAACCACCCTGCAGGCCAACACACCAACACGGTACATTGCCATTATGTTTCACTGTGCATGTTACACTCCTTACCAGACCACGACTCCATCACCCCTTACCCCCTTCCTACATAATGCTGCCCCGATTCCTCTAAAAAAATGTTTTTTTAAACTACCCCCCTCAGCGACCCTTCGCCCCTACTCAATTAGCCGGAAGCAGTAATCAGTGTGCTACCAAACCGTGCTGCGGCTACATTATATTCCAGCAGCTATCTGCCCACACTGAATGCCTAAACTCTCGCAAATCTATCCCATTACTGTTCCACAGTAGGAATGAACGTCTGTGCTCACACAAAACAACACAGTTCCTCACTGCAAACAAAACTCAGACTACAATGCACAGACTCCAGCTCGCGCTTGCCCATTCACCATGTCCAGTTTAACCATTCCCTATACCAAGCAGATGCTGCTAGCACCTACAATGCGCAGGAATCATCAACCAATAGAAATGAGCATGATTGACTTGACCTACCTGCTGCTAAAGGGAATATGCATGATTGCCCTGACCTACCTGCTAATAATTTGAACATGCATGATTACCCCGACCTACTTCCTAAGGTGAGTATGCATAATGGCCCTGACCTACCTCCTACGTAAATGTGTTAGCTTTCTTGACGCCCTGGCACAACTTTCCTGCTCTATACTAAGTATGGATGATCCTTCATGCAAGGCAACCCTGGTGTCTAACCCACCATCACTTGAAGCAGTCTTACCTCAGACCCTCTCATACAACAACCCCACAACTTCTGACCTTGATACACCTACATCACTGATCAATGCATAATCGTTATTGACCCACGTTCTCGACATCACAGACTTAATATCTACTACTGATCTCAAAATATCAGCTATTACAGAAACCTGGCTACATGCTGCAGCAGGTCCCTCCCTCTCCATCGCCATCCCAGATAAATACACTATATTCAGGAAAGACAGATTAAAATGTAAAGGGGGCAGTGTGACCATCATTGTCAATGAATAATCTATCAGAGAAATAAACAACCAGACCTTCCTATCTGGAGAACTGATGTCAAGTAAATTGACCCTCTCCTACACTGCCATCATGACGATTCACCTAAGTGATAGACCACCAGGCCCTTTAAAATCATTCAAAGAAAGCATCTCTCATCTCCTCTCTCTGGATGTTAAGCCATCCTCCATAATTGTCCTGCTACGTGATATAAACCTAGGCTTCAATGACTCTTTGGATCCTAATGCTTTGGCCTTAGCAAACTCCATTAATGTCTTGGGTTTCAATCAACGCATCACAAGCCCCACACACGAAAAAGGGTTGCATCCTTGACTGGGTAACAGACTTTAATTGTGACATCTCAATCATGTCCAATGTGCCTTTCCCATGGTCAGACCATAAGTTATATCTTTCATCATTCCTTCCAAAAGACACCCAGCTACCTTGCCAATACCCTCACTGCCTGCCCTCACTAGAAATGACCGAAATATCCCAGCAGCCCGTATCCTTCCTCTGGTGAGGCCTCGGACAGATTAGCGAGCCACAAGAAACGACCCATCCACTGTGTTGGATCTATATAACAATCCCTTCCAGTCGCCATTGAGGAGGTCACACCTTTGAGCAAATGTAAACCCAAGACAATGATCCACCTCAACACACGGGTCATCCCTAACATCAATTCTCTCCGCTAAACTAAATGAGCAGCGGAGTCTGCCTGGAAAAAGGACCTGTCATCATCAAATAAAAATCACTTTACTACCTACAAACAGTCCATAATCCAAGCCAAAAGCACAGCTTACAATGACAGAATTGCAAAAGCCAACTCAGGTACTCACAAGCTTTTTGGCATTCTGTGTCATGACCCGGCGAAATTGCTAATTCTGGACCTCATGGTCATTGTCATGAAGGGCTTGTACTCCTTGTTCCTCCCAACATGGCCGTACCAAGCTCCGTGCTACGCACTAGCTTTCACGCCGTAGCACGTACTATAAATTGGTCACGCCCCTGCGGGTCCACGCGTCTCAACGCTATCTTCGGTAGTGACCCGACGTGTGTTTACTCTCTACATTGGTTTCCTTTGATCCTCTTACTTCCTTCCTTGCCTTTTATCCTGTTCCTGGATTTCCCCCCCTACTTACTCGTTCATCGCTATCCTGGATACCCTGGAACCACGAACTTCCCGGAACTCTGAACGCGTCCTGCAACCTGACGAGGCTCGGGCGAGCCTATTCAAGACCCGAACCATCCACAGGAAGAGTCCTGCGGCCGAACAAGGGAGATCCCGATCACAGGTGAGACGGGGGGAGATTTACGACAGTTTGAGACGCCAAACGATCAATACGGATTCTACCATGGAGAATGCTATTCAGGACCTGATACGCAGAATGCAAGAACTTTCCACAGAGATGCAGGATTTAA
The DNA here is from genome assembly GCF_040938575.1 of Ambystoma mexicanum. Classification (NCBI taxonomy): domain Eukaryota; kingdom Metazoa; phylum Chordata; class Amphibia; order Caudata; family Ambystomatidae; genus Ambystoma; species Ambystoma mexicanum. Next base: position 417,352,295 of record NC_090937.1, on the reverse strand, counting down.
GAACCGAGAATGCGGCGCTAAAACAGCTTGTCTTGTCACGTGACTCCGCGAACAAGGACAGCGTATTATTTGGACGAGTGGTTGATAAATACGACGGTTCAACAAAGACCTTACATGGATTCCTGGATTCTTGTTTGGTACATTTTACCTTCAAGCCCTACTATTTCTCAACTCCTAGGGCTAAGGTGGGCTTCATAATATCGCATCTTTCCGGTAATGCCCTTACATGGGCCACTGTAACGCTCACTTGGTTCCCACGGAGGCGCGGCGTCGAAGGCGCAGAACTTTGAAGATGGACAGGAAGGGCCCCTCTATTCTGGCTTGCCTGGCTCGTTGGATACCCTCCTTAGGGTTTGGAAGGATGAGCTCTCCATCCTGCTTCTGATGCAGGGGCGCGTTGAAACCCAGTTACTTCACTGGATTGAGGATTGATGGGAGTTCAGGTAAGCTTGACTGTTCAAAAGTTCAAGCTTAATAATAATGTTCATTGTCTAATTGCAGCAAGCGCTAATGCTTATGTCTTTTTCCCCTTAGGGGCCGGGGTTCGGAGTGCCGGAGATATGGCGCCGACCCGAAGTGAAACAGTTCTGGATGAGCGCTCAGGTAATGTCTTTGCATTCGCTCATTCAATGTCTTTGTCTTTTTTCCCCATAGGGGCCGGGGTCCGGAGATGCCAGGAAGCGGCAGGACCCGAAATGCAGTGGGAATAATCCAACAGGTAAGACTTAAAAGGAAACTGAGCTTTCCTTATTTCTTTTCTCCCTCTCACCTTTGTTCTTGTCTTGTTTCCTCTAGGCGCCGGGGCGTAGCTGAATCCGGAAGATCGGTGCTGAAGATGGAAGCGCCTTGCAAAGGTGAGTAAAACGCAGCGCTGCAGTGATCGAAACGAAATGCCTTTAAAATGATGTCTTCCTTTTCAGGGCCGTTGGAGAAATGACTCCGGATGCAGATTTAGCAGGTAAGGGCTTTTCTTCTCCTATTCTCTTCCTTTCTCCCCTTGCAGGTGTTCCAGGATGCTGGCAGGCGCGGCTGAAGTCAGGATGCAGGAGCTGACACGGTGAGTGTCCAGCTGCTAGGTGCAGAACAACGCGAAGCATGTGTGGCTGTTCGGGTGGGGTTTAAATAGCCTTGGAAGAAGTTCCTGGTATGTATCCTTCCACCAATCAGGTATGTATCCTTCCCCGACCACACCCGGGTGGTGAAGTAGTCCTACAGGTTAAGTAGTCCCATTCAGGACTCAAGAGGGCCTGGATGAAGCAGCAAGGTCTGCATCAGGTAAGTGTGCACCCAAGCACTTAAACACATATCCTCTTCTATGAGCCTGGCGCCTAAGGCGCCAGGACTGGGGTCCGCTATGAGCCTGGCGCCTAAGGTGCCAGGACTGAGTCCAAAGGGCCCCGACTTGGGCCCGCTGAGACTTCCCTGGGGAAAATGATGTCTGCCTCTGGGGTTGCTGGGCCCGGCCTGGCTCCTTAGAGGTAGGCATCATGACAGCCACTCCTTTACTCAATTCAGGGGATGCTCTCCTGGATGATTATGAAGGGTTCCTCGCGGAACTCAAGACCATGTTCGAACGACCAGAGCTGGTCCACGGTGCTCAAGAGAAGTTACTTGACTTCCAACAAGGATCTCAAGGCATGTTGACCTATGTTACCAGATTCAAACAGCTAGCCAAAGAGGCGGACTGGCCCCTGGATGCCAGTTTTACCTTGTTTCGCAGAGGTCTAAGTGAAGAGATTAAGGACGAGTTAGCCAGGGTGGCACGTCCTAGTTCATTCCAGGCCCTCCTGGACTTGTCTATGCAAATAGACTTCAGATTCCAAGAAAGAAAGGCCGGAAAGAAAAAGAATAAAGTCTCAATTCAAAGAAACTCCCCAGAGAATACTACAAGGACAGAATCTGCCAAGAATCCGAGCACTGATTCTGAACCCATGCAACTTGGAGCCTTTTGTGGACCAATTTCCCCGCAGGAAAGGTTAAGAAGGATACACACAGGCTTATGCATGTATTGTGCCTCAGATAAACATCTTGTTTAAGAGTGTCCTCTGGCTCCTCCCCGACGCTCGGGAAATGCCAGCTCCCGATCCCAAATGGAGCAAGGTTTCGGGAGAGCGATGTTTGCTCCACATCAATTCCATCCTTGAACTCTCCTGGACAAAACAAATTGGTGATATTACAGGCCGTTTTATCGCCATCCAAGGACAAGGTCTACCCCATACTGGCCTTGGTGGATTGCAGAGCAATGGGAGTCTTCATTGATCAAGATTGGGTCAGAAGTCATAACATTCCATATGAAGCAAGAAGTTTTTCACAGCCAGTGGAAGCAATTGACGGAAGACCTCTTTCCTCAGGACCCATAAGTCTGCAAACAAGGGAGATCCATCTTTCCATAAATCATCATCAAGAAAGAATTGTGTTTGACATTATAAAATCAGCCCATTACCCCTTGGTTCTGGGCATGCCCTGGTTACAAAGGCACAATCCATATATTAACTGGACGGCCGGATCCTTATTCCTGGGCTCGGAGTTCTGTATGAACCATTGTTTAAACATGGATACCTCAGTCACAGCTCCTATAAGTCTACCAAGGTGTCCAGAGACACCAATCATGGTTTCCAATATTGTACAAGTTCCAGAGATCTATCAAGGGTATGCTGATGTATTCTCTACTGCCATTGTTCAAGCCTTATAGACCCGAAGACTGTGCCATAGATACTGAACCCTCAACAGTGATTCCCTTTGGCAGGATGTTTATCCTTTCAGAACCCGAAAAGAGAGCCCTCCGGGAATACCTAGACACTAATCTTGAGAACGGAACCATAAGACCTTCAAAATCACCAGCTGGTGCTTCATTGTTCTTTGTTCCAAAAAAGGATACCAAAGAGCTTAGACCTTGCCTGGACTATCAGGGCCTAAATCAATACACCCTGAAAGACAGATACCCACTACCCCTTATCTCGGATATCGGTGAAGCTGTGAGAGGTGCAGTGATATTCACGAAACTGGATCTCCGAGGTGCTTACCATTTGATCCGTATCCGGGAAGGAGACGAATGGAAAACAGCCTTTAGAACACCCTTTGGTCACTTTGAATACCTAGTCATGCCCTTTGGTCTGACTAATGCTCCCGCAGTCTTCCAGCGTTTTATGGATAGGGTGTTCTCTGACAGGTTATTTCTCAATGTTATCGTCTACTTGGATGACATATTGATCTTCTCCAAGGACTCCTTGAAACATGAAGAACATGTAAAAGCAGTACTTCAACGTCTCCGTGAAAATCAACTCTTAGCCAAACCAGAAAAATGTTTGTTACATCAGTTCACTATCTGGGATTTGTCCTTAGTTCAGAAGGAATTAGTATGGACCCTTCAAAGGTGAAGGCCATACTGGCTTGGCCCGCCCCAACATCTGTTAAGCAAATACAATCCTTCCTGGGGCTTGCCAACTTCTACCGGGAATTCATTCCCACCTTTTCCGAGATTGTTCAACCCATTGTTAATCTCCTGAAGAAAGACGTTCCATTTAACTGGTCTATACCACAAGACAAGGCATTCCAACGCTTGAAAGAAGAATTCACTCAGGCCCCCATCCTGGCCCAACCTGACATAAATCGCCCTTTTCTAGTGGAAACTGATGCCTCCAATTACGCCATAGGAGCAGTTTTAAAACAAGAATCCGATGATAAGTTGGAACATCCCATTGCTTATCTCTCACGGACCCTGACCACCAGCGAGACTCACTACTCAGTTCTGGAGAAGGAGTTATTGGCTATTCGTCATGCCTTCACTGAATGGAGACATCTACTCCTGGGTGCTAAATATCCAGTTCAAGTCCGTACTGATCATCGAAATCATCAGGTCCTACAATCCATGGAGTGCAGGAACAGTAGACAAGCTCGATGGGCCTACTTCTTTGCTCAATATCAATTTCAAATTTCACATGTTCCTGGATCGCAAAACTTGATTGCCGATGCCCTTTCTCGACATCCCGACTACGTTCCCTTGGAGGATAAGATCTATCCTAAAATGTTTCCACACACAATCTTTGTAGCTCAAGCGATCAATCTCCTGGAAGAAATCAGAGTACAGACTAAATTATCTGAACTCTGGACGGACATATCGAAGAAAAATCCCTGGCGTCTAACATTCAAGGAAGGATATTTATTCAAGAACAATTCAGTTGTCATTCCGACAAAAGAACTTCAACAGAAGGTAATGAATCTATGCCATGATACTCTTCACTCCGACCATCGAGGAGTAACCAACACCTTCCGTCTTATACAAAGACAGTTCTGGTGGCCAGGGATGAAGTCCAGTGTAGTTCAATACATCAAGGCCTGTGCTATTTGTAGTCAGAACAAATACGATAATCAGAGGCCGGCGGGTCTGCTTCTACAACCTACGTTGCCAACCAGACCCTGGGAAATTATTGCCACTGACTTCATTGATGAATTACCACCTTCCCGAGGATATACAACCATCATGGTAACCATTGACTTGTTCACTCATCTAGCTCATTTTACACCATTGTATAAACTATCATCTTCCTCAGAACTTGCTGGAATTTTCCTGGAACATATTTTTCGTCTTCATGGACTTCCTTCCAAGATTATTTCGGATCGGAAACCTCAGTATATTTCACAATTCTGGAAACATCTCTGTCGTGTTCTAGGAATCCAATGTGCCCTTTCTTCAGGCTATCATCCACAAACCAATGGGGCAACGGAATGAGTAAATCAAACCCTGGAACAATATCTTTGTTGTTTTGCCACCAAGGTTAAAGACGATTGGTCTCTCCTTATACCTTTAGCCGAATTCTCCTACAATAACTCAGATCATTCAGCTCTCAAGATCAGCCCTTTCTATTGCAGTCAAGGTTATCACCCGTCTGTTTTACCATCAGTTCTTCCAGAATCTACTCCGGTACCTACCCTTGACTCTTGGATTCAGACGCTGATCGACTTACAAAGAGAGGCCAAGGATCAGTTAGAACAGGCCCAGACTCGAACCAAAAGATATGCGGACTCTAAGAGAAGACCATCACCTTCCTATTCAGTTGGCCATGATACTCTTCACTCCGGCCATCGAGGAGTAACCAACACCTTCCGTCTTATACAAAAACAGTTCTGGTGGCCAGGGATGAAGTCCAGTGTAGTTCAATACATCAAGACCTGTGCTATTTGTAGTCAGAACAAATACGATAATCAGAGGCCGGCGGGTCTGCTTCTACAACCTACGTTGCCAACCCGACCCTGGGAAGTTATTGCCACTGACTTCATTGATGAATTACCACCTTCCCGAGGATATACAACCATCATGGTAACCATTGACTTGTTCACTCATCTAGCTCATTTTACACCATTGTATAAACTACCATCTTCCCAGAACTTGCTGGAATTTTCCTGGAACATATTTTTCGTCTTCATGGCCTTCCTTCCAAGATTATTTCGGATCGGGGACTTCAGTATATTTCACAATTCTGGAAACATCTCTGTCGTGTTCTAGGAATCCAATGTGCCCTTTCTTCAGGCTATCATCCACAAACCAATGGGGCAACGGAATGAGTAAATCAAACCCTGGAACAATATCTTCGTTGTTTTGCCACCAAGGTTAAAGACGATTGGTCTCTCCTTATACCTTTAGCCAAATTCTCCTACAATAACTCAGATCATTCAGCTCTCAAGATCAGCCCTTTTTATTGCAGTCAAGGTTATCACCCGTCTGTTTTACCATCAGTTCTTCCAGAATCTACTCCGGTACCTACCCTTGACTCTTGGATTCAGACGCTGATCGACTTACAAAGAGAGGCCAAGGATCAGTTAGAACAGGCCCAGACTCGAACCAAAAGATATGCGGACTCTAAGAGAAGACCATCACCTTCCTATTCAGTTGGCGATCAAGTCTGGTTGGCCTCGAAAATGTTACCTCGACATCTACGACCAAACAAATTAGCTCCTCGTTATTATGGTCCATTTTCTATAAAGGATATCATCAATCCTGTCTCCTTCCGACTTAAGCTCCCGGATTCCTGGAAGAAGATACATCCAGTCTTCCATACTTCCCTGTTGAAACCCTACGTTAGTTCTACTCGAAAACCCTTCAAACCCACACCTGTTGTTGTGGACGACCAGTTGGAATATGAGGTGTCCAGGATATGCGATTCCAGGTATAGGAGGGGTCGACTACAACATCTGGTCGAGTGGAAAGGCTACCCTCCTAGTGAGAGAACATGGGAACCAGTTTCTAATTTAAAGACCCCTCGTTTGCTCAGAAGATTCCATCTTATTCACCCAGGCAAGCCTGGAGGAACCAGTCTTCTGAGGGGGCATGCTGTCATGACCCGGCAAAATTGCCCCTTCTGGACCTCATGGTCTGTCATGATGCCTACCCCCGGAGCACCAGGCCAGGCCCAGCACCCCCGGGAGCAGGCATCACACCCCCGGGTAAAAGCCCAGCGGCCGTTTATAGGGGCTCTTTGGACTCTGTCCTGGCGCCGTTGGCGCCAGGCTCATGTTGGACATCAGTCCTGCGCCATAGGCGCCAGGCTCATAAAGGGAAGTGTTTGGTGCACTTACCTGAAGCAGCCCATGCTGCACACTCACCTGATGCAGATCATGCTGCATGAAGAACGAAGCCAAATGAGGCTTAGGAGGGACTATTTTTCTGAAGGAACTATTTTGTTACTGGGGTGGGGCTGTGGAAGAATACTCACCTGGAACCTCTTCCAAGGCTATTTAAGCCACACCCGGACAGCCACACGTGCTTCACGTTGTTCGGCATCCCAGCAGCTGAACGCTCACCGTGTCTGCTCCTGCACCTGGACTCCAGCCACGCCGGCCTCTAGCCTGGAACACCTGTAAGGGAATAAGAGAAGAGAAAGGTGAAAACCAAGAACTATTTCAACCTTCTTACCTGCATCCGGAATCTTCACACCAGCATTCCTGAAGGAAGACTTCCATTTAAAAGCACCGCGTTGCTCGCTGCAGCGCCCGCTTCACTCACCTGTTCCCGAGACGCCGCCCGGCTCCATCGCGGCTCTCAGTGCCGGTCGCCACATCCCTGCACCGCACCTAAGGGAGAGAAGAAGAGACAAAAGGTGAGCAAGGGAACACAAGAGGAAAGCTGGATTTTCAGCCATATTACTTACCGGCTATTATTGGTGAGCCATTCCACATCTCGGGTCGGCGCCACATGTCTGGCAGGTACGCACCCCGGCCCCTATGGGGAAAGGACAAAAGACATTACTGGGGAATTATAAAGACATTTAGAGGGGTCGCCCTCATCACTGACTCACCTGATTTACCCCGGCAATTTAACCCCTCAACGCATCGCCTTTGTTCTGCACCTGAAATAAAGGACAGAAAAAGACAGCATAAAAGGAGGCTGACACTTGAACTTTTGCATCTTCATACTTACGGCGTATCGCTCATTAAAGTCAAGTGGATTTGCCAACGCCATTCTGAAAACCAGTGAAGTAACTGGACGAACGCGCACCCCTGCACCAGAAGCAGGATAGAGAGTTCAACCTTCCAAACCATAAGGTGAGCTTAAACTGGGGGTTTTGGAGGAAGTCAGAGGAGAACGAAGGGGGAAAGGGGGGAGCAAGCACATTATTCAGCAGACAGTTCCTTTCTCATCTGCAGAAGGATATTTCTACGGGCCAGACAAGCAAGATTTGGGGGTCCAGTTCAATCGGTGGTCCGAATTCTGCGCATCACGCTTGAAGAGGCCACAGCAACCCAGACCAGACCAGCGCCTCTGTGGGAGCCAGGTGAGCGTTACATGGTCATTGTCACAAAGGGCTTGTACTCCTTGTTCCTCCCAACATGGCCGTACCAAGCTCCGTGCTACGCACTAGCTTTCACGTCGTAGCACGTACTATAAATTGGTCACACCCCTGCGTATCCTCTCGTCTCAACGCTATCTTCGGTAGTGACCCGACGTGTGTTTACTCTCTACATTGGTTTCCTTTGATCCTCTTACTTCCTTCCTTGCCTTTTATCCTGTTCCTGGATTTCCCCCCTACTTACTCGTTCATCGCTATCCTGGATACCCTGGAACCACGAACTTCCCGCAACCTGACGAGGCTCGGGCGAGCCTATTCAAGACCCGAACCATCCACAGGAAGAGTCCTGCGGCCGAACAAGGGAGATCCCGATCACAGGTGAGATGGGGGGAGATTTACGACATTCTGTGAGAACAAGAATCTCCAGTTCCCCTTCTCGCCAATTGCACTAAGGCTCTCAGCTGGTTTTCAAATATACAAAACACTCTGCTGGTTGAAGTCTTAGCACACCAATTAAAAATATTAGAAAAGAAAAACAAACTAATCGTCTCGGATGCCCTTCCAGTCACAAAAAAAAAAAAAAACATTGTGTTAAACCATGTCACCGAAGTAGAGGTAACTAAAATCATCAGAGGTCCAAAACCCCCCAGATGCCAAGGGGACACTTGTCTGCCTTAGTGATCAAAGGCTGTGCATCAGAACTTTCGCCATTCATATCATGCTAAGTGGTTAGAGAACTAGAAACCACAGATCATTGTGCCGTTGACAGGTTCTTGTAAGATGGTGCTTTTCCCTTCTGGCAAATTATAGAGTGAGTAAGAGGTAAGAACCGATATCACACAGGCGCTAGTTCTGAGGTGGAATTTTACTCTGTGTAGTCACACATACGTCTCAAGTAATGCAATTAAAAATCTTAGCGTGTTTTTTGTTGTTTGTTATATTGGTACAGCTGAGCCAACAGGTGTTTCGACCCAACAGGGATATTTTTCAAGGATGTGGTGAGAGAGCCGGTTGTGGTATAAATTGAATGTTAAAAAGGAAAGAACCATGTGATGTTACATAGCGTGAGATATATTAAAACATACAATATAAAGGTGTGAGTAATGGTCATTTGGTGACATTTGACAGTGAAAAGCTATGACGATGTTATTACAGCCAACAGATTTATAAAAATAGGAGAACGTTTTCTTTATAAAAAAAGTATTTTCAAAAATGGTTTCAAAAGAATTTTTGTTGCGAGCATGAGCTGCATGTCATTTTATAACTGCAAAGTTGTGTTAAGTGACAGTAGTGTGTGACCAATTGTAAATTGGCAATGGTTGGTCCCATGTATGAAAACAAGGTTACAGGTGGTCACAAGCATGATTGACTCCATATCATGAGGGGCTCTAACCTCACAGTCTGCGCTCAGGCAATCCTAATGTATTACCACATTGGGAAGTTTGTTAAAGTTTGATTGTAAATAATTACAAGTAGAAAACACCGTAATTTAATAGAGTTTTGTATTGAAATGCAGACACCAGTCTGTTGAAAGATACAAAAAATAGTATTGACTTCATACAGTATTAACTTCAAACGCTTGCAATGTTATTGTTTAGATTAGTTTGCACATTTTACACTTTAGAATGAGTATTAGCACATTATAAAACCAAATGGTAAATGTCAAATACAATTATAAGTTTTCTCATTGACTTTGGATTTGCCTCATTGGTCACATGAAAAGCTACGTCACGCCAACACATGTTTCAACCTGACTGATTTGTGTTTGTGTCACAAATATAAAGGAAAGTGTGAAGGGAGGATGAAAACTGTTTACATTTAGAGGACCTGGTGCAGTACCGGGAGCAGTCTATGATGTGGATGTATCTTCATTGGTTTCAAAGAAATATGTGGTGAGCTAATGCAAGAGAGAAAAGGTGCACACTATGGGGGTAGCCCAATGAGAAGATAAGAGGTTGGGAAACTGCTCAAGAGCTGGGAGATGCATACCGTGTCGGGGGGCATGTAATTGTTAAGTTGGTGTAGCAGGCCATTGGGCTGGAGAGACAGTAATAGGGGGCAGTAGGTCACGAGAGAAACAGGTTAAGTGGATGCCAGGATGGATGCCGGGAAGAATAGGCAGTACTTGGTAAAAATGGGTCCAAGCTCCAGAGTGATGATCCAATGATTACTTGACTTGTAAGTGCGTAAGTGCGGATGAAAAACCATGCAGGGTTGCTACTCTGAGATGGTCGGTGGCATAACATGTGTGCTGGGGCGGGCATTTAGTATTGCAGTTGCATCAGATAAAAACATGCATTAGATTAACTGAAGTACCATGGATCAAAGCAATTTGCTAAGAAAATGTTTGTCAACAATTATGGCAGCAGTCCGGTTAACACAGTGGCTCTTACCTGGGGGCGAGAGGGGCCTCTGCGTAGAGATGAGCGGTCAATGGAATCATTCGATGTCAGCTGTCATTTTAGTATGCAACTTAAGTAATTAGTATGCATGCATCTGATTGGTTGGATGGAAGGTGGTTTCCGATTGGTCATGGGTGTAGCCTTCGAGTAAACAGAGCTACGTGCAGTATTACGGTGTGATACTGGTTCTTACCTCCTACACACTCCATTCATATCATCACTCATTGATAGCTCTTTCTCCACCGGCATAGTTCCACCTAATTTAAAAGATGCCTGGGTCCTACCTCTCCTTAAGAAGCCTACCATAGACACAAACATCCCCACTACCTATCGCCCCATTACAATGTTCCCATTTCTACTCAACATATTGGATTTAGCAGCTACACTCGGAATCCAATAACCTCCTTGGGCTGCATCAATCTGGTTTCCTGCCAGGCCAAGGCACAGAAACGTCACTCCTAAATTTAAAGATCCAAATAGATGAGTATAAAGATAACAGCAAACTAGCTCTCCTGCTCTTACTAGACCTCTCAGCTGCCTTTGATTTGGTAGATCCTGAAATTATCTGCCAACACCTCTCACCGGCAGGTCACTTCTCTCCCAAAGCTAAAGCTTGAATCTCATCCTTTCTCTCAAACAGAATGCGAGTGTTCTCCACTTCTGCCTCGGCCCCTCCATCCCCAGTCACCTGCAGAGTCCCTCAAGGCTCATGCGTCTCTCCCACGTTATACAATATCTTCACAAAACCTCTTTTTGACTTCCTCGACACCCTGGGTATCTCCTACACCAACTATGCGGACAATACCTGAATCTTCTTACCCAGCTCAGGCCCCTCTGGCAATGACTCTGACACACTGGTTATGGACTACCAAATTATCCAGGCATGGAGGACCTTACACTCACTATGCCTCAACGAAGATAAGACCAAGCTGCTCCTGATCTGTTTGCAGCCTCTACTAAACAAACTGGATGGACCATACAAATCATTAACATTGACGGTATAACCATCCCAGTCTCCAAAGAAAATAAATCCTTGGTGGTGTATTTGGACTCCTCCCTGTTACTAACTAGACACATAACTGCAATCAGCTATTCTACAGCCTACACCGCTAAACATATAAATGTCTGCAGACACTTCCTCTCCATGGACAGCTGCATCACAATAGCAAGAGCCCTCATAGTATCCAGATTAGACTATTGCAACGCCCTCTTCTCTGGAACCACCACCCGTAACATTAAGAGGTTACAGATCATATAGAGCAATGCGCTAAAAACAGCCTTGAGCATCCCAAAAAGAGACCATAGGTCCCCAGCTAGAAGAAACACACTTTGGCTGCCTGTTCGAAAGCTCATTCTATTTAAAATACTTAATATAACTTACTAATGCCTTTCAAACACAACAATAACATACTTTCACAAAAGTTTGTCAAATCGCAATATACCAAACCGACCCGGTCTACCTACTCAGACTTCCTTTCTACCCCTAGATTTAGATTACAAATAGCAGGGTGTCTCATCTTCCCGGTTGTGGGTGTTAAGCTAAGCACTGGAATACACTTCCACTACCATTAAGGTCAGAACCCTCATTCTGGACCTTTCTTAAATGTCTTAAAACCTTTCTCTTCTTACAAGACCTAATATCCTACTTGAGCCTTACTTGTGACTTGTACAGTTTTTGTTTGTATTCTTTTTCAGTTATGACTGGACAATGTGTCTACATTGTTTTTATTTTCATCACTAAGCTTTGTTTACTGTAACCAGCGTCTTCATTAACTCTACTAATGCCAAAATAAATGCAAGTAATAAATATTCCGACCATGTCTATAGTTTCTACAAATCTAACGTAAAATGACTACCTTATGACTCCATATCAAAGGAAGGAGATAGTCCTCTTTCTGTGGTGATTATCAGACTGTCTGGGTACATTACTCTGAAGAGGGGATAGACTTGTTCTTCTGCCTTGTGACTGAGATTCATAATTCTCATCCATCCCATGTCCAAAGCCCAGTTATGTTCCTCCACAAGGGTGGGAGAATATTAAAACTAAAATTGTGTATGCCTTAAAAAATGGGCCAGATGCGAGTAGAATGACCACTGTATTCACAGCTTTCTGCATATGAAAATTGACAAAAAGGCTTGCCTCAAGCGTTCATCTACGTATGCCTCAGAAGCACACTATTCTAACTATAGATGTCAATACATATTTTTTTTTCAGGACAGTACTCAGTTAACAGTCACTTTCGAAACTAAGTCCTTGAGCTTTTTTTTTTAATTTGTTTAATGTGACATAGTTTAAATTTAAACTTTACACATAATACAAATAATCGTAATCTTGAACAATTTGAAGACCGCCTGAGCAGACATTCGGGGCAAATGCTATCCTTTCTGTGCACCACAGAGCATTTTCCAAGGTACATAAGGGGGTGACAGATAACACTGTGCGCCAATCATAACACACAGGCTACACCCTCTCTCCAGATGACACAAGAATATAAATGCCTTGCCTGGCTCATTTGGTGTATAAACAGCAGCAATTTCTTTATGAATTAGAGCATGTAATGCTTTGGAAATGCAAGCATCTCCGAAGTTACTGAAGTCCCTTAGGAAGTCACAAGGAAGAACAATGACTGCAACAGATGGAGACTGCACCCCGACCTCAAAAGATAAATAAATCATCTGAGAACAATGATCCATGGGAAACATGAATTTAATGTTACAGCAATGTAGGAAGTCTACAACATATTTTTGGGTGGAGTTAATCTTCATGCAAAATGAAGTATTTCAAAACAAAGCAAACCATGTGAATAACCCTTGCTTATGAAACCCACATTTGTATGAACCTCAAAGCACAGGTTGAAATAAAAAATAAAAACAAGTTCTGTGGCCAACAATTGATCTAGAAGTTGTGGTGCAGGTTTGCAGGCATGCTGAATGCATGCAATATAATGGTAACTAGAATATCTTGAAATAACACTGTATAATGGATGAGAGACCCTGACAAATGAAAGGGGGGATTTTTTTGAAGACTTACTCCTGAGCAAAACAGAGGTATGCATAGCTGGCTACCGGATATTCATCTAAATGTTTAGACATTTTCCCCTTGGATTAAATCTCCAACTGCATCAGCCTCAAAGCATTTCAAGATCTCTTCACATCACAAGTGTATCCTAAATACACAGTTGCTTAGTCCTAAAAACGGATGAAGGACTTTTATGAATGGCCTAATTGCACATATATAAGATTCTGCACTTTAACATTCTCTTTAATATTCTCTTTATTTTATGAACACCAGGAACATTTTGTGAAAGTTATCTACAAAGAATAATGCTTCCACAATACCTTTTCTCCTGTTTTCTCCTGTTTCCTCCCCTCTCCATAGTCCAATCAGTGATTATCTTGTGCCGTAATGTCTGTCTTCTCCCAGGACAGTACTCTTTTTGTCCATGTGAGCCAGTCATCGACCACACATTCACCTTTGACATGTCTGAATGGTCATTCAATGCTTCCCGGGAAATCACACATCACTGGCCAACAACATATCAACAGAAGAACTGCAACTGATCATCCGCATTACCTGAAAAAAAGTGAAATGGTACATGATAGCAGAGAGAGAGACAGCATGGATGCAACTCACCTCTATGACATTAATTAAATCACGCCTGCCTATCGTATGTTAGTGGGAATAATCAGTATACAAAAACATTGCATGAAAGCAGCTGTTTTGTACACATCACAACTGTGACAAAGCCACAAATGAGGCATGCACAATATGTGTCAATAAAATGTAAAAATGTTAGTCTGTGTACAATAAGATGCCTTGAGAATATCCCCTAGTCGTGGGCCAGACTGTGGAAGTCATGGCCTCTTTAGAAGAATTGAAAACAAAAGAGGAGATGGTTTGGAAGGTTTTGAATCAATCTTAACCTCTGGCACTGCTCTGGACAACCCTCCAGACCATCATTCTTCACCTGCCAACCGATTACAAACAGGGAAGGACCAGATGCAAATCAGGCTTGGTCCTACCCCAAAAGGCGCAGTCCAGCCCAAACTGCTTGGTCATATCCGATCTGCAGACCATAAGAATTCCCAGACAGGTTTTGGCCTCGCTGGGCGTCATCAGCGAGGAGTAGCTTGGGTCTCTAGGGCCAGCAGTCAGGGCACCCACGTCTGGGCATACCCATCCCACTGAGGATAACTAAAGCAAAACAAAAGATTTGATGCCTGGAAGGTTTTGAATTAATATTAACAGTTGGCATTATTCTGGACAACCCTTGAGACCATTATTGTTCGCCTGCCAAGCCATTAAAAAAGGGGAAAACACATATGCAAATTCGGCTTGGTGCCACCCCAGAAGGGGCAATCCAGCCCAAACTGCTTGGTCCCAGCCCTTCTGCACGAGAATACAAAGATCCCCAGACATGTTTCAGCTTCATTCAGAATCATAAGTGAGGAGTAGCCTGGGTCTCTAGGCCCAGAAGGCACAGGGCCCACATCTGGTCATACCCATCCCAATCTGGATGATTAAAGCAAAACAAAAGAGGTGATACCTGGAAGGTTTGGAATTAACCTTAACCTCTGGCATTGCTGTGGGAAACCCTTGAGGCAATCATTCTTAAGCAGCCAATCCATTTCAAAAGGGGGAGGACCATATGCAAAAAGGGGCCGTCCAGCCCAAACTGCTTGGTCACATCCTTTCTGCGCCAGACCACAAGCATCTTCAGACATATTTCGGCCTCATTGGGTGTCATCAGTGAGGATTAGCTTGGCTCTGTAGGCATAGCAGGCCTGGACCCAAATCTGGGCATACCAGTCTTACGCAGTATGACTAAAGCAAAACAAAAGAGAGCACCAAACAAGGAGGTATCTGCCTCCACCCCCACCAAATCCCATTCAAACAACCTCACCAAGATAAGGGAAGTAACAGAAGCACATAGTTTCTGACGAGAAATAAAAATATATTGCTAGGATTTCCTTAAGCTCACTGACCCTACCTCATACTCTTTCAAAACGGCAAGGGAGCATTTCTTAATGTTTGCTTTAAAGGAAAGAACTGTGATACTTAAGAACATTGTTTAGTATGCTCTGTGATATTGAAAGATATCTCCTGAAACTGTAAACCCTTTACCTGTTCATTCCAAGACGTGCAGATCCGAGACCCTGGGAATTACACCAAACTCATCGACTTGAACAATTTAGCAGACAGCCATTGGAGGAGCAATGACTCATTGACTGGGCAAGCATAAAAAAGTAAAACATAAAATGTACATCCCATATATGGGACTATTTGGGCATCAGAGGAACCAATACACTAACCCCTTTCAACAATCTGTACACCAGAGCATGCTCACAAATTGGAAAACATTCTAGACCATGATAGCTGGAAATTGCTGATCTATCTAAATCGGCTGTACCATAAGTGTACCTCTAAGCAACTTCTCTAGAAACATTAAGCACACATACTAAGTTAACTTAAACATTGCTGAAAGAAACCAGACCAACTTCTGCAGGCTTATCTATATGCTCTCCATGCAAAAGGTACCCAGGGTGTTGCCACAAATGAAGCAGCCAGGCTCAAAAGGCCTGCAGGTCTCCATCCATCCTAGAAATCAGCAGGCCAATATGGTACCATACCTCTTTGAACATATCACAAATCTTGAGAAGTGGTTGTATGGTATTCAACCAGGGATCCTGACAGAGGGCCCAGGTTTATTGTACTCCATTATAAATGTCCTTAGCATAACTTGAATCAAAATAAATAATTTGGAGTCAACAATAGGATTAATTTGTTATTTTCCCTCAAAGCTGGCTTAAGAGCTCACTTCCTTTGCTATCTGTGGTAAGCTGATCCCGGTTTCTACCTCAGTGAAAACACTTGGATTCCACCTGGATGCCACTCTCTACCTCACGCGGCAAGTCAACTCGATCACCATATCATCTGCCTACACAACCAAGTTGATCAATGCTGCCAGACAATTCTGGACACCTTCCAGCTGCCTTACCATTGCTCATGCTGTAATTGGGACCAGACTAGACCATTGTAATGCCCTGCACTCTGCACTCAACATCTCCAAAAGAGAACAGATTACGGCAGCCAGAAGGGAAGTCCACTGGCTCCCCATTCATGAAGGATCATATTCAAAACGCTCTCTATTACACACAAATGCTTATCGGATACCGCACCAGTGTACCTCGCACACAGGATTGTAAGAGCCAATTCAATTAGACCAGCCAGGCCAATGCATGCACACTGCCTCACAATTCCCAAATTTAATCGAGTCAAAAGAGGAGGCTCTACCTTCCCTTCGACCAAATATGAGGTCAGACTTTAGCCGGACATAGGAGACCTACAACAAATGTCTCCTCCATTTGCACTTTTATCTTGTATTTCATGAACCTAATCATTTGGGACATTCCACTTACGAACAAGTTGTATGTTAAATGCATAAGTGGATGGTTTACATCTTATGACATCTGTAAATGTGTTACATTTGTTTTCCAACATAACCATGTGTTTGTTCACTACAATGGTCATCATGTACTGTCTTGTATATGTATAAACTTAAATACTTTGCAAAAGATAAAGCATCAGCAACCTAATAATAAAAAGCTGACATTTTCATATAAGTAAGAGATATGTGTTCACCAGCAGCAAATGTGTTGTTTCCTACAATGGTTGCCCTAGTTGCAGGGACACCCACAAGGGTCTAAAAATCAGTTTGCACGTGAATTACTGTTTGCATTCCTTTGATTCATAGAGGGTAGGACAACCCCCTTGTTATAGCTACCTTCCCTTCGGTAGCAGCCCTAAAAACGTTGTCATTCTCCTAACCTGTGGACATGATAAGGCTTGCCCCTTGCATACCTCAGCAAGTGACATTGTGAAACCTCTCATATGTCTGTAATGCTTTCCCCTCCACCCTCATCTTATGAATCTTCCTTTCTGAGTAACTGGTATTGAAACAGCACATTGATGCCCTCAGGCTTAGATGTTTTACAAATGCAAACATAAATAAATAAAATAAATTAGGACATTATGTATGTATTATCTAATTTTCATCTCCTTAAATACTGCATATAACTTTCAACATGTCGAAGAGCCACCCAATCATATGAATTAGAAAAGGCGAGGCCAAGAGGATCAAACATGGGTTTGCCCATGTGATCAGAAGTCCATGATGAACTTGGCACAGCATTTTGGATAAAGGAGGCTAGATCATTCTTTGGTTGCAGGTATATGGACCAATTCACATAAACCAGGTGCCCTGCACATTATTTTATATCAATACTGTGCTTGTGAGTAACCTGAACCAAAAAATGTGATGCAATATATTAAATTTAAAACACAGAGGTAAAAGCATGTAGAGGCATTTCCCCTTATGCATATCTTAGTTTTGGTAGATGTATAGCAGCAAGATAAAAGCTATTTTGTGGAAAAGGACAAGGTAAAAGAAAGACGAAGTGGCAAAAGAGAACCATTGGACAATGGAGAGTCGAGGACCTGAGGCAAAGGATTGTGGGAGCAGTACTTCTTTGTGCATGAACCGAAGAAGAGGTTTGTGAAATAATGTCTTTGAAGAGAGAAATGTACCGAGGACAATTTCTACAGGCAGCTAGCTGCATTGCACAGAAGGACAGCTCATAGCACTACTGGAGTGAGTCCTTCAAGCTCATTCTAATTCAAGAATCAATCTGGTCTGGTCAATCTGGTCTTGTCAATTAAAATGCTTCATATCATAAAGCACTTGCACAAGAAAATAAAGTAGAAGGAAGTGGAGACACAGGAATGCATAGAAGAGGCATTCCCTTCATAAAGAATCAGACCTGGTCAGAGTAAAATTATCCATGAAATACAGGGCATTGGCCTCATTACTAGTTGGCCGGTGAAGTATTAACGTGCCAGTATTACCGTATACTGGCACGTCACCGGAGTGGCCAACTCAAGTTTACCAGTGAGGTGGCTGGAATGACCACCAGCTATAAGCTCGAGTTCATTCCGCCTCCTCACTGGCAAAATTAGCTGGGATTACAGGCACCAGTAATACCGGCAACTGTAACAATGACAAACACCCCCATGGAGTCCAATGAGACTCCATGAATGGCGAGTTACTCTGTCACTCTGGCACTCGAAATCCATTGGACATTCTGCCGGACCTAGTCCCTGTAACGGTATGACAGTTTGCTGCTATACTGGCGGAATTACTGCCAGGATACCAGAAACTTGTAATGATGCCGTATAGTTTCCAAGTGCAGTTCACTATGGCAAGCACTAGGAGTATTCTCAGAAAGGGGAATATGGGCTGTACGCCATGCACCAAAAGAAAATGAGAACGTGGACAATTAGTGCTGATACATTTTCTACTGGGAGAACAAAAGGGCCAAACATACGTGCAAATATCCAATGGACACAAAACCCCATGCACCATGGACATTGCCTGACTCAAAAAACACATTCTTTGACTACAAGCTACAATACATGGAAGTAAGACATACGACATCACCACTAAATCCACAACCACTACATGTGGCAATATAGCAGACAAACTCAATGGAGAAGTAAGGGGATTTGATAGACCAAATAAAGACGAGGAGACAACTAGAACCAAGTGAGTGAAGACAAAACTACAGACAATCATAATCTGGTGCAGAAATGTCGTGATTTTTTCCAATTAAAGAAATAATAATGGAGGAAAATCAGTTTTTACAAAACAATTCACAAATGCCCAAAAGTGCATTTAATGTCCTCCTGGTCCAATGCAAATTAAATTGGTGAAACATTGAGCATCATGCAAAATGAAAGTCACATTTATATTTGATTCAACTATGGTCCAAGACACATCTACGCCCATTAAAATAGCCTTGCTGTAGTTTTTAGGTTGAATTGGCAGTATATCTTTAGCCTGGGTGAAACATGCCAGGGGGTTGTGAGGGCAAATTGGCAGAGAGGACATATCAGTGCCCCCAAACATCATTAGGGTCAATACTAAATTGATGTTCAGAAAATTCTATGGTAACTGAGTGCTGAGAGAAATGATAAGTAAAAGTTATGAAAGCCAACATGAGCATGATTACCTCTTTCATAAAGTAACATTTGCAGATGTGAAATACCGGGGTTTGAGCCAGCCACATTTATCATAATGACAATATCTGATGTTTTCCTTAGGCATACCCCCCATGGCTTAATTCACAGAACACGGGAAGCTGGGGAGCAGTGGGCATTGCCTCTTTTGCTAATAATTGAGCAGAGTCCACTGAATATTTTATATTTTTGTGCCCGGCATACCTAGATATCAGTAGAGCGATCTTGAGGAATTGCTTGAACACCCAAGACATGTATAGTTTCCGGGCAGCCATGATGCTATGTATGTCATCTGTAAGCTCTGATATGATATATGTTGTTTCACTCTACTTAATGAAAGCAAGGTTGCGAAAAAGAGAGAAAATCAAAATACATTGTTCAAGCCGCAATCAGTTGGAACAATTAATTCTGCTAAAATAAGACCTATGTGCATTCTAGAATCTTAAATGGATGAGCGTGCTTTTTTGATTAATAATTATTAAAAATGACGTGCCATTTATTTTTGGATTACGTTTTTTAGTGAACGTCTATGTGTTGTATTGAATGTACTATTGTGCTTTTTTGGCTTTAAAAAAAAAACAATAAAGCTATTGAACGAAAAGAAATATCACAGGAAAGAGTGCATTGTGTGTCAGTCAGTACTACAAATGTCTATGACAAGTACACTGGCCTTGGACAAATCGATGGGCACACTTCAATACCCAGTGTCTGGCCCAGATTGCCCTCCATCATCTTGATCGTGTATATCTTTCAAAAGCATAACATTATCCTTGTAGAACCTATGTTCCATCTTCTGGACTGTATCGAAGAGATTTGGAGGTGTTGCATTCCACATAAAGGGAACTACTTTCAGAAGTGCCCTTGTCCCGAACGAAAGACAGGCTCAAGAGTTGCTTAAGTTTAAGCGAGACCACAAGATACAACCTTTTTGTTGCCTAAAGTTTGAAATGCCATTATTTACTGTTAGCACCCAGGGAGTGGGAACAACCAATCAGGTTGCTCGGATCACAGGATGAATTCCAGGATCCAAGCCTGCATTCTGAGCATCCTGATGCATGCTTCCACCACCCTACCATCTTCCCCCACCCTCCCTTTCCTTTTCTTTAATTTCCCCTTCCCTCCCACCCCCACTTATCTAATGGCTTTAGACATAACGGCACTGCTGCTGAGGCTCTGTCTTCCTTCTGGCCACCATAGAAATGAAAGAGGTGTGCTGCTTGGATGCCAATCTTCCAGCTTCATGGTGGCCGTTTTGAAACAGTCTTTTGAATGAATGAAGGAGAAGCCATGATGTCTCCTGTTCATTCATCCAAAAGACATAGCTATCAGCACCCTGGGCTACCGGATTGGCAACCCGGGGTGCTAATAGCAAAAATCACCCATTCCACAGGCTGGAACGGATGCTAATGGCACCAGGGACCCTCGTTGAAGGCCTTCTCTATGTTCTGGCCTTCACCTCAGGTCTGGGGTCATTACCACCTGTTCAACCAAGGGCAACAGGTGATTATTGCTATATTATTGATTGATCAGCATATATTTTCTGTTCAGATGCCTAAGGATTTCTCCAGTTATGGGATGGGACACTTTGTATCTTCCTACACCAAGGATATATCATTGATGAAGTAAATGTGAGGAGGATATCGTCACGCATCAGGACTCATTGCTAGCATCTGCTTGTTACCTGGGTGTTCCATTCTTGAAACTACAGGACAGACTCTTCTTACATCTTCCAGGGAGGCTGTGTAAGCTATGATTGTGGCACGTTACTTTCTTCCTTATTTTCATCGATTTTGTTTCCAATCTTTAGCAAATTGGGGTTAGCTTTTCACCTTCTGGAATTATACATTTTTTGATACAAAATCATATAATAATACTGTACTTACCAAATATATCAGATCTGTTTTATTGCATTGCAGTGAGTTGCTGTCATTTACATTGCATCTATCCCATGGAAAATACCTAACCAATCAATCTTTGGTAGGAAGGGGTGTATGTGTTATTCTGTATAGCTCGGTATTCTGGGAACATGAAGTTCCATTGGCCAGCTATTTGAATGAAAGGAAGTATAGACTAAAATACAAAAGAGCATGTTCTCCTGTCTCATTCATTTCAACACACAAATATGTCATATATTCGATGTAACTTGCAAAATGTGCCTATATCTTTTTTAGATAAAATTACCATGCATAACATGCAGTGTAAGAGTCTACAGTATCTCTTGACATCTTATGCAGATATAAACAAGATTACAAATAGTCCCTTATTCCAAATTCAGAACACACCGCATGAGTTTACGTCTCCTGATACATTAGAATATATTTCAAGTGTTCCCACTTTTACGTGTATGCAGTTCTATCTGCCTAGGGATCATCATACTTTGCTATACTTTGCTTTCAAAAACAAAGCAGAAACACATTTGGTATGCTTAAGCGAACAGTCTAGTAGAACAGAATATATTTTTGTCTCGAGGATTCTGGAATTGTGCACATAAATGTGTTATTTTCCCATCATCTAAGCACATTATCTGCTTGAAGATTATTACAGAATTGAAACATATTGGGCTCTTACGAGTAAACTCAAATGTTCATACATCATCGGAAATTGAAGTGACAGAATGAGCATAAGGGAACACACACATTGTGAATACTAACCTGGTATTTTAGTGGAAGAAAAAGGAACCATATCAGAGGAGTTTCGCACTATCCACAAAAGCCAGCATAGCAAATATTCATGAAACACTTACAAAGTCCTAACAAAGCGTATGAACTATGAATTAATAAACACTAGCATCAACAGTGTCTGATCCAACCTCCTCCTCACCTGATTCTTCTGAACTCATATGCAAGGCAGATTCTTCCAAAGATGGAGAGGTTCCTTTTTTCCTCGAGGTCTTCCGGTCCTCGAAGAGGTACAGCCACCTCGGGAAGAAGTCACTGTGCCTGTGTGGCTTTCACCCAAGCAATAGACCCCTACCCGAAAGAATCTTAGAAGGGAAAAAAGCTGGAATGGCTTAAACAAAAGCTTCTCCAATGCAATTTGTATAATTGCAGGATTCAATGCCTGGGTAGGATTGATAGTGGTTCTTTAGGTGTATACAGAAGATGACCCAGAGTCAATGAGAAGCTAAAGGGGAATCCAAAAGTCTGGTAACAGAGAAGAAATACCAACCAAGCAAAAAGGGAAGGAGAATCTATAGCAGAATCTAGGAGAATCCAGGAAGGTTGTCGAGAAGTATAAGTGGGCGAAGCGGGACCCACAGGAAAGGGGAGCAAGAGCACCAGGTAGAGGGAGTCCAAAGGAAGATATGCCAGTCCAAGGGCAGCCAGGCACACTGTGGGAGTCCAGACAAAACAATAAGGAGCAGGTGCCAGTAATACAGGGAGCGAGAGTAACAGAAAAGCAAGCAGGTGTGTGGGTAAAATTTGCTCAGAGCGAGAATCCAATGTGAAATAGCAGTTTGGCGAAACCAGGCAAGGCATAAAGTGAAAGTCCTGAAAGCAACCGCGGGAGCCATGAGCTGCAGAATACAGCAAGAGGAATGAAAGGGAGGCAAGTGGGCGAGGGCGCCAGCAGGGAGCAACAGAACATAAAAGACAGGGAGAGCAAAGAGCACACAGTGGAAAACAGAGCTTCTTACCCTAAGAGGGAGAGAACGGGTTGAAATGCACCACAGCAGTGTTACAAAGTGAATATGTAGGCTGTTGCTGTCGGGGGAAAAGGAAAAAGACTAGCCCGCGGATGGACATACGTTAGTGCGTGATGTGTGATTAATGGCACTGCAGGCACCATCTCATCCAAAGGAGGCAAGATGTACTGGTGATAACTAAACATAGGCAATAATTTAGCATTTCGGAGCATCTCCACTTTGCAGAGCCACCACCTAATATTGCTATTATGGATTTCATGCCCCGGTAGGTTGGGAAGGCGGACATGGCCAGTAATAGCCCACCAGCCTGAGCCATGGTAGATCCGCGCAAAGCAAAGGCCTCAGCTTGGGCTGTGGGCTTTTACCGGTCATGTCCACACTCCCACTGGGCCATGAAAGTCATTTGTTCCCCAAGGGTTCATCCGGGGTGCAAATTACTTTCTTTTTTTCCTCCTGAGATTGGTGCTGCAAGCAACGTCAATCTCTGAAGGAAAATAAAAGAAACAAAGATGTCCTCCACCTTAGGGCAAAGGGAGTAGGTCCCTTTTCCATGTCTATGGCACCCAGAGTGGGAAGTGCAGCATACCGGAGCTCAAAGATCTGGTCCTACAGGTAAGTGGGGAGGGCGGGAAGGGGTGGGAGAGAGGTTTTATTTGGTTGGGTGGAGGGTATGTAGGTGAGGATACAAGAGGGAGAGGCTCCCTGTTGCCTGCCCACATTAAAAACAAATGGCACCCGGAGAAGGGCCTCAGTGGCTGGAACAGTGGGCAGAGAAAGTATATTCTCACCCTCTGTTCCAGCCACCTGATTTTCAATAGTTCTTTTGCAAGTGAGAATAGGCCATCAAGAAAGGTCCATAGACATTAATGAATCAAGCGGAGACACTTGTAACAGGTGGAGTATCTGCATCATCAGGTCTTGATCTACAAGCTCAGCACAGGTGAGAGCACTTCCTGGTTACCCAGGCATCAGAGATATTCAGGAGCGGTCATACAATGTGTCCACCAGATTAAATTGCTTTGTCAATATTGAGCCTTTAGGCGCGAAGGGGGCCACAGGAAGTCTAAGCTGGTTGGGGCATTAGCTTTGATACTGCTAGCACCCTCCAACTTTCTAAAATCCGTCTGTAGTTTCTAGTGATCGGTTCAAAGGGCAAATAGCAGGCAGATGCCGGTAGTGTGGAGGCAGAGCTACCAAAGCGCTACACTGGCCAGCACTGCCTTCAAATATTGTACTGCCTGTTGGTTTGGCGGAATTATGCAAAATCCTACCTTTGATACCCTCTAAATAGATTCCAAATTGTGTTTGTAACCATTACTTAAAATTAACTATTATATGAAAAATAGGTTTGCTCAACATTTCTGCTGTATTATGCAGAAATATGCACTCTGATTCTGAATAGAGCATTTACGAACTGGGCAGAAGCTGAAATGAAGACGGTAGCGTAGAGTCTGTAGTAGACTGACAAGTCGAATACAAAACATACAAAAGTATTGATACAAAATGAAGCACTTTGTGCTCACAATCTTGCTTCTGCGTGTAAGGCTACACTGTTTACCATTTGCAGATCTGACTAAACATTGATTTAAACAAAGTTCAAACAATGGGCGCAATTGCATAAATACAGTACTGTGACACATTGGATTTTGCCCTGCAGGAGTGCAAGGGTGAGTGGAGACTAAAATAACCACTTAGCACTAAAACCTCTACAAGCCAAGAGCCAACACAGTCATAAAGGTAAAGCAGGCACAGTCAAGAAATATACCTCCTTCACCTTTTGTGGTAACTTGGATTTAGCGAAGCCTGTACTCTCAAGAGGGGATTAAATGTCATTTAGTAACATCCCAAACAGCAAAATATAACAGCCCAGAATAAAGGAATGTCTAATCAAGGTTCTATACAAACAATATGTATATACTTTACTTAAAAACACCATGTACAATATTAACTAACTAGAAAACAATACAAAAATCCACCCCTGAATGAACACAAAACATGCAAAGATAGCAGATGCAACACTGGGTAACGAGACAGTGTGCAAAAAGGCAATTAAAAGCAACAATGTTATTGAACACGCATATATGGTTGTGAGCAAAAAGGGTTCAACGTGACCTAACTTGTATCTAGGGCTAAGATATGGAACAAAGGGGCAGTTAGCAGTCAATAGTACCTTATTTGCGATTTTTGGCATGCTTGACACTGTAAGAATAATTGGGCAGTATGCAATATATAAATGCAGCCATTTCAAAATAGGTGCAAAATAGGTGCACAATAGGAGCATAGCAGTTTTCAGTAACAGCCTGTAGGCAATTTTTCAGAGCATTTAGTAAAACGTTTTAGCACAGTGTGCTGTCATTTTAAAAATGTGCATATTTTACAATTATGTCTTCATCTGTGTGGGACTACATTAGAAATACATAATTAAATAACCCTATACTAACTGCATTACTAATATATTAACACTAATCCCTCTAACCTTATCAATGCATTTCCTGTGCACAATGAAATGCATTCTATATTTTTACCATGAATGAAGAGATGCACATTCTGAAATGCATACAATGTTAGTGTTTTCTGTGGAAAGCAGAAATATGCCACTGGCAGGAAGGCAAACGGAAACAGTTGCTTTGCAGGGCTGAAATCTTCACTGTCTTGAAAAACAAGGTCTGGCACAGGGCATATTCTTTTATTCTGATTGGTATGTATTGGAGGTAGATGGACCACATCAATAGAGGGCTGGCCTAGGGGTGATAGACAGGAGGAATTTTCTTGATGAATAATGTAGTGGGAAGAGTTCAGTTCGAGCTGAGACAGAGGTACACACACTGCTTCCAAGGAAATGTTGCCA
This sequence comes from Ambystoma mexicanum, assembly GCF_040938575.1. Classification (NCBI taxonomy): domain Eukaryota; kingdom Metazoa; phylum Chordata; class Amphibia; order Caudata; family Ambystomatidae; genus Ambystoma; species Ambystoma mexicanum. The sequence continues at coordinate 417,326,539 of NC_090937.1, read as the reverse complement.
GACTCCATGTGGGTGTGAGTGCTGGCTACAAACTTAAACAGCTGGGAGCTCCTCACACAAGGAGGTCAAGTTGCTGTATTTGTTGCGAAGGAGTCCTTAGCACTGGGTCTGCAAATTGGCGAGGTCGTGCAGATAAGGGCCTGACAACAAGAATTTCAAACTTCGCTTGTCTGGGTGAGTTAGGTGCCAAGTGAGGAGTGAGAATGAATGGGACATGATGTAATGTGTTGGCAGTGAAGGGAGTTAGAAAAAATAATACTGCATGTTCATGTATCTCTCTCCACGTTTGAAAGTGCTGAACACCAAATTAGTTTTCTTTTGCAATGTGCCTGTTGTTTTCTGTTCTCTTTTATATTTTGTAGGCCTGATGTTGTGATATCATGTGTAACTATGTTTATAATGGTTGTGTAATACATAGTCTACAAAAAACAAAGGCTGGGATTTTGGTGTCATTTCATGCGTCTGTGAATCATTTCTATACAAGGGAATCACAAGGGTTTGATGTTTTTACCAGAGCGGTAAAGCAATTGATATTTTACCACTGGAGCTAAAGTAGCAAGCAAGTAAGAGTGAAAAAATACCTGCAAGGTAGGAAGGTGTGTGTATGGGCCTCATTACAAGTCAGGCGGAATGGGTTAATGAGCTCCTCTAATGGTGGTGGACCCGTTAATACCATTCCGCCTGATTACGAGGTCCCCTCGCGGGACCCCGTAAGGATGCCTGGTAAAACCAGGCGTCGTTACCGGGTCCCGGGAGGGGAAGAGGAAGCTAACAACGGGCCGGTCGTAATCGGCCCGTTGTTAGCTCCCTCTCCCATTCCCATTGAGCCCTATGGGGGCTCAAATGGAAATGGGGAAGGTCTGGGCTCGGGTTCCCAGAGGGAGGAATTACCAGGCCCTCTGAACTCGGAATGGCCCGGTAATTCCCCATTCAGGGAACCCGATAAAGGAGCCCGGTTTGTAATGAGGCCCAATGTGTTTTGAATGCACTTTTCTCTGCATGCATTAGAGAGAGAGCGGTGTCATCAGGACACATAGATTACTGGATGTAAATAAGCCAGTAATACACTGGGTTTTCTAAAAGTGTGATAGGTCTGAAGGGTTCTCTACAGGTGACCAAGAGACATTCTAATAGAGAGGAAAGGTTTGTTTTATGATGGGGCTGTAGTATAAAAAGATATGCTCACCATGCTACCACAAAAATAAGGTAATTCTGAAAATACCCCAAGTTAAGATACCATTAAAATTACCACCATAAAAAGCTAACACTCTATTTTCGCCAAAATAGGGTAATACTGAACTATCTCTAATGGTAAGGCCAGTTTACCACCAAAATATCACGGTAAGAAAATACAGCCAAATACCGAATTTGCTCCAATAAGACAAAACCTCCTACAAAATGATGCATTTGTCGGGAATCGAAACCAGGTCAACCGCTTGGAAGGCAGCTATGCTCACCACTATACCACAATACAGCACAATACCAATTTTACCCTTTCGACTACCTGGCCAAAAACAAAAATGTGGCCCAAAACATTATGATCGTTTACTTTCGAATACCTGCAATTAAGCAAATGTTATAGAGAAACAGGCAACATAAATATCCCACCTTATTACACATTTCCAAAGATCTGCATGCACAATAACTTTATCACATTGTGCTAGAATAGATTGATTTGACTCAGCACTTTTCATAAACGCAGTGTCCCACTCTTTTTTTAAATGTTTTTTTTTAACATTGCTTTTTTTTCTATTTACTACTATACTACTATATTTTTAGTTTCTCATGGAATAAAACACCACCTTGTCATTTTCATTATACATGCATCATATGGTCAACAGTTCTTCACTCATTCATTAACAAACAAACTTACTGTGTTTTCATCAGTTACCTTACTGCTAGCTTTCTTTCACATGCATTTAGGACACCTAACCCGTCTCCATCTGCTCAAGCCTCTTTATTTCATGCTTTGGATGACAGGGCTTAATTTGATTGACGTGAACAAATATCTCTGTTGCTATACCACCCTCTGTCTTAAAGACTTTGTACACTACCGGGGACACTTTATCTATTATTTCGAAGGGACCTTGCCATGCCACAAGAAACTTTGAGTTTTTATGTTTACCTTTCCCGAAATGAAACTTATATACCCGATCACCTATTTTATACTCTTTAACAGATCTCTTTTTATCATGGTACGACTTTGCACTATCAACAGCTCTCTCCAAATTTCGCTGCACAAATGCAAATGCATGTTGTAAATGCTTTCTCAATTGTTCCACATACTCGTGAACTGTAGATGCACTCACAAGTGTTTGTTCATGCATCCTGTATAATAAATGTTGTGGCAATACCATTTTCCTTCCTGTCAACACCTCATGAGGACTGATACCTGTCGCTTTAGCAGGAGTCTACCTAATGGCCATCAACACTAAAGGTAATCGCAAATCCCAACTAGAATCTGCCTCCGCTACAAACTTCTTTAGTATTTCCACTACACATCTATTGCAACATTCAACATTCCCTGAAGAGGCGGGCCGATATGCTATGTGCAACTTCCTTTTTACCCCCAATATTTGACACACCTTGCTCATTAAGGCACTTGTGAAATGACTTCCTCTGTCTGACTCTATCCTTTGTGGTAATCCAAATCTTGAAAATATGTGACTTACCAGCAATGTAGCTGCTGTTTTTGCACTACAATCTGGTGCAGGAATACATTCTACCGATTTGGACATTAAACACACCACCGTCAAAAAATATTGGTTTCCCCTACTCGATCTCTTTACAGGCCTTATATCGATTTGTAAATCCGACCATGGAAGGGTTAAACCTCTTTTCATTAATAGAGCTTTATCCATTGGCAAAACAGGTTTACATTGTGCACATACCAGATACCCTCTGGTATATGATTCCACATCTTGGGACATGTGTGTCCAGTAACGATAATCTGTCAGTATCTCTAAAGATTTTTGTGAACCTCTGTGTCCTGCAGTTATTGCATCATGTGCATGGTGTATCATTAGCCCTCTAAATGAAATGGGTACCAGCAACTGTACCTGCCCTGTTATGGATTCCCTGATCATCAGACCATCCTGTAGTTTAATTCATTTTTTGTTCTTTAATAACAATCTCAACTCTTCTTTTCCTGTACAATCATTTTCAGTTAAAGGATTTTGTTCGGGGTACATCAAATGATTATAATAGATCTCCAATAATGGATCTTCTTTTTGTGCCTTAATCAGATCCTGATCTGGTGTATCATAACTCCATTTGACTACAGGTTGTTCAACTCCTTTTGGAGATTTAGAGCGTGTAACTGCATCTATTTGTATTTCACCAACTAAGTGTTCTATGGGCAACAATTCTCCCATAACAGCCCCAAGTTTGGCTAATTGATCTGGTCTATCATTTCCCTCCTTATCCTCTCCTGGTGTTTTCAAATGTCCACAAATTCTTCTCCAGTATATTGTTAAATCATTCTATGACACCAATGTGTCTATAGCTTGAATCGTTTTCACATGTTTGAGGGGCTTTTTGTTACATGTGAGCATGCCCCTTGCTTTCCAGCCAGGCAAATATTCTACAAAGCTTTTTCGTGCATAATCAGAATCAGTCACCAGGACAATTTCACTGAAATTGTTATCAACTGCAGTAGTAATTTCTCTATAAATGGCTGCCAACTCTGCTATCTGGCTTCTCCTAGACCCAATTTTCATTCCTATACTAGGAATGTCCTCACATCTCAACCAGACGTTTCCTATTCCTCTACACCAACTGTTTATTGCTGTCATTTTCAATGTGAAATCACATCCATCAACATACACAATTGGCCATTCCTTGCATGTATTTTCATCAAAAGCTTTGTGTGGTGATTGTAAAAACTCCTGCAAACTGGACTCCACCTCTACCTCATCGGATACACACTCAGCTGCACAGTTATGTAGATCTGCCAACCCTTGAGCAATTGGGCTCTTTTTATTCTGGCCATATCTCACTCTAACAGGAAAGCCCTGCATTGCCAATGTCCATGAAGTAATTCTGAACTGTGCTAGATTGCCCAATCTAATCCTTTTACTCTGTAAAAACTTCAATGGTTGGTGATTTGTCTCAATGAATCAACTTTTCCCCTTGAACAATCGGATGAAAAAGTTGCAATGCCCATACGGTGGTCAGAAGAGCCTTCTCACATTCATTGAATTCAGTTTCAACCTGAGAAAATGCCTTACTTGCATAAGCAATAGTTTTATGGTTCAAATCATGTTTTTGAGATAATACTGCTGACATACACTGCTCAGTGAATCCTATTTCTATAAAGAAATCTTTATTCTTTATGGCATAGACCAAGCATGGTGCCTTTATGAGACATTCCTTCAATTTAGTAACTGCCTCAGATTGCTCCTTTTCCCATTTCCAGGGCGTATTCAGCTTCAATAGTTTTGTCAATGGTTGAGTGATTTCAGCATCATTTTCAATAAATGTCCTATTATATCCCGTCATTCCTAATAAACTTTTTAAACCTTTCATGTCTCTAGGATCTTTCAATTTCTGTATGGCCTCCACCTTTTTCTTTTGTGGATTTAACCCATGTTCAGTTACTTCATGGCCTAAAAAATGCACCTTTTTCTTACACCATTGGGCCTTCTGTAAAGATACTTTGGCACCCGCCTTCTGCAATAGGTCAAATACATGTCTAATTTCATCAAAACGACTTTTTAAGCTTTCATTTTTTATCAGGACATCATCTACATAAACTATGGTCCCTCTTTCTTCTGCATCTGGCATAGCTTTTCTCAAAAATATGCCAAATTCGCTCCCACTATTGACATACCCAAATGGACCAAGCGTATTGCGTTTTATCAAGTGAAAATCAAATAGATTCTGAATGTTTTCTGCCAAATGGCACACACCAGTACCCAGATGTAAGATCTAATGTAGTAAATACCTTTGACCCATGCACCTGAGCAAGGCCTTGATCAATGGATGGCAGTGGCCTTCTAGACACTGGCCCTCTTTTATTTAATTCCCTCAGGTCTGCACACAAACGCCATTGACCATTTGGTTTTAATACACCCAAAATGGGAGTGTTTTAGGTACTATGAATGGGTCTGATAATTACCCTAGACTCCAAGTTTTTAATTATCTGTGCAAATGACTCTAAGAATGGCAGCGGTAATCAATATTGTCGCACAAATACTGGATTTCTACCACACCCCTCTGGTAATGTGGCAACATGTAAATCGGTTTGCCCGCAATCATATGCGTCTTTGGCAAAATGTCCTTAAATTCCATGACTATTTTTCTCAATTCATTCTTATCCTCTTTGCTATCAAAGACATCTGCTAACAGAATCTGCTCCTCTACCAATTTTGAAAACTCTGGGAAATCCTCCAATGGAGGCACCTCTGTGCTTTCTTCCAACTGTGTGGCTGTATCGCTCTGCAAAGTTGCCACTTTTAAATATTTTTGCATATCAGCCTCCATTTCAATGTGCTGGTTTCCTGTTTCATTTTCATATAAATCAAATAATATACAATTCTCCTTGTGACAGCACACTGTCTCATCGGAATCATAAGGGTACACAGATTGAATTTTGAACATCCCTTTGGGTTGAGAATCCAGGTACTCTAGCAACACACCCTGTTCATCTACCTATCTCTCAGGGATATTGCTAATCACCATATTGTTGAAATCTGCAGTATAATGTGATTTTTGTATTGCCATTCCTAGCACAGAATTCTCTTCTAAATGAACATCTTGACATCCTTTATTATCCACCATAATTTTGACGGACCCCTCCCCAATATCTACCAATGGGGTATATTCATAGTCCAGACCTTGCATTTTCATGACTCATTCAAGCTCACAAAGGCATCAGAATCCTTCATTTGCTGTCCATTTTTGCTCTTTAGTGTTATAGCAACCTGCCTGATGAATGCAGGAATGGTAGTATCCTTTTTCAACGGTAACTCAATTGCATATGGCACCAATTGTGCACAATGATAAGCCTTCCTTTTATCTTCAAATTCAGGCACAGGCCCGCCTAGCCGGGACCATACTTTTTGGTTAAGGAAATCTAACACCATGCACATGCTGTGCATGATATCATTGCCCAGGTAAAAGTCATTTTGTTTTCCACATACTATCCACACATTGTGCTTGATGGTTTTTTGCCCAACAGTAATCTTTAGCATGCACCTTCCTGCAATTCGATTTTTCAAAATCTGGATTGTCCAATCCATAAATGTATTGCTTTTTAATTCTAAACTTCAGCATCTCCTCCCTTTCCATTATTCTTTGAAGTAATTTCTCATTAATAAAACTCCTTTCCTGTTCAAATGCCAAAGTGGCTTTTACCACTTCAGAATGGCCATTTATACCAATATAAATCCATGGCTGCTTATCTTCCATATGTATTTGAGCGAGAGTGGTGATGTGTTTTTCTGTGTTTGCTTTAGGGAGGGTGTTCTGTTTTCACTTCTTTTCTTTTAAATAGAAGCGCAACGTATGTTCATCTAATTTCAGTTTGCCATTTCTTCCTAGGATCCAAATAAATCTGCACAGATTGTTTTTCTTTTACACTTTGTATTTTGTCCTGACACATTAAAATAACGGTGACACTAGGCACACCTATTCTGGAGATACGCTTCCACTGCATCATTTGATTTGGTAACAATATGGCATTCATTTACACTGCTGTTTTGTGACTTTGTTTTCTTAGGCCTTAACCCCTTAAGTACCAAGGATGAGATATCTCGTCCTTGACATTACCTCCGTAGTGCCAAGGACGAGATAGCTCGTCCTTTTTGGCACCTTGTTTTGAGCGATCCCTGCAAATCAGGGATTGCTCAAAACTGTAATCCAACCCCCGGGCTATGTGAGGGGGAGGTCCCCCCTCACTGCCAGATGGCTAGATCACCTTCAGTTACACGTCAGTGTGCGTAATGCACGCCAACATGAAAGTGAAAGCATTTTCACTGCGGCAAACATTTTCGGCTGTCACAGTGAAAACACAAGGTGAGTCTCCACCTTGCTCTGCCTTGATCGCCAGCTGCATTTCAAGACGGAGATCAAGGCAGGTGTCGTTGGAAAGGGGAGATTCTCCCCTTTCCAACGTTACATTGTGTGACAGCATTGCTGCTCACGGATCGGGCACAGAGCACTCAATCTGTGGGCAGCAATGCCACTAGACACCAGGGCTAACTTTACAGTGCAGGGGGGGCTGCTTACTAGGTAAGCAGCTCCCTCCCCCCATGGGGCCACATATATGGAGACCCCTGAGGGGCAGATGGGTGACCATCTGCACCCAGAGGTGGGGGGCCAACAAAAAAAAACACCTGAAAAAAAGCTATGGGAAGGGGGAGGGGGTTGGGGACCCAAGACACCAGGGATTTTTTGTAAGCATTGCAGCAATGCCACTAGACACCAGGGATAGCTTTTGGAAGTGGGGGAAGGGGGGCTGCATACTAGGTAAGTGACCCCCCACCCACTGGGGGACGTGTCCCACAATTTTTGGTGGCCCTCTCTCCCCCCACCCAAAATGGAGGGGGGTATACCTCACGCAGCCGTTTGTAGGAGGCCCAGGGAGGCCTGCATGAGGTGCCCCCGCCACCCATTTGGGATGAGGGGGGAGAGGGCCATCAAAAATTGTGGGACAGGCCCCCATGTGGGTGGGGCAATAAGGTTTGGGCACCCTGGGGCCAGACTGGCACACTAATGTGCCCCTCTAAACCAAGGGGAGTTGAGTTACCAAAGGAAAAAAGTGAAAATGGAGGACCTCATTTTAGGGGGACTGTGGGGCACCCCAAACTGACAGGGAATTTTCTAATAGGGCCGGGTGGTAACTCCCTCCCCCCACCCACAATGGAGTAGGGGACATGTCATGAAGCCCTCCCTGGGGCCAGATATCTGCTCCTAGGAAGGGACACCTGAACACAGGGAGGAGTGCAGAACTGCCCCCACTTATCTGCCCCCTAGGGAGGGCTACATGAGATGCGCCACCCATCCATTTCACATTACAAAATTCCCTGGCGATGTAGGGTGCCCCTCAGCCACCCCTAAAGTGCAGCCTGCCATTTTCTATTTTTGTCTTTGTTTATCAAACATGCCTTGGTGCAGAGGGGCACATTGGTGTGCCAATCTGGCCCCTAGGTGCCCAAACCCTACTTTCCCATCCATTGGGGGCCTGTCCGATGTTTTGGGGTGGGCTTCTCCCCCACCCCAGATGGAGTGTGGGGGGAACCTCATGCAGCCCTCCCTGGGGGCAGATATCTGCCCGTGGGAAGGGGCAAATGGGTTGTCACTGCGGGGTGTGGTTCAGTAGACCACCAGGGATGGCCTGCAAGGGGGGGCATTTTTGGAAAGTATTGATTTGTTTTTGCTGGTGTTACCATAGGTACTCATGTTTTTTGTTTTGTTTACAGCTTTTTCTACGCAAGCAGCTGCAATGTTATGTGAGTACTGTTTTTTATTATTCTATGGTTAGGGCCCACTGTCAGTGGGGTGGTTGAGACTGGGGCTGGATTGTTGGTGGTGAGAGTGGGAATGGGCCATCTGGGCAGATATTTTGGTGGCTGGGACACAATTGCAGGGGCAGGCCACAAATTGACCCCCATGCCAGCAGAACATTGGTGTTTCTCTGGGAGCGGATGCCTCCCATGTGGGTTGTCCGTCTGCAAGCCCAGGCTGCAGCTCTGGCTGTGCTACGTTCTAGGTGTCAATTCCGGGGAGGAATGTGGATTCTGCCGGCGATCCCTGGAGCTGCCGCTGTGCTTAGCAGACAGTACACCGACATGGTGCATGGGTGACCAAGGCTGGGGACATCACCTGCAACCGTCCTGAAGTAGCGGCTGGGCTGCATTACAGCTTTTCCCTTCGGGGAGGTATTGGCACACTGCCGGGAATCCCAGGTGGGGAGAAGCTGTAACGCGTGCCAGCCAGAGCTCCAGCAAAGTCTGCGGTAATATCCCTGACCTTGGGACCCCTTCTCCCATGTGGGACTTTGGCGAGGCTGTTAGGGAGAATTCTCTGAGAAGGCTAATTTTCCAAACCTAGTGAGTCCCCCAGCAGCTTTGCTGGATTATTGGGGTTTAATTTTTTCTCCTGCTAAGAGTGAGACTCTTTTTCTTCCACTCTTAGGCATGATTTGAGAATGTCCTTTGACTTTGTAATGTGTTTTATGGGCTATGGGGTCTTTTACTCCATAGGGCTGCATGTGTTTTTGATAAGTGTGTTACACAGCACCCTTGGTGCAGTAACACAGGGGTGTCATAGTGGCCCCCAAACATAGACTCCATACCCTGGGACTGACTACTGTCTCCCAGGGCATGTAAAGTCACCATTGACTTTACTAGTCTTAAATTGCGAACAGAACCAGTACAAACCATCATATTGTGGAAGTACTGGTAGGGGTAATTCGATTGCCCCTGGGTCTGTTTTTCAAGGGGGCACTGTCCTGTCCCCCCTTGTCGAGTTTCTGGCTGGTGGCAGTGGTTACCACGTGAAATATTCCACCGGAATATTTCCTATAGTATTTTCCCATTCATTTTAAACGCACCACTTTTTTGGTGCAATGTTAAAGATACCGCTGGGTTATTTATTTAATATTTATTCCCCGGTTGGGTCTTTTTGCCAGGACTCGGTTTTAAAATGGCATTTGTGTTTGCCTCTGTAACTCCAACCCAAGTCGAGCCCTTTGTTCCACTTTTGGCGGGCTTCTGCACAGAATCCTCCAAAAGTGGTGCAACTCTGTCTGGGTCTACAGGATGTGTGGGAGGGGGGAATAGGCACCCTGGAATGAGTTGCCTCGGTACCTCAAGTCAGACTCTTGTGTGATTGGCCCAGTGGTGAGCCGCGCGGCTCACCACTTAGCATGTTTGAGTGACAGCTAGGACTGATGAATGGGGGCTTTCTGCATAAAAGCAGGGCTTTGGGGACTGGAACTTCAGAAGTCGCCACAGGACCTAAAGAATCCGAAGAGGGAGAAGCTGAGCCGACCTGCTACGACAACACCACCGGTGGAGCCCTGCTGAACCAAACTCACCACTTCCCAACGACAGAGAAGATCTTCTTCCAGGAGAGTCTTCTTCCTTTGAGCTGGTGGGGTTAACCATTTTGCCTTTTTCACCTTCCTGGATCGTCTCGTGGTCGAATCGCCTGTGTCAAGCACCCCGGTGGCCAGATAGCCACACTTCACCACTACTGCGAATAAAAGGGGAGTACCTTTTAACTGGGAAACTCTGCGGCTGGTTTCTTCCCTGGCAACTGCCCCTGCTGGAGCTTTCTCGCCATTTCAGGTACTGTGTCGCGCCTGGTCTCCCTTGCAACAGACTGTTCAAGGTGTCCCGTAAATGCTTGACTCTCTATCCTGGGGTGACCTCAGACCCATTAACATTACCTTTCTGAACTGATCCCACTCCTTTTTGAACAATCTGCAAAGACTTTTAAAGTGTATTTCAAATGTGTGATCTTGGGCACATTCCGCCTTGCTCTCTCCAAGAGTGGGCCTGGCCTATGAACGTTTTGCTCTACAGTAGACACTGCCTTTCTTGACTTGCTGTGGTTCTTTAAAAGTGTTGGTATTGTGTGTTTTCCTATTTCTGCCTTTTCTCTCCCTTTTTAAATCATTATTGGAGTGCCATCTATGGTTACACGCTCACTGTTTTGCTAAATAAGTGGTGTCTTAACCTAGACTTGTCAAATAATTAATTAGGGAGGTGTATATATTTCTAGTGACTCAGTTTGAACTTGCTTGACATATTAGTGCCAGTGTATTTTTACAAGTGTGTTTTTAAATAAATAATTATATACTTTTATACCAAAGCTCTGGTCAGTGTTTGCTTGTACTACTGTATTTTGGGCCTTATTGTGTATACTTTATATACTGCCTAACTCTTCTTGAGAGAAGTCGGATTGCTCTGCCACAGCTACCAGGTAAATCGGGGGGGGTACAGACTGCTACCAATTGGGTTTACTGCTAACACCTGTAGTTTAAACTTTTTGCAGTGGTCCCTAAGGGAACTGCACAGGTTTCTGCCTAACACTGGTGTACAGCGATGGGATTCCTAAAGAGATTGTGGGTATGTATGAGCCTAAATTGGATGTGTTGGATTGGTTGGCTATGTTCGAGTATAATCATGGGCTCCAGGACATCTCAGGGAATAAGTTACTTACCTGGTTGTTCTCTAGGCTCCCCCCTGTTGCATCTGATGTGGTAATGGAGTTGGGGGAGGTGGATAAGAAGGATTATGAATGTGTGAAGCTAGCTTTAATAGCTAGATTTGGGAAGACCCCTTCCCAGTACGTTAAGAGGTTTAGGACCCTCAAAAAGAATGATGGTAACCCTTGGGCTACCTGGGTGAATGAGTGTTTGAAAAACTTAGAGGGATGGATTAAGGGTTACAAGGTGAACACTTATGAGGGAATGAGAAATCTTGTAATGATGGAGTCAATTTATGATGCCTGCTCTCCTGAGCTCAGACAGCACTTGGCTGATTCAAGGGAATTAGATTCCAGGAAGCTAGCTAAGGCTGCTGACTTGTGGGTTGCCAACAGGGCTACTCATAAGGATTCAGGGGTCACTCATAAAAATGATGAGGGAAAGCAGCCACCAAAAGGGAACCAAGAGACTTCTAATACCTCCCAAGCTAAAGAGGGCCACAAACAACAAAATAACTAGGGTAAGCCCCAAGGTAAACCACAACAGGCTAGTGTACCTTCTGGTCAACAACCAGAAGAAGGTCAGAACAAGCCACCCTTTCAGAGAGCTTCTGGAGTATGTTATGTCTGTAAGGCAACTGACCATAGCAAAGGAGATCCAAAATGTAAGGGTAAACCTACAGGGATAAGCAAAGTCTCCAGAGTACAGTTGATGCACTTTAGTTATTGTGGTACCACTTAGAACTGTATATATTTGCCATTGTAGATTTTCTGAGCAAAAAAGTGAGTTATTATGATAGTGTACATAACCTTGAGTATTATTTATATAAAGACTGTGTTTTCAGTAATGCAGTGTGTGGACATTCCTTTGTGGGGGCTTGGCGACTACACTGTACTTAAGAACCAGCCTGCATCACCTCCTGAGAAGCTAGGCCTTGATTGCTCGACCACGTTCCAATAACATAGAATCTTGGCTGGGGTCCTCTGTGCCTCTCCTCTACCATATAGAGAGCAGAAGTACAGACCCCCCCTCCAGTCTTTACAAAGAAAACAGGATATAGAAAGCAAGAGGCCACTGGAGCCATCGTGTTTCCTATCAGGAATCAACTGATTCCAATGGCAGGGCATGAGTGTCCCAAAATCGAGGATACTCAGAGCACCTGTCAAATTCAGCATGGAGCTGCCACCAGCCCATATCCTGCTCTGTGGGTCACACACAGGTGCCTAAAAACATACACTAGGGGCACAGGATTGTACCCCCCCACCCATGGGTGCCATAAGGGTATCCCATGAGTCTGTACTCCAAACCAAAAAACAGGAAGAGCTGCACTGCCAATAGTCCCACATGGACTCCTGGGCAGAAAGCAATACAGAACACAAGTGAAAAAGGATTACAGGACAAGAACAGGAGGCTCTGTCCCTCCAATGCATTTCCCGCATTTCAATGTCCTCCGGTTCATTCAATCCTCTGATGATACTTGCTGTGGGAGCATCCAGAGTTAAGTGAAAGTATTGTCTGTATTGTTCCTTGGGTATGTTTAGGGCTTTAAATATATTGTGCACTGCTTCTAAGTGGTCCTCTATACAGCACTCCCCTCCTTTTTTGAACGGTTTGATCAGGGCCTTGATTGACTTCATTATCTTGATAGGGTTTCTTGGCACTAATTTCAGAGTTACCTTATTTTTGTGGTATAGTGGTGAGCATATCTTTTTATACTACAGCCCCATCATAAAACAAATCTTTCCTCTCTATTTGAAAGTCTCTTGGTCGCCTGGAGAGAACCCCCCCAGAACTATCACACTTTTAGAGAACCCAGTGAGTTTATTCAAAATGTCATCTATCGTATTTGGCTTGTATTACTGGCTTATTTACATCTAGTAATCTATGTGTCCTGATGACACCGCTCTCTTTCTAATGTATGCAGATAAAAGCACATTCAAAACACATACACACACCTTCCTACCTTGCAGGTATTTAAACATCAAACCCTTGTGATTCCCTTGTATAGAAATGATTCACAGACGCATGAAATGAAACCAAAATCCCAGCATTTGTTGTTTGTAGACCATGCATTACACAACAATTATAAAAATAGTTACATCTTACCACATAATATCACAGCATCAGGCCTACAAAATATATAAAAGTACAGAAAACAAAAGGCACATTGCAAAAAAAAACGAATTTGGTGTTCAGCACTTTTAAATGTGGAGAAAGAGACATGAATATTTTTTTCTAACTCCCTGCACTGCCAACAAATTACGTCATCTCCCATTCATTCTCATTCCTCACTGGGCACCAAACTCACCCCGGAAAAGCGAAGTATGAAATTCTTGTTGTCAGGACCTTATCTGCATGACCTCGCTACTTCGCAGACCCAGTGCTAAGGACTCTTTTGCATCAGAGACAGCAACTCAACCTCCTTGTGTGGGGAGCTCCCAGCTGTTTAAGTTTGTAGCCAGCACTCACACCCACATGGAGTCCAGCAGCATTTCCTTGGAAGCACCGTTTGTACCTCCATCTCAGCTCAAACTGAACTATTCCCACTGCCTTATTCATCAAGAAAACTCCTCCTGTCTATCACCCCTAGATCAGCCCTCTATTGACATGGCCCATCCACCTCCAATCCGTACCAATCAGAATAAAACAATGTGTCCTGTCCCAGCCCTTGTTTTTCAAGACAATCAAGATTTCAGCCCTGCAAAGCAACTGTCTCTGTTTGCCTTCCTGCCAGTAGCATATTTCTGCTTTCCATGGAAAACACTAACATGGTATGAATTTCAGCGTGTGCATCTCTTCATGGAAAAAATATAGAATGCATTTAATTGTGCACAGGAACTGCAATAATATTGTTAGAGGGATTAGGTTAAACATATAAGTAATGCAGTTATTAGAGGGATATTTAATTATGTATTTCTAATGCAGTTCCACCCAGATGAAGACATCCCAATAGTAAAATATTCACATTTTTAAAATGACAGCACACTGTGCTAAAATGTTTTACTAAATGCTCTGAAAATTGCCTGCTGGCTGTTACTGAAAACTGCTGTGCACCTATTGTGCACCTATTTTGCACCTATTTTGAAATGGCTGCATTTATATATTGCATACTGCCCAATTATTCTTACAACACCAGGCTTCAAGATATTGTGAGAGCAGTTCAAGCCAAGTTCCAGTACAATTAGTCATGTGGATCTAAGCAGTGAGCTGGAATCAAGCTGGGTGGATACAGTGGCAGAGAGTGGGTCAAAGGTGGTATTCAAGCGATCTAGGTTGGAGCAATCACCCGGATTTGATCGGGAGTCCAGCCGGTTTGAGTCGGGGTTTAATCTCTGAGTACTGTCAGCGAGTGATGCTTCTGTGAAGTTGAGGGTCAGCAATGGTTCAAATTGGTGTTCTTGATGCTCCAGTGTGCCGTTTGATGAAGCAGCAGTTTGAGGTTAAGACAGGGTGAGTCATTTGTGTATCTGCTTTTCTGAGTCGGCGAGTGACACTCAATCAGTTTGAGTCAGTTTGCGGACATGAGCAGTTAATTTGAGCTGACGAGTTGACAGTCTCTGCAAGGCATGAGACAGCATTGAGCTGGTTCCAGATGCAAACCAAAAGGTTCAAAGAGTTTGATTGAGTGCCAAAGACAACAAGGGTGGGTCTGGTGGTTCAAAATGCAGCGAGCCAGGTTCCAAAGCAGCTCAAATGGCCCAATGTTCTGAAAGCAGGTCTCCTGGCTGTCTTTACCCTCAGGATGCTGTGATTGCCAATCCAGGGATTTAGAGTAAGGTCAGTACGTGATCTCAGTTTCCCAAACATGGGGGAGGATGATACCCAACTGTAGGGGTCCTTCAACACAGTGAGGTCTAGGGTACCATGAATGGATGAGAAAGAGGTCTTGTCCCAACATCACTTCATCCCCACTGGCCCATGGGGATGGTTAGGGGAAAGCTCTTCCCTCTGCTTTGGCTGATCAGTCTTCATCACTGTCAGAGGTCTTAAGAAACATCAACTCTCCCAAAAGAGGTCCAATGAAATCTTTTTGATAGGTTAGAGCCCAAAAGATGATTCAAATAAGTTGTGCAAGACTCCTTCTGTCTACACTTGCCCCTCCCCTTACCTCATCAGTATGATCAAAGGCCCCTTTGGTTCCATGTGCAGAGAGACAGTTAGAGAGTATAAGGAGGTGTGTCAGGTGTTGATGGTGGCTGGCCGCCCACTTTCCCATATTCTTCTTGTGTGCTGTACTTGAATAAAGAGAACCAGTTGGGCAACTTCTGGACCATCGTTGTGCGACCTGCAGCCTGGAGTAAGGCTACTGTACTCTTTTTCTTCTTTGATTCCTGGGCCTAAGACATATTACTGTTGGGTGGCTGTCCCTCGAGAATGGTGTTACCTACCCTCACAAAGAGCTCAAAGAAGGCCGTTCAGGTTGAGGGTCTGTCACTTGGGAATATCAAAAGGTCTGGCCAGAATACATATCACCTTTTGCAGCTGAGCTGGCCCATGACAGCTGAAACATGCAGGATAACAAATTGGATGTGGCTGCAATGATCAGTGCATTGCACCATGACCTAACTCAGTCATGGATTATATTTAGAGTTTACCCTGCTAACAGCTTGGGCAACTTATAATCATAATTTAGGTGCAGGAGTGCATATCTTAAATGCAGCCCCATTGCTGCCGACACTTGTCTGTCACTGCAGCTATCAAATGGGCAGGTGTGACCTCTGAACCTGCTCTATTGCACTGGTCGAGCAGGCACTGCAGATCAGGGTACTGAAGTTGCAGGAACACAGGCACACACTATGCTTTTGGCAAGGAGCTTGCGAAAGGGGAATCTAATAAGCATAATTGTATTAATTCATACAAATAAAAAAGGCAGGGCTTTCACACCCTTGACAAATGGCAATCCATCATAAGTACTTGCTAATGAGATGTTCAATAACATCTGATGCGTGATGATTCATTTCTCTGTTGATGAGATTCAGTCTTGTCAAGTGGTCTCTGTTTGATTTAGTTATTTTTACAATCATCGATATGCCTAAAGCAAAACAGACTTCCCC
Organism: Ambystoma mexicanum; assembly: GCF_040938575.1. Lineage (NCBI taxonomy): Eukaryota > Metazoa > Chordata > Amphibia > Caudata > Ambystomatidae > Ambystoma > Ambystoma mexicanum. Next base: position 417,310,327 of record NC_090937.1, on the reverse strand, counting down.
TCACCTCTCTAAACATTGAGTGGTGCCCATGTTCAAGTGTTTGGTAAAGTTAAGTACATGGTGATGAATGGACATTTTAAAGCTTATTTTCACTTCTGTAGACCTCACCTGTAGTGTTGTATTGTGAAGTAGTTGGAGACGAGAACTACGAATGAGGATCTGTTTGTGATTATTGATTATATTGTCACCTCTACAACTGCCTTTTTGAATTATCGCTGTTTTTTTTTGTTTTGTGTGTTACCTTTGTTTTCCTGTTGTCAAATGACATAAATGAAAATAAAAACACTGTAGGCAATGTGGGCTAGAAGCTCATGCACTCCACAAACAGTCGCAGAAAAGCAAAATACACTTGTGACTTGGTAGGGCGGCCAGCATGGTGTCCCCTGTATGTAAACCTTGGACAGGCACAGGTCAGAAGCCCCTTCCCCTCCAATGGTATCTTTCAGTTCCCAGTTCACAGTCAATTGTTTTTATCTATTCTGTGGTGTATTTACCTTTTTTGTATTACTACTGATCTGTGTCAGTGTTGTATTATTGATTTCTACATGAAAAGACATTGGGCCTCATGCCGGTAGTGCTGCCGGTGCTGTTATCACTCTACTGCCACATTACGAGTTCTGCTCGCTGGGGCCGCTCTACACGCCTGGTCAGACCAGGCGTGCAGATCGGCACCTGCGAGCAGAACAGGATGGTAGCAACGGTACTGTTATGAACGGTACCACTGTACCATCCTCCGTATTCCCATTGAGCCCTATGGGGGCTCAAATGAGAATGGGGATGTACTGGCTAGGTGTCACGCGAAAGGGAAATTACCGGGCCCTCCAAGGTCAGAGTGGACCGGTAATTCCCCTTTTGCGGGACCCGGAGCCGGACCCGAGCTTGGGGGTAGCCATGCCCTTATTAAGGGCATGGCTACCTCCAACCTCGTAATGAGGCCCATTATGTGGTAAAGCTCCATCCACAAACGTAAATAATGTGTCTCTCTTTCATCACAATGTATATGTGTCTTTAATGTGCCTATCACACTCCACCTCCTACCTTTTGAACGTATTTAAAATACCCAATTCTGGAGACAACCTTACAGTTATTTGATGTGCTTTGCATGTTCACCTAATGTTCCAGCTATACCCGTTGTCCCCGCAATTTCCAAAATCATCAGCCTGTGTATTGCATCACAGAAATGCAGCAAAGAATTGTCACTCTTGGGATTTCTTTCATGTGGCCTATCATGTACTAGTATACCATTAGATCATCGTTCCCACTTATTTGGATTATTAAGCAGTAGGACCATTAAATGTTGTACAGTACTTTTCAGCAGGTGAGGAATCCTCGTATGATTTTGTTCTCAGAGTTTTTTTGAAGTTGTGGTCCTTTTCTGGGTTTATTCGGCAAGATTGTATACAGTACCCTGTAGGAGACTGCACCAGCCTTGTCCTCTTGGCAATAGTTTACCCAACCTTTGGTATAAGTCTGTACTACACACGTTGGTAGAATGACTGAGCAGCCCGGCTTATCTCGAGAGGGGTCAAAGTGAGCTGTAGGGTTGCAACATAGAGTTTCACAGTGACAAGTATCCAAATAACACTTACAATCAAGGTTTCTTGATTAAACAATTATTTATTAATTTTACAGTCAGTTTATTAAGACTTCTTTAGAAGGGAGCAAATATGTAACACTTAAATATTCTTCACAATAGACACTCTCAGTTTCAATAAATCAGTAGATATCCTTTTGTGATGGCACACAGACACATCCTACACCCTGAGGTGATTTCAATAACTAGGACACTGGACATTGATATATCACTGGTACATTTAGAGCAATACTGGGTTTGGTGTCAAAAGGAAAAGGTTAGGGAAGGAAACAATGGTTAGCAAGTTTCTCAAACAGGTAAGCACTTTTGAACCCCCCCCCCCAATGCAACATAGAGTAACACTTTCCCTGGAATACAAATGAAGAATGTATGACTTTTTGGAGGGACAGTTACAAGTCAGAGGTTAGAAGAGTCTTCAGGTAGCCAAGACAACCAACGTCAATTGATCAAAGTCTAGGGGAGCTGAGGCACTTGTTGAAGGTAAGTAACAAATCTTGCACAGTGTTATGAGTTCTGTAGAACATGAAATCACTTGTTGGGCCACAAGCTGGGAGGCTTGTGGAGGGCAAAGCTGCAAGCAACTCTGGAAAAGGCAGCAAATGCAAGTATAATCTGAGAGCAAGCAAGCTACACAGCAAGAAGTAAGTACCCCTTAGTTCACAGTACCTTAGGTCTGATGAAATTGGTTCCAGCTGGCTTCTGTTCCTGTTGTAGTATGCCAGAACCTGTTGTTCCTGGGCCTCAGTCGTGGGCACAAGAGGGAGAACATCTGGGGATTCCTGCACTATAATTCAAAGGTCGGCGGCTGCAATGGGCAAACTTCAGATCAGCGGCACTTTGTGGTTTCAGCTTCTCGCGAATAGCACCAACGCAGATCTTGGACATCTTGCACACCTTCCTTGCTTCTGGGGTCCAGCACTCTGTTGAAGTGGCTCAGGCTTGGTCAGCCTTGCTTCGAGGGAGTCCGGAGGATCTTCCTTGAGCTCGTATCTTGCTTAAAAATGATGTACTTGATTGTGGTGTTTCTCTCCCTGGCACTCGGTTCCTGCGGCAGCAATGGAAGTACAGGCAGCAACGAGAGGATTTCCAGATGAGTTCGTCTTGGGGTCAATTGGTCCCTCCGACCCAAGGGGAGAAGTCGTCCTTTGATGGGCTTCTCTTGTGGAGGCAAATTCGGAGCTTCAGTACTGCAGCAGGGCTTCACCAGGCAAACCAACAGTCTATGAGTTGCAGCAACCGTCTCTTCCAAGTTCTTCTTCAGATTCCTTCGTCCAGTGGTACACTCTGTTTTCTGTCTAAAAGACCTTGCCTTTTATGCAGGTTTCTCCCATTCATTCAAGCCTACCTGTCACTCACACAGCAGGGTGGCTGTCCTCCAAGAACAGCCAGCCGGCCAATCACCTTTGGTTTGAAGTATCTTTAGCTTTTTTAATAGCAATGATCTATTAATGGAGTTGAATGCCACCCTAAAGTCTATGAAGGCTAGATATATAGGCTGTCTACAAGATATACAGAGGGATTTGATTGAATTGATGGTAGTGATATTAAAAGCAGTGCTCATGCCTGCGACACAGCCCGTTTGAAATGGGTCCTGATTCTTGGAAAGTTTTATCCACTGATTTAGGTCTCTCAGCATAATCCTGGCAAAGATTTTTCAATTTTTTCCAGAGTTGTCAAAAAGGGCTATTGCTCTATAATTGGATGGATTTTGTTGATCACCCTTCTTGAACAGCGGTATGATGATGGAGTGTCGGCAGGATTTAGGCAATTTTTGGTCATTCAGGATCTGAGAGAATAAATTGTAGAGGATTGACATCCAAAGTTCTGGAAATTGCATAAGCATCACGTTTGATAGGCCATCAGGGCCAGAAGCCCTGGAATGGCTAGATTTTTTTAACGTAATATATATATCCTCTTCAGTAAATTATATGTAAAAATGTGCTTTGATGGTTGGAGAAGAGGCCCATGTTGTAGGCTCAAGGTTAGCATACAAATTTGAAAAATGAGATACCCATTGGATTTCGGAAACAACATTAATTTGCATCGCAACTTGGGGAATCTGTGCAGAATTTGTATTATAAATTGTTTTAGTATTAGTTCCCCATCATTTTGAAACATGGTAGATGTATGTGACCTCATCCAGTTTTTGTATGTTGTTTTAACCAATTTCAATGCAGACCATCTTAGCTCTTCAGATATTAATAGAGCAAGTTTTTTTCTCTTGTCTATAAAGAGATTTCCTTTTTTTACGAGTGGATCAAATGTATGTGAAGTTCTATATTTTTTCTTGTAATTGAAATTGACTTTAAATAATTGTAACAGTTTACTGTATTCAAAGTGATTTTGTGTGTAAGGATCAGAAGTTCTTGAGAATGTATCTTTTAATAAGAGTCTAAACTTTGATATATTACCTTCAGTCCAGTGAAATCTGTTTCGACCCATTGTTTAAAACAATGGTTCCCTGAATTTTGGTTTTATTTTTTCTCAGGGAATTAGTAGTCATGTTCAATTTTAGGTTTGATATCTCATGATCGCTCTCGATTGCGTGAATTACATGAAATTGGGTCACAAGTGAAAACAATTTACTGTTTACATAGATATAATCAATTATGGCACTGGATGATCCTCTTTTCCATGTGTTTTGTGGAGGGATATCATCCTGTAATGTTCTGTTTGTCATGATCATATTCCTAATTTTAGTGAATTTATTCCACCACACAAATCTAAGGTCTGCGTAATTAGATGGTTTGCCAAGACAATGGGCCTCATTCCGAGTTTGAAGGTAGCCATGGCGCTATTAGCGCCATGGCTGCCTCCAAACCCGGGTCCGGTCTGGTTGAATGGGGATTTACCGGGACATTCCTACCTGTGCAGGCCCGGTAAGTCCCTATTCAACCAACCATTCCCCATTCCCATTCCCATTTGAACCCCCATAGGGTTCAATGGGAATGGAGAAGGCGCTAATTACGGGCCCGCAATTAGCGGGCCTGTTATTAGCGCCCTGGTCCCTTAGCGGGAAACGCAGAGGACGTGTGGTCACACCACACATCCTTTGCGGGTCCCGCTAAGGGAACTCGGAATTGGGCGGTAAGGGTTTACCGGCACCGGGTGACCGTTAACCCTTACCGCCCAACTCAGAATGTGGCCCAATGTAAGTTAAGATCACCAGCCATCACAATATGTGAGGTTGTTGGAGCCGTAAAGATCAAGTCCTATAACATGTCTGGATCTTTGAAATATTGGTCAATTGATATCGCTACTGGATTCCAATATATGTTAATTATGGAGAACCTAACTTTCGTGATTTTTATTTAGACCAATTGCATGAATGGGTTCAGAGTGTTACAGAATTCTAAGGTAATGTCAGCACTAACCTTTAAGTCAATTAAAAGACCTGACATGGGTTGGCCTTTTTTGTGTTGTAAAGCTGAATTTAAAATTATGTTATAATTGTCCCATGACAGAGTTTCAGTTAGCCATATCTCCTGAAGTAAGATTGTGGAATGTTGTTCCAAACAATTTGTTGGATTTTTTATTAGGTGGGTAAATACTCTGGTTTTCCAACTCACCAGGGAAATATATGCAATATCATCATACACTTCTAGTTATGCTTGAGAGCTACAGCAAGTGCATGTAGTCTGTGATTAGTTTTAGCTAATTTAGACCTAGCATTCAACGGATATCTTGTATCATAATTCTCACTTCTTACTAAGTTAGGAGTGGCAAGGTTAGTGACACTCAGTCCATCTAGAAATATTTCAAAGCCCAAGGTAAATAGCTCCTTTTTACCTGACCATATGGTGTTTGGAACCACTCTAGAGCGTAACCATATTCTCGATGTTGCTAAGTCTCTATCATTATTAAATTCAATCTGATCGAGGTCAATGGATCCTATATCTTCAAGGGAGGGGCTATCCGCCAGGATTGCTAGAATTCTGGTTCTATTAAGGTCATATTTGGTATAGGGAGCTCCGCGGCATCTGATAATCAGTGAATAATAGTAATTTATTTTTGCCCCTGTTTTGAGGTGCAGCCTGAAAGTTGTTAAAGTTGCTTGGTCTACTTTGTTAGAGTGAATGATATTTTGTGTCAATTCTGATATAGTAGTCAGACCTTTCATAGTTCGGTGGGTTTTCTGTAACTATCAACCTCCTTTCGAATTTTGAGTCGTCTCAGCTCAAGTACATGGTTGTCATTTTGCAATGATTTTCGCTCTTTATTGAGATTTATTGTGGGAAATCCCACAGGAACAGCAGTTTCTTCTTCCTCTGCTTTTTGTATTTCAGAGGCTGCATCAATTAAATCATTAAGAGGGAAATATGATGTAGGGTATTTATTGTTTGTTTTTGTTTATCTCTTTTAGTTTGGGCTATGTGAAGGTAATTTTCTTTTTAATGGCATAGATGCCATGGTTGTATTCTTTCTGGGGAACATTAGCAAATTTAAAAAATGTTTTAGTTGCAGAGTGCATAGAGGTTTGAGGCATTTTGGCATTTTTAGTTTTTTTTTTCTTGCAATGGGCAATTCATTTTCTTTTTTAATTAATGTTGTTCTGTTCACGTGTAGTGAAAATCGCATATGCTTGTATTTGCGTGTCTGTCGGAGCATTTATAATTGCGTCTTCTATGTAAGTCGCTATCTGTAATGCTGGATCAGTCTCAATCTCTGCTGTTCGGGATTAACAGCATGATTTATCCAGTCAAAGAAGGGTAAGGCACCACTAAGATTGCTTAGTTTTGTCTTTCAACCATTTTGTGTTGATTGGGCACTAGGGGAAATGCCTGAGTTAGTATCATTTAGCTTTCCTTGGTTACACATTATATTATCATGTATTTTTTTAGAAAGGGCAGCGCTCAGAGCTAACTGCGATTTTAAGAGTTTATTAATTTGGATGGCTTGGTTCTTGAGCTTGATATCAAGGGTTTTGAATAATTTTAGTAAAGATGAAATTGCCAAATTCATTCCGTGTAAAGTAGTTTCTATCAAAATGGAAGAGGAGATATTGGGAATAGGTGTGTGAACGTGAGGGGAGGAATGATTGAGTTTTCTCAGTGTTGATGCAGTTCTCTATTTGATTGTCAAATAATACCAGAGATTGAGATACATTGACATTCTACTCACATGCTAAGAAGCAAGAACTGTTAGATTCCAAATCAATTACAGCTGGTTCAGAATAGATCAACAAAGAAGTAGATTGGTCATAAACAGGCGGTATACAGGCTTCTGAATTAGATGGTAAAAGAGCATCTGGAGCAATGGGTATATAATCAGGTCATGAGTTGAGTCATGCATAGTGATAGCAGGAATAGTTGCTGGTTCTTTAGGAGCCACACACTGTTTTTCAGGAAAGGGCAAAGTCTCACAACATTTAATTAGGGTAATATCAGACATGAACGCTACACTTGCGTTCGGCTGTTCTTGTAGCGACACAGATAGATTAAGTCTAGGGATTGGAGCGGTAGCTAAAGATTCACAACAAAAGTGCCTAATATCACTATGTGAGAGTGTTTTAATGGAACTAGTGGAAAGCGTTTTAGCTACTTGCACACTCACCACATTTTGTGTTTGCACAGCAGCACGCCTTCGCGGAGTACTGTCCATTTGTTTTCGTTTGGTACTTATCGCAGGAATGCCGACTCAAAGAGGCATACCAGATTTGCGGGTGTAGAAGCTATGCCGCATTGACGCTCAACAGGAGTTACTACATTTCGCACTCCATGTAAGTATAGCTTTGCCACTTTACTGCTGCGAAACAGCAAAGCAGTACTTGAGGTACTTGCCCGGGTGGTGTGCGCGGCTTACAAATTTGTATGAAGGGCCAAAGAGGGGCTTGGCCAAAAGTTTTGATATTAATTACAATCTCAGTAATATAGCCAGTCCACAAGTAAGTGAAATCAGCGAAGCAGTCCAGGAGCAAAGTCACTCGTGGCAAAGCAGTACTTGAGGTACTTGCCCGGGTGTATTTAAACCTTTGGGAAATCTAAAACACTTCCCTGTGCCACTGCACTGAAGGTGCTGTGTGTCACAATGTAAAAAGATGATGCATATGTAGTTTGTCAGACTCCAAAACCAAAAGAAACACAGTGTTCAAATCAAAGAAAAATACATGAGAATGTGGGAAAAAGGTCTCACTCTCTCCAGGATGAAAAAGAGTGGGAAAAAGGTCTCACTCTCTCCAGGATGAAAATAAAAAGTCCTAAAGTCCAGCAAAATAGTTGGGGGGGCTCTAAGGTAGAAGGGAATTAGCACATGTCTGAGAATTCTCCCAAACAGGGTTTATAAACAACCATAAATGGCTTAACTGAAATATTAGTTGTAGAGTACTGTATACTCTAGTAGGTTAGCATGGCAACCATTACTATTCAAGAAGATAGCTTTACTCTAGTTCAGACAAAAATGTTACTGTTCCCATATCATTTTCATAACTGTGGCTTCCTAGTTCCAGGAACATTCCTGTCCGACTATGCTTGGTTTAAGGCATCTGTGCAAGATAATAAATGAGTATCTGCAACAAGAATATGAGAGGACTGTATGGCAGTGATCCCTTTGTGTGATTATGGGATTAAGACCAGCATAGGCATAATCAATCATACTTGCACTTGCATGCTACGGGCTGGAAGTTTGGGTCAGTTATAGCTGGGAGATAGCCAGGAGAGTGTTAATTTCCTTCATTATGAACATGGATTATTCTTACACCTTGAGCTCACCTCCTCTAGACAGAGGAAGATGTCTTGCTTCCATTCTCTGCTTTATATTTTCCAGCTCGTGCTCTCAGCTCTGTGCTGGGATGTGCTCTGGTCTATGTTCTGAATTGCTGTCTGTACTGTCCTATTGAAATCTATCAGACAGAGCTGATTGCAGCTAGCTGTTGTCTGCCTGATTGAGCACATACAAATGGCAGATGATCTTTACAGGTGAATTGGGGTTGTTTTGCATTTCCACCAGCACAGTCATCAGCTTTTTGTGTAGTCACAAACTCAGCTTCACTTCGCACTCCAGCTTCCGCTGCAGGTCTTACTTTTACGTGATTTCATACTCCTCCTACATCAGTACAGCTTTTTTGTCTGAATGTATATGTGTTTGGTGTTGTTGGTGAGGAGTAGGAATTCGGTCTTGGAGGGGTTGAGCTTCAAGTATGCACTGGACATCCAAGACTGGATCAGAAAGAGGCAGATTTTCAGCCTATGGATGTCCTAGATGGAGTCGATCTTGAGGTACAGCTGTGTGTCGCCTGCATATTGGTGGGTGTGGATGGTGTGTGTGGCTAGGAGGGCTCTCAGCAGGTCCATCGATAGATTGAATATCACTGTGGATAGGATGGAACCCTGCAGGAATGCACAGGTGATGGGTAGCATTGCCGATTGACTGCAAGGCCTCTGCATGTCTTGTTCGGCTGGTCTATGTGTTGGATGCTGTAGCTCTCGGGGACAAGGATGTCTAGGATGTGGGTGAAGGTGGGTGTCAGCCAGGTCTCGATGATGAAGATGCCATCAGGGTAGTGTGTAGCAATGAGGTCTGTGATGTCTGCTGCATGGGTGACAGCTGAACGGATGTTGGCGAGCATCAACTTCCTTGTGGATGGTAGGGGGGTGTTGATGGGCTTCAGGCTGATGTGGATGAGGTTGCTGCATTGCAGAGTCAATGCCTTAGCAGTGGGCAATGCTGTTGACATTGGAATTAGCTGGTGATGGTGGGGATAGCCTATGGGGATGGATGGAGAAAACACATGTCAGCACATGCTTACCTGTTGTCTGAGCAGGGTTTTGGGCCCTGGGTCCTGTCGGTCCAAACAGGTCCAACAGGTCCAGACAGGGATTGTCCTTTGTTTCATCTGCCATTATCGCCCGGGCAAGAGATGCCCCTGATCTAAGAGTTAAGAGCAGATAGGAATAGGCAGGGCTAAGAAAGTGGTTGGGGCCTAGGCCAGGTGACCAAGATCCACTTGCACCTCCTCACCAACTCCAAATGAAGGAGACTGGGGGGCTGCTTATGTAGGGAAAAAGGGTGGGAAAATAGGAAGGGCCAACAAGTTAAGGTGACTGACAGGTGGGCAGGGCTTAGACCATGGGACCTAGATCCACTTGTACCTGCTCACCACAAAAGTATATTTGAGTGAACTCAACACAATCTATCACCACATCTCATGTCATGTGCGACCATAGGCCTGCGGACCAGACAACAAAGCACAGACACTACAACTGCACAAGAAGAAAAGTCATTTGCAGTACAGCCTCCCCCTTTATCCTGGCGAGAAGATCCCCATCAGGAAATTTACCAGATCTAGGAAAGAACCATGTTTCACTGGACACTTCACTCTAAGGTACTGCACCCCAAAAGCAGTGGAGGTAGCACTGACACCAGTTTGTGGATTGGGACCCAACAGTCCCAACCACTTCCTGGCAGCAAGCACCCATAGGCATCCAGTTGCCCATCAAAAGGCTCTGCTTTCCTGGGCAGTAGATGTCTATATAAGGAAGAAGGATACAGCACAAGATGGCCAAAGGACAATCAAGCAAGCTTGCGGTTTGGCCATGTTTGACCACTAGCCACAGTTAGTAGCCAAACACAGTAAACATGGTAAGGCTAAATTGAAATAGACCAAAAAATATCAAAAAGCTACTGCTGCCACCAGCTTGTCCCTTTAGCACACCTACAGTAACCAAAAATACTCTGAGTGTTAGTCTAGGGGAAAATAAAACATGTGCCCCATTGTATTTCATTGTAAGCTGCATTGTACAATGATACACAGTTACCAAAGTCATAACAAGTAAACAAAAGTAGTAACAAAGTAACAGGAATAAGGGAAACAACGTTTCCCAGTACTCACAGCCTGAAGGACATGTCAGTTTCCCTAAAACAAATGCGCAAAAGCCAACGTAGTGAAGTTTAAGGCTTCACTGAGCTGCAAAAAGAGTAGGTCAGAATAAAAAATAAATAAAAGCACACCATTTGGGGGTACATAGAAATAGAAGAAAAGGTGCAGTAAAGAAAAATCTTTCCTAACAGCAAGCCATGTACCTTGGCACTCACAGGGAAACAAAGGGATTCAACCAGTAAATACAGACAAATAGGAGTACAACTATGGTGCGGTAAACAGTTTCAAATAGCTCCTTAACAGATGGAGCAGGGAAGAGGGCTGTGGGGTGAGGGGGTGGGCCAGGAGTCGATCAATCATTGAGAGAGCTTTTGTGTCCGCGGAGTGCAACAGTGTTTTGTTTCCTTGCTGATGTCTGTGGGGCACCTCATTGGTTGGATGCCATGTAAATATCCCCTCATTGTCAAGCTCAGGGTGTCTTGTGTGTCTCATCAGATCTGGCCACTGGCAGATTAATAAAGTTCCAGTGGACAGCACAATTACGTAATGTAATGAATGCCATGTGGGGGGCAGTGTGGGAAGGTTTGTGATGTCATGCTGGGTGGTATTCGACAGTGTGGGTAATGATGGCCTGCACCAATCACGACTAGGCATGGTATGTTTAGCTATAGGGGAGTGACACAGTCCAACCAATTAGCTTGTCTGGATGGTTTTATTAACTGCTACAATTTTTGCTAATTATGTGAGAATGGATAAATAGTTTGCTCGCAGTAGGCAGCATTCGACAGCTACCTTCATTTGGTTCTGTTCCACTATGCTGTTTGAATTGTGCTCTCCCAGCTGCATCTGGACCTGTAATAAACTCTGTTACTTCCTGCTTGGTGCACGCTGCTTTTTGGATTACTTTGGTGTTGCAGTCACTACTTGCCTTTGGAGGACCCCTGCCATTACCAAGATTCAAAGGTTCCAACAACTTCATCTATGCCACGCCTACAGCTGTCAAAGTTGCTGGTCGAAAGATGTGGATCCACATAACTGACAGCCGGAAGGACAACAGATCCAATACCCCTCTCCAGAAGCAGGACGAGGAAAAGGGGGGACACACTCATTTCTTTAACTTCTCTGAACTCAATGTACCCCTTTGGGAGGATGAATGCTAAAGATTTTCCACAGCCACCAGGAACAACAGACAATATCATATTTATTTTCTTTTCCTCTCTCTCTCTCTCTGTTTCTCTCTCTCTCTCCCTCTCTCTCTCTCTGTTTCTCTCTCTCTCTCTCTCTGTTTCTCTTTCTCTTTCTCTCTCTCTCTCTTCCTCTCTCTTTCTCTTTCTCTCTCTCTCTTTCTCTCTTTCTCTCTTTCTCTCTCTCTCTCTCTCTCTGTTTCTCTCTCTCTCTCTCTCTCTCTCTTTCTCTTTCTCTCTCTCTATCCCTCTTCCTCTCTCTTTCTCTCTCTCTCTCTTTCTCTCTTACTCCCTCTCTCTCTCCTTACGCTTGAATGTACTTGGTTGTTTTGTAGGGGTGGGTCCAATAACATCACAAATGCTGCAAATAGTCCACTAAATGGTAGAGTATCTGTGACCAAAATTAGGAGGGATGTTTTAAACCCAGGAGTTTATTTAGGCAGTGTTAAAGATGTGCATCACCCCGATACTGACAACATATCGTACAACTTCATGAAGGTATTAGGAAGAGGGAAGTCATGCAGTCCTTGCTATGTGTTTCCTTTAATCCCCCATGCAACAGGCATGCCTTATGTAGGTTGAAAATATTGATTCAGGAGCACAGGGTCCAAGCACAATGGGTTGAAGCTGACACCACAACATACAGAGACAACAACGTAAAGATAAAGGAGATGCAAGAGACAGAGAATTCGAAGAATCTTATACTGAACTATCAAGTAGTAGGGCAGAGAAAGGGTGAAACTGTCTTTATGGTGCAACCCCTGCTCTGGTGTTCTGATGAAGAAGGGCAGGAACAGCTTCAGTGAAAAACAAGTAGATATGAGGTGTTGTTTTTCATGGTGCTAAATGGGTAAACGGGGTGATGGTGTGCAAAAACAAGAGGGATGGTTGGACTATCAAAGAGTGCAGTCTTGCAAACTAAATGAGACTTGTTTTGATGTTTAGAAGAAGTATGTTATGAAATGGACATGGATCGACCAGCATGAGCAGTCTACCCAAGTACTGAAACACACACGATCCTCCATGTGTTTCAGAGACGATGACAGAATGCATGTGGGGACTAAAACGCAATGTAACATAACCATCAATCTCCCAGACATCGGAGGACGAACAGCAGCCCTCATGGACGTATGTTGGATTTTTGGGGGATTAGCCTACACCCAATTGCCTACACTCTGAAATGGTGTGTGATCCTTGGCAACCCTTCAGTCTCCCATTCTTGTTATCCCAGATGTCAATCTAACCACAATCCGCGATCACCCCATGCCCAAACCAGTACAGCACATGCACCAGTGGGCCTGTCGCTCTTTGGGTTTGCAACAACATTGCTGCAGCAATTACTTCTCCCAAGACTCCAGTGACATACTAACTGTTATTCCTGGGTAGTTTAGGCTGTTTAGTAAATCTGACACATTATTTTCCTCTCTTGTTGCTCCCTGTATACAGGCAGCGAAAAATACGAAATGACTCCAAATAACCTGGCGGGGAATGCTTCAACTTGCAAATGAAACAGAACATGGTCTAAATGCCATTAGAGAGGAATTGAGAGCCATTAGATTGACCACCCTCCAAAACAGAAACATACTTGACCTGTCACGGCCATGGAGGGTGGCATCTGCGCAAAGATAGGTAGTCCCTGTTGCACTTACATAATTTCCAATAAGACAGATAACAACACCTTAAACCAAGCCATTCACTCACAACACACTTTGCGCAGTATGATGGGGAAAGAGGGTCATAGAACATGATTGGTGTACATCTATGCTTTCATAGGCACCAGCATTGATCAGTAATATATTCAAAGTTCTGATTCCTGTCCTTGTTTTGTTGCTTATACTTTTTTGCACCTGCCAGCTGGTTATGGGTTGCTGAATAAAGACGGTGGCCAAGGAAATTCCTATGATGTCACTTACACTTATAGCAGGGGAGGCCACTTCCCTTTTGAAACAGGTACACACAGAGACAGAGAAATGAAATGGCGAGATTGAGCATTGTATGGTTAGAATAGTGCTACTGATTGGTCCACCTGGAACACATTCTTGCCCCGCCCAAACGAGATAACTATTGGGAAGAATACATTGACTGCACAGAGGATGGGGTTTGCTGTGTTCTGACATGTACCCCAGAGGAATATGCAGAGCAAGGAGGCAACCTGTGAAAGGTTAATAAGGTATGCAGACCAAAGACTGATTTTGACAAAATGAAAGAAGCAAGAAAGGTAGTTAATGAATTAACTATAGGAGAATGTTAGGATGCAGGAGTAATTCCCTAAACATGAAGAGAAGTATAAGCTGTCGAAATTCTATTAGCATGAAGATTTGGCAATTTTCTGTGTCAGTGCTTCCGTCATTTGTCACGGAATTTCAGGCAATTTTCAAATTGAATTTAGTTTTGCTACATTAGGCTGCAGAGTATGTGGTTTAATGATGGAAAGCAATAGATATTGTTACTGGTTTTCAGGGCATCTTTCCACATTAGCCAGAGTCCTGTCAATTTGAACTAGGCTCCATCAGAGTTGCAGATTTCTACCATTCAGGAAACTAGGCTGCAGATCTGAGCCTCGTACTTCCATTTAATCAAACCTTTTTCCTGCTTCCCCAAACAAGTGTTCAGTGTGCCATGGTCCTTGGAGGAAGGGTGAGGTGCAGCACACATGTTAGTTATTGTTGCAGGGCCTAGCGGTTCTCAGGAGCTTTGAGTGAAATGTAGAATAGTGGTGTTTTAGACGATAGGTAAGAGTAGAATAGTTGTGGAGGACATATGGAGAGGAGACATTGCCAAAGCACCCAACTAGATTGTGGATTACTGCCCCCTAGGGAGTGTTGGGACAACTGGGTCTGCAATAGAATGACCTGCTAGTATGAACACATGTGTGAAATTAATTTCCAAAGAGTGGAGCCTCAGTTACATTTTTTATGAAGCCACCTCGTTCCCAAGAGATAGTCAGAATAATAAATGCCAGGTATAGCAACATGTTTCAAAATGGGAGTTGCAAAAAGTGTTAGAGGGTAAACTGCTACAAGGCCTGGGAAATGTCTTGATTGCCAAATTGGCCGAGCTCATGGCAGAGGATGTTACTGTGTATAATGTTTTATGAGTTATTTGATAGTACACAACTTTAAATAATTGAATTGTTGTTAAAAGAAAGATGCCTCTGTAAGGAATGTGGATATGTATTCTTGCTATGAGTCTTATCTGCTGAATTCACTAATCACACTCAGTACATGATTGGAACATTTCGGTGGGACTACACATCAGAAGTTACATTAATGTGTTTTGACTAATGAGGGTATGCCATTTTAGTAAATTTTACATGTATAACTTTAGCCAATTAGGATAGAATATTTTTTGTTGACTGTAGAGGTAGGTCATTTGAAAGGGGCTATACTGAGGATGGTCACGGGTAATGTATTAACCAATAGAGTTTGATAATGCATATTGTGTTTAGATTTTTTATGTAGGTGAGAGCAAATAGGGAATGTTGGATTACCTTGACCCCTCCTTGATGACCCTCAATTATACCTTTTGATCATCAATTTGTTAAATTACTGACAAGATATTAGGTAAGCATCTAGTAGATTACAACTGCTCCTTATATCCAATATGCAGTTTTTTAATAGCCATTCCATATGAACATACATCCTGGGAGATAAGTGGTGTTTCTCCAGCATGGGGTCTGGCATGGATTCACATGCTCATGAATATTCCCTGTCGTCAGACTGGGAATCCAGGGTAAAGAAAAAATCAGTTTCAGTTTCATTTTTGAACTGTCTTTCTCCTAATAACCAATCACTGAGTTCTGGGTCATACTGCCGCCAGCCAATGACTGCCCTCTACCTAGGCCCCTCCTCTGGCAGCCATCTTCAGATTTTTACTGCACGTTCAAGTGTTGGGAGTCCTTGCATTTAGCTCTGAAGCTTTTACAGCGTTTATCATTTTTGGAAGAGTATTACTCTATTTTTTGGTCAATCGGGCCTTGTGCTCCATCAGTCAATCCATCCGATTAACGAGGAACCGTTGTCGGTTTTTTCAGTGCCCCTCAAGGGTGAATTTCATTGAGTTTCTTCGTGGAGGCTTCTCGAAGATTCTCAGGCGTACGCCACGTGGCCGTCAGAGGAGAAGACGGATTCGGCTCCCCTGTTCAAGATCTGTTCTAGCTACAGCTCGCAGAATGTTTTCTTGGATGACAATCATTCCTAATATCTGTACTGCCAGTATCCGGCACACAAGGAGGTGGATTGTGCGTTTTGCCAGCAGATGTCCTCACGATGAAGGATCGGCACAGGCAGCTGAACAAGTGGCTACAGGCCAAGGCCCCTGTTCTGGGTGGGTCCCAGCAGCATACCTCTGGCAGATCCAAGAAGGCTGAGCTGGCTTCTAAGAACTTTGAAGGTGCCCCTCCTGCAGGGGTCCAACAGAAGGCTAAACACCACAAGTCCATTGTCACCAGGAGAGCCGTTGCGATGGGCTCCGCAGTGGCCAGGGCGCATTTGATGTCTCCAGCCTCAGTCAGCAGTTGACGCTCAGAATCCTCAGACCATCTGGCAAACTCAAGGAGAGGCCCAAGTCTGTCCTACCGGAGAAGTCCACAGGAGAGCAGGGCTCAGACCCTTCCCCTAAGGGGAAGGCCAAGCAGGACAAGGCTACAGCCTTGACTGTGAAGGCCCAGGTTAACCCGGTGAAGGCCCAGCCTTTCATTGAGGGGGTGGCAGCGTCTCTGGTGAAGGCCGCCGAGACGGTCCCACAGGACGTGACACCCTAAGACCAGGGTGTCTTTTCCTCCCAGGAGGGAGGCTGCGTTCCTGCCCATAGAGAAGACCCCGGAGAAGAGGATGCCTGTCATCTCCCCGAGACCTTCACCACTGGATGCAAAGAAGGGGGGTGTGGTGGCCCTGCAGGGTACGGATATCTCCTCTGAGGAGAAGCTCACAGGTCTGCAAACTGTCCGGGGGGAGGGAGACATAGGAAGTAGGCCCTACAAGGAGCATGCAGACGAAGGTCAATGATGAAGGTGACAATGGCAAGGACACCGAAGAGGAAGTGCAGCAAGGTGACAATGGACTGGGCTCCCAGCCGGTACCCCAGCGGCCTATTCTGTCTGCATCTCAGCTTCCACCCCCACCTCATGCACCTCTTAGAGACCTCTCAGTGGACTTCCTTTTGGCACTGCATACGCTGGTCTCGGAGATCCAGACAAGGATGCCTATCATGCTGGCAGCCCCGCCCGAAGCACCACTGCCGGCCAACTCCCCCGCGGGGGGAAGAAGAGAGTACATCCTCCACCTCCTTGCTACCCTTCGCCCCTGTTGCCACTCACTTCCCCCGAGGGATGTGATGGACCCAGGCACAGCGATGATGGGCACAGATGACAAAGGCAGGTTAGGGGACATCCTGTCTCTGCTGTCCAGATCTTCACCACCCAACGAGATTGGCTTGTTCCACTCAATGCTCTCCAGAGCGTCAAAACTTTTCCAGCTCGCTCCAGAGGAGAAGAAGGAGGGCT
Organism: Ambystoma mexicanum; assembly: GCF_040938575.1. NCBI lineage: Eukaryota > Metazoa > Chordata > Amphibia > Caudata > Ambystomatidae > Ambystoma > Ambystoma mexicanum. Next base: position 417,293,231 of record NC_090937.1, on the reverse strand, counting down.
TCCTATATCAGCGCAGAGAGGCGAAGAGGAAGACCATCCTCTCTGTCCCACTTCTGGATGAAATTTGGGACAAGGGTTTGTCTCTCATGGAGAACCCTTCTACTGGCCCAGAGAAGAGGGATCGCCTTGAGAAAAAGTACAGGGTACCAGACTCTACGCCCAAGTGCTTACAGGCCCAGCATTCTCCGGACTCTGTGGTGTCTGCGGCGGCCAGGAAGAAGTCCTTGAATGGTTCGGCCTTGGCGGGTTCCACCCCACCGGACAGCAAAGTCAAGAAGTTAGATGCCATGGAATGACAAGTCATCTATTCTGCAGTGACTACCATCAAGGCCACCAACGCCCTCACCATCGTGGCTCGTTACGACCGGGAGTTGTGGTTCAAGATTGCTCCCATCCTGGACTTCCTCCCCGATGAAAAGAGGTCAGAGGCACTGGAAATTCTGCAGGAAAGCGTGGTGGCGTTGGACCATGCCATCCAGGTGCCAACATTGCCAGGAACATTGCCAACGCGGGATTCCAGCAAATGGGCAAAGATGTTCGCCTTCGTCGTCATGGCTGGCTCAAGGCCACCAACTTTCGACAGGACCTTCAGTCGAAGGTTCTGGGCATGGCCTTAGACTGGGATAATTTGTTTGGGAAGGCTGTGGATGAGTCTCTCCAAGCCATAAAGACGGACACAGAGATGGCACGTGCTTTGGGCACTCTTCAGCAATGTAAGCCGTCCTTTGGGACCTCAAGCAGCAAGTCCGAAGGATCCTCCAAGGGTTCCGGTGGGGGATCCTGTTCTTACTGCCAAATCTCCTGCTCTTCGGGCCAGTAGACAAACAGGGGCAACTCCAAGACCTTCGGAGGAGGACGTCGTCATCATTGCCAGGGTCCCTAAGGCGGTCCTTCAACATCCAAGCAGGATTGAACCAGCCATGGCATCTGACCCCACCTGTTCACCCCGATGGGAAGCCAGCTGGCAAACTTCATCAGCATGTGGAAGACCATCTCCACCGATCGTTGGGTGCTGGACGCTCTCGCCCACAGGCAACCCTTGAATTTCAACTGAAGTGTCCCAGAATGCCACAGTGGCCTGGCAGGAAAACCATGTCCCTCAGCTGTTGCTGGAAGTGCGGGCCATGCTAAAGAATGGTGTGATAGAGCTCGTCCTAAAGAGGAACCGGGGCTCTGAGTGTATTCAAGGTACTTCCCCATGAGAAAGAAGATCGGAGGCTGGCGGCCCATCCTTGACCTTCGTCAACTAAACAAATACATCAAGTCCCAAATATTCTGGATGGTCACTCTTCAGCATGTACTCGGACAGCTGGAAGAGTGGGACTTCCTGTCGTCGCTGGACTTAGAGGATGCATACTTCCACATCCCCATTCACAAAGGACACCACACGTTCCTGGTGAAAGGGAAGCACTACCAGTTCAAAGCCCTTCCCTTCGGACTGAAGTCAGCACCAAGGGTCTTCACCAAGTGCCTTGCACCGCAGCTGCGACTACGGGGGATTCACAACTACCATTATCTGGATGACTGGCTCATCCGGGCAAGCTCGAAGGAGATTTCCGTCGACCACACGGTGAAGACCGTGCGCCTCCTGACAGATCTGTGCTTCTCGTGAACTATGCAAAGTCCTGCCTGATTCCATCGCAGGTCGCACTGTTTCTAGGATCCCAACTCAACACAGTGTCGTGATTGGCGTCTACGTCAGATGAGAGGATAACTGCCATCTTGTGCAAGGTACAACGGCTGTTGGCCCTGAAGGTGTTGAGGGTGAAGTCCACCAAGTCTCTGCTCAGCATGATGTCGTTGTGCATATACCTTATTCGGCTGTGCAGGTTGCGGATGTCTCCCCTACAGGAGTTCCTTAACGCCCCTTGGGTTCAAGTGTTAGGAAGCTTTGAGAGCAAGATCACTCTCAACAAGAGTTTCTGTTGAGTGATACAGTGGTGGGGGGTTCGTGCACAACTTTCCAGAGGCACGGATTTCCAGACCTCACCTCACCAGAAGATGGTCATGACGGATGCCTCCTGGAAGGATGGGGAACTCACCGGAAGTCTTCACGCAAGAGGCCTGTGGCTACCGGAGGAGAAAAAGATGCACATCAATGTGTAGGAGATGCAGGCAGTGTTTTGGGCCCTCAAGTCTTTCCTTCCGTCCCTTAAGGGGAAGGTGGCGTGGGTCTTCACGGATAATACCACCACAATGTTTTACATCAGGAAGCAGGAGGGCACCAGATCCCCGGTGCTCTCCAGTGAAGTTCAGGACCTAAGACCCTCGCAGGATTCTCAAACTTAGGTGGGCTTTCCACTGTGTACCTAATACGCATTACTGTTGTTGTTCTGAAATGTGGTCAACTAGGGTTTTTCTCCCCTCGCAGGATTCTCAAACTTAGGTGGGCTCTCCACTGTGTACCTAATACGCATTACTGCTGTTGTTTCTGAAATGTGGTAAACTAGGGTTTTTCTCCCCTCGCAGGATTCTCAAACTTAGGTGGGCTCTCCACTGTGTACCTAATACGCATTACTGTTGTTGTTCTGAAATGTGGTCAACTAGGGTTTTTCTCCCCTCGCAGGATTCTCAAACTTAGGTGGGCTCTCCACTGTGTACCTAATACGCATTACTGTTGTTGTTCTGAACTGTGGTAAACCTGTGCCTGCCGCTCTATCCCTGTCTGCGGGCTCTCGCATCGTCTGTCTTCCCCCCCCACTCCCTCCTACTCCATGGTGCTCTCTATCTCGCCTATCTTCTCTAACTGCTTCTCCATCGACTATCCTGCTCTCCTCACTAAATCTGGTAGGAAAAAGTTTAAAAAGGACATCCTGGTCTCCAACCCAGGGCTCCCTATCGCTGACACCTATACCAGTGCATGCTCCAAGGAAGCTCTTACTGACATCCTCTTTTTTGTGCCTTAGCCTGACCTACGGACCCTTCATATGGTCTCTGTGCTCTCTCTTTTCTCCTCTTCTCCCATTAATGGTGGCACCCGTTGGGATGTCCTCCTGGCCCCCTTCGGCTCCTCTAAGGCAATCATTAATGTCTATGCTAATGGGACCGTCTTGGTCCAAGGCCCTCAGGCCAACCATCACCTCTTTGATAGACGCTTCCCTCGCCTCATCAACTTCCTTTCCTCTCCCGCTGTCCCCCCTCCTCTGTCCTCGGCTACCTTGCCTCTACCCTCCCTCCCTGCCCCCTCTCGTGCTCCTTCTTCACCTCCTTCTTCTACACCTCCGCAGAGCATACCTCTGATCTGTACCCCCCCCCGGAAGTCCTTCAAGGCTGGCAACCTTCTCCACATTGCCACTCTTAACTCTCGCTCTGCCATCAAGCATTCCTCTGATATCTGTCGCCTTCTTGAGGTACTGGACCTTGACGTCCTCGGTCTCACTGAGACATGGTTCACAGCCAGCTCTGTCACCAACTTTGACACACTCTCACCTGACGGTTACAAGATCTTCTCCGTGCCCAGGCCCAACCGTGCAGGTGGGGGTGTTGCCCTTATCTTCCCTGAGTGGATTCCTGCCACTGTCACTCCTACGCAGACCTACTCCTCTTTTGAATGTCTTGTCTGCCGACTCTCTCTCTCTCCTAGCCATTCCCTTACTGTGGCTACTATCTATCGGCCACCTGGTCAAATTTTCTCCTTCCTCTCTGACTGGGCTGACCTCTCCTCCTCACTCCTGTCCTCAACCACTCAACTCCTCTTTCTTGGTGACTTCAACATCCACCTTGATGCCTCCTGTGCCCCCACTGGACTCTTTCGTGACCTCTGCGACTCTCTCTCACTCTCTATTCTCCCATCTGGGCCTACTCATTCTGCAGGGCACACTCTTGATGCTCTGATCTCTTCTGACCTTCCCCTCTCTGTCCCTCTCTCCACTCCTCTCTCCTGGAGTGATCACTTTCTCCTAACCTCCCACCTCACCCTCCCTACCCCACAGGCAAAGCCACCCTCATCATTGCCACCCACCTTCTCGGTCATCTGACCCATGAAGCGCGTGTCAGTTGAGGCTTTCGCTGCCACCTTCTCGCCCCCCCCCTCCCCCTTCGGCTGACTCCCACCCTGACACAGCCCTCTCCATGCTCCACTCTGCTATATCTGATACTCTTGATATCCTTGCCCCTGTCATGAGAATCCGCCTGAAGCCCAAAGCCAAATGTAACTCCTGGTATGACTCGGATCTCGTCACCCTAAAACGCAAGTGCAGGGTGGCTGAGAGGAAATGGCGTGCTTCATGTTCATTCTCTGATAAACTGGCCTGCCGCCTGCTCCAAAGCCAATACCGTCTCTCCGTTCTCACCAAAAAGAGGGCCCTTATCCAAGCCCGCATCTCTGCGGCATCCAACAACTCGGCTGAACTCTTTAAAATCTGCAAGGAGCTTGCCAACCCTGCTGCAGTCTCTACCTCTCCTGTCCCCTCCCAGGCCCTCTGCACTGGCCTCTCACTTCATCTCAAAAACTCAGGACATCCTGTCCTCACTCTCCTCCTATCACCTCCCTCCCTCTCTTCCCGACTCTTCCTCTGGCCCTTCTGCAGCCACCCCTCCTCCCTCCTTCTCTGCCTTTCCACTTTTTTCTGCTGACGAGGTTTCCAGACAAGTCCGATCTATGAAAGTCTTGTCTAAACAGGTTCACCCCTGTTCCTCCAAAACTATCAAGGACCACATTGACTCCCTGGCTCCTGCCCTGCCTGACTTTTGCAACCACTCCTTCGCCTCTGGAGTCTTCCCATCCCCCCTCAAGCACTCCCTTGTGCACCCTCTTCTTAAGAAACCCTCCTCCGACTCCTCCTGCCCGGCTAACTATCGCCCAATCTCCATCACTCCCTTCCTGGGCAAGCTCCTGGAGAAACTGGCCATCTCCCAGCTTAACCTCCATGCTGAAACTGTTGGTAGTCTCCATGACCATCAATCTGGCTTCAGAGCGGCCAGAAGCACGGAAACTGCTCTCCTGAACATCCGTGAGGACCTGCTCTTGAACCTCGACTCCAAGACTCCGTGTGTTCTCATTCTGCTCGATCTCTCTTCTGCCTTTGACACTGTCAACCATGCCATTCTGCTCACCCGTCTCCGTGATGACCTGGGTATCACTGGTCAGGCTCTGGCGTGGCTGACCTCCTTCCTTTCCAATCGACCCTCCCAGGTCCAACTTGGGTCCTTCCTCTCTGACATCTTTTTCTCCACCTGTGGTGTTCCCCAGGGATCTAATCTCTCTCCCTGGCTGTTCAACCAGTATCTGGCACTCCTTGCCCACCGCATCGCCGCTCTCTGCCCCTACTTTCAGTGCTATGCGGACGACACCCAGCTTATTTTCAGGCTACCCTCGGCCTCCTCCTTTCCTTCCCTCATCTCTGACTGTCTGTCTGCCATCCAGGAACCCTCCTCCTGCTCCTACCTGCAAGGCAAAAAACCTTGGGGTCATCTTCGACTCCACAATCTCCTTCTCTCCTCATATATCTGACGTCTCTAAGAAGTCACACTACCAGCTGCACCTCCTCAGAGGTATTCTTCCCTTCCTCTCCTTCCCCCAGAAGCTCACTCTCTCCCGAGCCCTGGTTCTCTCGAAGCTGGACTACTGTAACAGCCTCTATCTTAATCTGCTTGCCTCCAATCTTCGCCCCCTGCAACTCATCCAGAACAGAACTGCGAGACTTGTCCTTGGCCTCAAGCCCAGGGACCGTATCTCTCCAGGACTGAAATCTCTACACTGGCTCCCAGTGGCTGCGAGGATTAAGTTCAAAACCCTCTGCATTGTCCACAAGGCCTTCTGGGGCCTGGGGCCTAAATTCCTTCAACTCACTCTTCCTAAATATCTTCCTTCCCGAGCCCTTCGCTCATCCATCTCCAACTCCCTCAGGGTCAGCCGCTTCTCGAAGCAACGAGTCGGGGGTCGATCTCTCGCCGTGGCAGGGGCCTCCCTCTGGAACAGCCTTCCTGCTTCCCTGAAACTTGAGGAGAACCATCTCCGGTTCCGGAAGCACCTCAAAACGTTCCTCTTTGCTTCTGCTTTCTCTCTCCCTCTCCCCTGCTAAAGTCTCAACTGAATCTGCACCGAATCTGCAACTGGGCCACTCTCACCGACCTCGGTCCTGGTCCCAGCCACTCTCCTCTTGCACTGCCTCCCTGGCAACCCCTGCACTGAGGGACTGTCTCTGTATCCCTACAGCCCCCCCTTTCGCAGCACTTGTCTGCACTTACCTTGCACTTGCCACCAGCTGGCCCTATTTATTTACTTATTCTACTTACTTGTACTGCACTTCCCCCCTCCCCTTCCCCTTGCACTTTTCCCTTCCCCCTACCCCTGCACTTGCGCGGTCTGAATGACACCTGGCCTAGTAGGATCGCTGTCTGTCTTCCCCTTGTTCCCCCCTCCCTGCCTCGTCGCGCCTTGAAACACTTGTGTATAGGCGCATTACAACTGCCATATCATATCATATCATATCATATCATATCATATGAAGGCACTGGCCCGTCAACCAGGGGATGTTCCTCATCCCGTTTCATCTGGTAGGAGTGGAGAAAACTGTTGCCGACTCGCTCAGCAGGGAGCTGTGCTATTGCCACGAGTGGGAGCTTTGGCAGGACCAAGTGGATCACCTGTTCCGCAGAAGGGCAATCCCCAGATCGATTTATTTGCGACAGCGATGAACACCAAGTGTCAGAGGTTGGCCAGCAGGTTTCCCCAGCTGGGGGGCATGGGGGACGCATTCTCATTCCCCTGGGATGGCCTGTTTCTGTATGCATTCCCTCCATTGCCGTTGCTTCTTCAACTTGTCAATCAGCTCAGATGGTCGTGGTGCAGGATGAATCTCGTCTCACTGGCTTGGCCGAGGCAGATCTGGTACCTGGACCTTCTCAACATGTCAGCGTCCCCTCCAGTCAAGCTTCTGGTGGTGGCAGATCTTCTGGCCAGAGAAGGAGGTGCAATCCTGCACCACGACCCGGGATCACTGTACTTGAAGGCCCGGCTCCTGCCGCGTTTGAGTTTGGGGGTTATGACCTCCCAGCGGATTGCAAGGAGGTGCTTGCCAAGGCCAGGGCATCATCTACTCTTAAATGCTATGGACATAAATGGAAGAGGTTTGCCGCTTGGTGCTGTGCAAAGAAGATCGACCCTCTGCAGGTCACGATCTGCAGGTGCTACCATATTTGCTGTCATTGGCCAAGGCAGGACTGGCCCATGCTTCCATCAAAGTTCACCCGGTGGCTATCGCCTGCTACACCAGATCTCTGGGCCGGTCGTCGTGGTCACACCGTCTGGTTAATGAGTTTATTAAAGGACTGTTGTCTTTGTTCCCGCCGGTGAAGGCTCCAGCCCAGGGGTGGGAACTCAATGTGGTGCTGACTAGGCTCATGAGCCCTCCATTTGAACCTATGCAGACAGTTCCACTGAAGTTCTTATTGTGGAGGACAGCGTTCCTCGTGGCAATCACATCTGCACAACAAGTGGGTGGATTCAGGCCCTGTCCTGAAAGCCACCTTATTTGACATTTCACGATACAGGGGTGGTGCTGCGGACGCATCCCTCCTTCATGCTCAAGGTGCCATCGGACTTTCATCTAAATGAGCCCTTGGTGTTGCCTGTGTTCTTTCCGATGCCTTTATCACCGACCGAGAGGGCTTTGCACTCGCTAGATGTGGCTAGAGCGCTGAAGTTCTACGTGGACCGCACAAACAGTTTCTGGAAGACGTCACAACTTTTTGTGAACTTTGGCTTTGTGAACCAAGGGAAGGCCCTCTCCAAGGATTCCATTTCCAGGTAGCTCTTCGGCTGCATCACCCATTGTCACCAGTTGGCAAACTGACGGTTGCCTGGCCATCCGAGAGCCCATTCAACCAGAGCGATCACTGTAACTGCAGCATTCATGTCTGGAGTGCCCCTGCTGGACATCTGCAGGGCTGCTACGTGGAGGTCGACGCGGACCTTCACGAGATTCTACTGCCTTGACCGGGATTCCTAGGAAGAGTCCAGAGTCGGCCAAGCAGTGCAGCACAACCGGTTTGCTTGAAGGTGAGCCTGGTGAGGAGGTAAGAGATGCTTATGTTGAGTCTTTGTCACCTCCCGTGGTTGAGCATGTGTGTACTGCTATGTATTATTTATTCATGTGCATGTGAATCCATGCCTGACCACATGCTTGAGAAGGAACAAGTTACTTACCTGCAACTGTTGTTCTCCAGCATGGGTCTGGCATGGATTCACATGCAAACCCTCTTGCCTGCCCCTCTGCAGCTCTTCTCTTGATCTTACTGCCACTTTACCTGCTGCCAAATCTGAAGATGGCTGCTAGAGGAGGGGCTTAGGAGGGGCTTACATAGAGGGCAGTCATTGGCTGGGGGCAGTATGAGCGAGAGCTCAGTGATCCGTTATTAGGAAAAAAAACAGTGCAGAAATGAAACTGAAACTGATGTTTTCTTTACCGAGGATTCCCAGCCTGACGATGGGGAATATTCATGAGCATTTGAATCCATACCAGACCCATGCTGGAGAACAACAGTTACAGGTAAGTAGCGTGTTCCCTCTCCACAGATCTGTCTAATGTGAAGATGTGATTTAAGAATTTAACATGTTTCAATTATCGGAACAGCTTTCTATCAAACCAACAAGTAACACAACTTTGAGAATGGTGGTAACATTAAGGAAGGGATTAGTAGTGTTACTTACATGGTTATTCTGCTAATTGAGACACAATTATTAATCAATCATTCCTAATTAATTATAGCAAGGACTGTACCTTTAATTACCAGTAGTATATATAACAATAAGAGCTAATAAGAAATCCAAAAAACTAGTAGCAACAATTAATTCTAATATGTTTTAAATAGCTTGTGTTGTGATTATGTATCTCAAAAGAATATATGTTTATAATGTTCCACTCTTTCTTTTATTTTTCCCAATTTTTCCTAGTTTTCTTTCTGACATTTTAAAAAGTAATCTTGAGAATGTATACCCTTATCCTAGTAAGTAAATACTACCAAATGTTATTATTTACTTATTTGGTTTTGGCCATGAAGAAACTCATTCAGAAGGAATTATTTTGTTTACTATTTGTGTGAAAAAGTTGTTGGTGGTTTATGTTGACTTGTAGCATAGGAACTAAACAGTTCCTATTAATGTGGATATTTCTAACAACACCAATGTGAATTGTTAAGCTACATAACTGCATTTGCATTCTTGAATATACTGAGATGTTTTTCGTTTGAAAAGTATTCTTTATATACTGACAAGCTGTATTTCCAGTAATATTCATTATGTTTCACACAGATCAGATATTTTGATTTTAATCAAGTACATACTGTAACTCTTAGCAAACATGTTATTGTAGGAACCGCAACATAAGTGCGGCACACTAAAATAAAGTATATGCAGTAGTAGTTGAGGCAAGAGGTGCTTACTGTACAGTGTGACCAAAGGACGTGAAGTTGTGTAAAGTCAGTGAAAAACGAAAATAAAAAATGTACCGATCATCGGTGATGGTAAAAACCTCTGTGAAATGTTAGGGCAGGAATGGGAGGTTATATGGAAAACATACTTCTGCTGCTGCCCTATCATGACATCACTACTCTTCCCCTAACCCTTGTGTTTAATATTTTTTATTAAATCGCAGCAGACTTTGGTTAGGGAGACCTCCTGCCTCTATTGGCTCCAGGTAATGCTGCATGCTATAATCTGGACAGTGCCAATGTGTCTAAATTGCTGGCGACTGGCACAAGGTCACTACATTTCAGCCTGTGGATCAGGCGGGTCTGTTCCGGCTCTGGCAATTGACTTTGCATCTCTGCTAAAACGCATCAGGGGTTGGAGGCCCTACAGATGTTCGCTTGAGCTGCCACCTCACCCAATAACACACCATAGTGTGAGGTCTAGTGGACATAGACATTGAGTGCAGCCAAGTTCCTTGAGACGATGGGAAACCTTGTTCAAGCTGGATGTGAAAAAGGGCCAATTTAATGTTTCTGAAAGGTTTTGGTTCGAAGTAAAGAGCAGATCTGGAGGGGGCTGTGCAGTTGGTTGGAAATTAATGACCCTAAATGTTCTCTGTTTGTTTTGCAAGCGAACATGAATACACATTTTGCCTAGTCATATTCTGAGCTTGAAAAAAGTATTTTTGACATTCACAAAGCAACAATAAATATCAGTTTCAGCAGATATGGAGATTTGATGGCTTCCAGTGGACCTACCATTGGTCTGATGGACTAACATTTGTAGGATAGTGTGGGGTACAAGAGAGTAAGATTAATGGCTGCCAGTGGATTTTCTTTTGTTCTGTGGGACTAAGTGGTCAGTATGGCAGTTGAGCGGGACACCAGAAGACCCCCATTGGTAACATTGTATCTGCAAGAAGTCTTTTGTTTTTGTTCTGATAAAGCTAGGTGTGGTCATTATTAAAGCACACATGGCAGTCCTCAGGAGAACAGGAAGGATTGGATTGTTGTCTGAGCGATTAAACTTCATTTCCTTCCACAACTGCTTATACTGCCCAAAAGTGAATACGTTGTTAACAGTGATCAACCATGTCTCTCATTCAATGCTCACATATATTAATACTGACTTGCTCACACTCTGCAGGTGTTCAACATGTAATTGAACATGTTTCCTAAAAACTCTCAGATTCACAGGGTTGCCCGTGGCATATCGGGGATCAAACAGGGAATGTGCGTGCACAATAGGGGTGCCAAATAGCTGGTGGGACCTCTGTTGTTGTAAGGAGGAGGTGGGGTGCATTTTGGTGTTGTCAGTCATGGCACGTCTGGTGCAGCCACCACTTCAAAATCACCCTTCTCATGCCACTCAACAAAATCAAACTCAAAGTTGCAGGACAGTATGTGGGACAGCCCCTGGGAAAGGGTGTCAGTGGTGATAAATCCTTGGCAATGGGGCAAGGAGAACGTTGGTTCTGTGTCAGCGGGGGTGAGGAGGATACAGGGTCAATCTTGGTGCTGGCAGGGATGGCATTGTGCCAGGCACAGTGCCCACTGCATTCCCTCCTCAATACCACCCTCCTCATCCTCCGCAACAAATTCAATCTCAAAGGTGGAATCAGGCACAGACTTAATTTCCACCATCATGATCAAAGTGACATGGTGTCAGTTCACTCTACAAATGATGTCACAAACGCCACTTGTGATACAAGAGCTCTGCAAATATCCATCACATGTAAGTTTAGGATATTGCAGCAAAGGGAGATTCACCATTCTTGGTGGATAGCAACATAGATAGAGCAAGAAAGAGACAATATAAAGAGAGAGATGTAGCAAGCATGGAAAAGAGTAAGAGAGGGAGCGACAGAGATAGAGAAAGAAGTAGTGAGAGAGAAAGTATTATGTGAATTGTTATACAAGTAACCTTACACGCATTTAATACATAAGAAAATATGAAACTCCAAGAAAACATACTTGTCAACATTAAATGGATAATGAATATAAATATGTTTTGCTTACTAAAAATTAGATTCCCAGTTAATTTTGTATTATTAAATAATTTGGTCTTCACAAAGAAGAGCAACCACATTAATCTTCCTTCATGTTAGTAGACATGTATTAAATTCAATTCACCTAAACATTTTGAAACAGCAATAATTAGTTGGGTTGCATTTTCACCAGGTTCCCTTAACCAGAAATCTTCTGTCATAATATAAATAGTTCATTAGGTACAACATTTCTAAAATATCATACCCGCAGATAATGCAATATGTTGCAATCAGTTAAAATATATAGGGGTCATTATAAATTTGACTGTGATCACGGCGGGATGCCGGTAAACTGACCTACCATTTCCACCGAGCCTGATATTATTGTATCACTGAGACATTACAGATGGCAGAAAGGGCGGTAAATTCCCATTCCATGGAGTCCCATAGGACAGGCAGTACCAGTGCCGGAAATATCAGCTGTTTTTTGCCGGTTGGTGCATAATTTACCGCCAGCTGTTGACTGGAGGTTAATCACTGACTCCCCCTGAAAAACATGTAGTTAACCTGTCATGGAACGATCACCACTTTTTCCAGCACTTTTACTGGATCAGCAAATTTATAATGACCCCTGTAGAGTTTGAACAGTTGTGTCTTCCTGACAAAATCTACTAAAGTCTGTTGTGACCTTAGTGTGATCTTGAACAATTAAAATATGTTGTGTTGGTATTATATGCATTCTAAAGCAGAGGTATTGGTTTCTATAGTATGAATTTGGGATTTTTCAGGTATCTTGGTTGTACTCCCAAAGTCTTCTCTAAGGGTGACATACTCGAGTGAATTTGTAGCCTCCACATTCACTGAATTGTTTCCATCCTATCTTTTTGGAACACAATCTTTTAATTTCTACAAGATGGTCAATGGTCTGGAGCAGTTTTCCATGTTTCATTGTTGCTAAAAGCGATCATTCACTTCATTTTTCATAAAACTATTTCTGGCATTACTGGAGTCAGTGATGATAACAATTTCCTTTAAATGATTCTCCACTTCTGTTGAGATTGCCTTGCAGGTGGCAGACAGTTCACCCACCTGGCTACTCTTGAAAGGTATCTAAAGGCCCACTGAGGGAATTGCATCATTTCTGCCCTATACATTTCCCAATCCCTGCAACTAATTATTTGGCTGGGTAATTATTCACATGGCATTCACATCCATCTACTCTGCAAGTTTCAGCACTCTCTTGCTCGAAAATGTGTATGTGGAGATTGATCAGAATCAGCCAAATTGCCTATAATTTCTGGGTGTTTACAAGCTTCCATGTACACGCAGTCATGTAGTTGTTCTAGCCCTTCTGGCATAGGGCATTCTTTGTTCTGTTTGTACCTCAAATCTACCAAGAAGCCTTGTAAATGTAATCTCACAGGGCTATCCTTGTCTGGGATATATTTCCTCTCCAAATGATTTCACTCTGTGTGTATTGCAATGGTTAGATTCACCTTGTGTAATGAGGTGGAAGTGTTGTAGGGTCCAGGGTGTAGTCAATAAGGAGGTTCCACAATCATTAAACTTTGTCTCTGTTGGTTCATGTGGTCTTCAGAGAGAACTCCTGACCCCTTCTGTGGTATTTTCAACTTGAGGGCTTTGCCAGGCTGTTCTTTAGCCTAACCACTGGACAATGCTGTTATTCTCCCCACCTCTAGATCACACCTTGTTTTAATAGGTTTGCCAGTGGATGTACAAACACTTCATAGTCATCAATGAACTTTCTATTGTTGATAGGCCCAACAGACTCTTCAAATGTCTCACATTGATGGGGTGAATCTATTTATCTATATATTGTAATAGCCTTTGAGTTTGTTTTCTGTGGGTTCAAGCCACTGAATGTGATCTAATGTTCCAGAAATTGTACTCTTGCCTCATTGAGCTGTCCACAGTGGGACATTCACTCAAGTTGTTCATAACTGAGTGAGCACATGTCTGATTTCTTGGAAATGTGCCTCTATGACCTCTGTGTTAACCAGGGTGTCATCCCTGTATAGGATGTTGCCTCATCAAGAATTGCCTTGTTTAGAAAGGCCCCACATTTACTCCCACTACTTTCCCAGGAAGGTTGTCATCCTTAGAAGTTGAATTCAGGATATAGATCACTATTCTGCTTCCTATCTAGTATGGTGAAGACCTTTGTACCCTCTATCTGTGCAAGTCCCTGGAGAAAATCAGATAATGGACTCATTAAGATTGGAACTCTCTTGTTGATCTCTCTCAGATTGGTGCATAATTGACACTTGGGTTTCAGTACACCCAGAATAGGGTTTTTCAAGGTTATGTGTAGGGGTTTGATTATCCTTCTTGATTCTATATTATTGATAATCATGGGCTATGAGTCCAAACTAGCTAATGGTAGCCTGTATTGTCAGACAGAAATGAAGGTTACCTCATGTCCCTCTGATATCTCATATGTTAGTAGTGACATGTAACCCTCAGGTGTCAAATATGTTAGTGGTGGCATGTAGCCACAATCATACTTTTCAAGGAAAGCACAACTTTACAATATACCTTAACTTCTGAATCATATAAACAGGCATCTGATGCGTGGATATGTGCCGCCATTGACTTAAACATCTCTGGGAAAAACATCCTCTTCCTACAGATGTCCAGGGTTGGATTGGCCCCTCTGCCTTTCGGCTTGTGGCCGGGCCGAAATCTTCTGTGGGGAGTGGGGGCCGGTTTCTGGCCACGCCCTGGCCGGTTTGGAAAAAAATAAATTAAAAACAATCTATATTTTTATTTTTCAATTTCTTTTTTTTTCTTTTTTTTCAAAAAGCCTTTCATCCTTCTCAGGTCAATAAATGAGTACCATCACAGGTTGGGTGATATTGTATGCACATTTGTTCTATAAAAAAGAGCTTAAGCTTAAGTGCTATACAATAACCTATTATCAATTGGCCTTGGATGTCTGCTTGGATTCATAGTAATTTGACAATATGGATCTATACACACAGATATTAATGATACATACGGTGATCCATTCTTGTATGAAATGTATATCACATTAGTGAAATCATAACCATATTTTTCGTAGTGTACTTAGGAACAATGCTATTTGATGCCACTTCCTGTTTTGTCAAGTGGTGAAAGGTCGTGTTTCATCACTTCCCAGGATGTCACTTTGGGATGGGGTCAAATGACATCACTTCTGATGATGTCATCAGAGGTCAAGGGTCGTGAGGCAAGGGATGTGCCACTTTTTAGAGGCAAAGAATGGGCTACTTTTTTTTGGGTGACCGGGCCTATTTCTTGTCCCAGTCTGACCCTGCAGATGCCCATCCTCCTGACTTCCATCACCAAAGTGGAACAAGTTTCAATCATACTGTGATGGCGTGCCATGACCGTGGGCTCATGGAGGTACAGAAATCGCACCCCAAAAATCCATTGTGGTTTATAATCAATACATTTGTGCACTTTCTTGGGGACATATGTATTATAATGGGACTCCTTTATTTCCATCGCTATTGGTGTACCCTCTTCTAGCCACATTTCCTGGTACCCTCTCTTATTTCCCAATATTAGTATGGCATTGTCTCCCTGGATGAAGTTCTATCCTGTCCTTTACCGTATAATGCAGAGCTTTAAGAGTTTATGATCACTTCGATCAGTTTGAATAACCCTCATCTCCTTTATCTTTTGAAGAAGACTGTTTGAGAGAAAGTAATAGTCTAATATTTGGGTGCCCCCGCCTCTTTTCCACGTGTGGTTTGGTGGTTTATCACCTATGACTACTCCATTTAATATTGAAATATTTCCTGATAGAAGTTCTCTTCTCGACAGTAGACCTCTGAACTCTGCATCTTTTAGGTCAATTGTCATGCGTTCTATCAGGTTCAAGGTACTGTTGAAACAATGGATATTTAAGTCACAGCATAGTGTGATGTTAACATTTCGCCAAGAAATTCTTGCATTGTCAATCTCTTCCATGACTTGATTGGTAAAGTACTTTGATGGTGGTGCCCTGATGTTCCAATACAAGTTACACAGTAGGATTGGCCCAGTGACAGTAGTCTTCGAACTTCCCTTTTCCAGTAAAACAACGTGGATAAGAGAAGAAATGTTCCTTACCAATATCACTCTAAATCCACTACAATCCTTTATGAGAGTTAGAAGTCCAGCCATGGGTCTGACCATAGCTCTTTTTATTGCTGGATTCAGGAAAGCGGCAATCCCCTCCAGGAGCGGTTGATTAGGTAACCATGTCTCCTGGAGGCAGATCACATCAAAATATACAAACTGTAAACTCACCTCCCCAAGCAGATCCTTGAAACCTCGCGTGTTCCAACAGCACAGAATGATGTAGGGCTTAGAGGTCTCTATGTCCGGTTTTTGGCATTATGATTTTGAGGCTAAGGCCTCCGTCAGCCAATTCCAATTTTCATCACTTTAATATAAATCTCTGTGACACGTTCCATTTGTGTCAACTCTGCATCAACATTATACACAGGCTCTCCCACACGCTGTAACGTTAAAATGTGTTCCTTTTGTTTTCCTATATAGCATTGTTCTTGTATTAAGATGGGGGCATAACATCTGTCCCCACACTGCTACAAGATAAATAGGAAATGTGAGTTGTTGCCAATTTCTAGTCATTTATTCAGACCGATCTGACACTGGTCCAACATAGTTACATGTGAAATAAGGGCTTAGCCTCCTTTCACACCAAATCATAAGTAACTACTGTGAGAACATTAGGGTCATGATCGTGTCTGGGCAGTCAACTTGGAGCAGGAGGCTAACTAAAGCATATGTCAAAAGTAGCCCTTGCCCAGATATGTTAAGTGGGAGTTGGGAGGTCGTTGCCACCCAAATTCCTCCCTTGTAACACAAATATCAAAAATCATACCACTTTTTGTCTCCCAATGCCTCCCAAAACAGTTGCTGGTCAAGTTTTTATTTCTGAACCACAACTTCCAGAATCTACCTGAGAGCAAACGAGAAGACCCATACCAGATCCGAAGAAATTGGGGAAACACAACATGACACCCAAGATGACTCAGGAGCCTTCAACACATCACAAGAGAAAACAACATCACCAGAAACCAGATATCTTACTCCAAATATAGAAAACAAACTTTTAAACCCACACCATGCCAGTATAAAACAGAGACTGTTGGGGAAAAATGCACTGAAAAGTGGGAGAAGCCTGAGGTTTTTTAAATCCACTCACCTTTGTCCTGGGGAAAAGACAGGCACTGATTATTGCAGTGTGTCAGACGAGCACTACAGACAATGAGAAGCAGAGGGAGGTACAAAACCGCCAGCCCCACACTTTAAAGGCAGACAGTAGGAAAGGCAATCGCCAGGTTGTATGGGTGAGGCCACAGGAGGAGCTGAAGGTGACAAAGCCACCAGGCAGAGGACAGATGTTGAAGTAATGTTTTGGAAAAGTGGTAGCATTGCTTAGAAAAGCTGAGGTCTTTGTTAGAGAGAGTGATAACAGCTGTTTGTAGCATAGTGTAGTGCAGAACAGGAAGTGGGGAGGGGCATATACACATTGTGTAAGAGAGAGAGAGAAAAAGAGAGAGAGACAGTGATAATGTGGGAGATAGGAGTAGCGGTGTGAGGCATTAGCAATTAGAGTGGGAAAGGGTGAGTTTTAAGAGAGGTTAGAAGAGTAGGGTGTACTTGTGGGGTACAATGAGAAGGGTGTAGGAGAGAAGACAGGGGGGTGAGACAATTGGGAGTGAGTGTTGTAGAAGGGTGAGCAGGGTTCCATATCTCTGAGTAATGGGGAGAAGTGAGCAGTGGTACTGCAGAGGGAGTGGTAGTAGCAGGACAAAAATAGGAGTGCAATCAGAGTGTGAAGGCGAGGATTGGATGTGTGGATATCAAAATAGGGAAGTGTAGAGAGGGGACTGCCATAGCAGTGAAAGAAGTAATAGTTGTGCTAGTGTGGGGAGCATAGTAATATCAGAACGAGGAGAGAAATAGGGGTGGGATGAGAGTTGTAGCAATGAAAGCGGTAATAGTAATAGTGCAGAACAGCGAGAGTAGTATTGTGGAAGAAGGCAGAGAAGTAGTAGAGTGTAGATGGCATAGTGGTTGGGACGAATGTAGTGACATTGGAGGGCCTATGTAGAGTGTATGAGAAAGAGACATCAGGGAGAAAGAGGAGAGAATCATGGGGAGGGGAAATGGTGAGTGTGTTGGGCGTAGAAGTGTTGAGTGAGGAGGAGAGTAGCAAAGTATTATAGAGGGATGGAAGATCTAATGGCACATACATAGCCCACACATTTGGAAACATCAAAAATATAGGGCCTGCTAGAAGTTCCTGAGGGAGTAAGAGGGGCAACATATTAGAGTGACATCTGTAGCCGAGGGCAGTAGGTGGACAATAGAGGTTACTGGTTTATAGTGCGAATCAGGGGTTAAGAACGACGAGGTTAGAGAGAATCACATGGTAGACGAGAGAGTGGATGGCCGTGGCACCACTTCCAAAACTCCTTTCCCAGCTGGTGCATCCTATTAAACCAAATGCCTGTTTTGTGCTGAACAATCTAGGCTCCAGGTAACAATCCATAACCTATGTTGTCTTGAATTTTTAGAGAATAAAAATCTTTAAACTTCAGTGGGGCTCTGTGACTTATTCATGCCATCTGTGACTTTACTGTGTGTTCTGCATTGGTTGTCTCAATATTGGCTCTACCTCTACCCAAGCTATTTCTTGTCCCCCCTGGGCTTTAGTTCTATCTATCACAACATGTGTTCTCTCAGATTCATGCTTCACTGTCTCAGCGGGTGACTTTATCCTTCTAATCATTCAGTAAATAGCCTTTCCATACTGCAAACGACATGGGTCTGGTTTCTCTATCTTACCTCTTGCTTGAACCTCACCTGTTGCATCAACTCACAGTACTTCAGGGGAACATAGCAATTCCCAGGTGCTTCACCCATTGACTACCATTTGTTATTGATTTGCAGTTGTGTGAATATAGGTATCCTTAGATTTCTTGGATAATGAATAACGTTCAGTCCTTTTCTCATATGCAAAGTTTATGTTTGTTTCTTCATTAGTTCCTGGGATTGCTCATACACAGTATTTGTCTTTTTGTGTTTCATTAACATTACTCAACTTTGTATCCTTTACCATGGAAATCTGTCTCCCTCTTTTGGCAGATGGTGTTGCTGTGTGTTGATGGACTGGGGTCTCACAAGTGTGGAGTCAAGTGTAGCAGCACTAATGCCTCATCATATGGCCAGACATCTGCTCCCCCAACTGAATTACATGTACAACCCAGTCCTGTATCTTCACTTTGTGTGCAAGTTTTGATATATGCTTGCTATTCAAACCACCTTTATGAATAATGTGTATTTTTCTTCACTGTGTTTTAAGTTTCCACAGGTGTTTGCGCATAAGTCTATACTGAGTCTGCAACAATGTATTTGCTCACTTAAAGAAAGTCAACTGTTTTACTAATCTCCAGATCAAGCTTTAGCTATATCTTGTATGCGCTTTTAGTTTGAATGCTATGTTGTACATGTTCAGTTATCTCAGGGGTTGATTCAGGGTTGTCAGCATGGGTCATTTCTGACTCCACCCCTTTTTCCCCCTGTCATACCGATTGGGGTCTATGGGCAACAAGTAACTTACTTTCCCTTGGACTACACAACTTCTTGTGTCATTCTGCACTGGGGCTGGTTGATTGCTCCTCAGATTGCTGCACAACCTGCCTACCTCTTCTGCAAGCATAATCACTTGTGATTCAAGGTATTGAAACCTCTCTTGCTTTCTAGGGTCATTTTGCTAGAATTCTGATCTGTATTGATTTGATTCATATTGACCAGAGGTTGTATGTTGTTCCCCCTAAATGCCTGAGTTAATGGTGGGGGTGTTTCCTAGCCCTAGGCGATAACCTGAGCATATGTCCAAAGACTGTCAGTTGTATTGGGCCAGTCATTTTCTATATCAGGGTTGTCCAACTTCAGGCCTCGAGGGCGTGAGGCCATGTCGGGTTTCAGGATACCCCTCATTAATATTCATGATATTAGATTAATGTGCATACAATGATTCTCAATGTCTGCACATTTTTCCTCATGAATATTAATGATATTAGATTAATGTGCATACAATGGTTCTCGATGTCTGCACATTTTTCCTCATAATTATTAATCAGGGGTATCCTAAAAACACATCAGGATCCCGGCCCTCAAGTCCTGGAGTTGGACAACCCTTTTCTAGATAGTTATCCCTTTGCTACCAATTTGATTCCAGAAACGTATCCACATATCTCGGGTCTAGTTGACTACCAAGACTATATGTCATTGTTATGAGGTACTCTTTCCTCCAGGAATGTGTCTCCTGATAAGACCCGAGTGTTATTTGTCTTCTGGAGCTTCTTGGTTCTTCTGGGTTGTTGCAGAATCCGTAGAATAGATTCAGACCCCGATTGTTGGGACACCCATAGGTTGACTAAACAATTTGATCAACAGATTGGAGTGTTCATGCAAGTGGTGTAACATTGTTCACTGGGGCTTTCTTTGTGAGATTTCTTTCTGGTTCTGAGGAGAAGTACATTGTGCTTTTCCTGCTTCTAATGCAATGGTCTTCCTTGACTTAACCATATCTATCTCAGTGCTGTATTCAGATCCCTATTTTTCTCTTTCTTTTCTGTTCCTCTAGAGTCTGAGCATAACACGACTTATCATACATTTGTTGCGTAAAACACAATCCATTGGGGTGGTCTCTAATTTGAGAAGTCCCTGGCTAATTCTGCTACAATCTGTAAATGCAGTCCATGGTAAAATGATTACTTAAAATTCCAAGATTCTGTATTTAATTCTTAGTCAAATCTGAAAGTCTCACTCCTTAATGACTGTAGGTATTCTGCAGGGAGCCCCTCTCAGCCTGTGGATGCTGCATGTGCTGCCTGCTGTGCTGAGGAGGGTGGTGAAACATGCTTTCTCACTTCCTCTTTGTATTTACGCCAAGAGGTGCTATTCTGCTCTGCTAAGGCGCATAGGAAAATAGAGTAGCGAACAACGGCTGTCCAGGGATGAGTTTCACAGTATTATCCTGCCCTTTCACTGATAAAGAAAGAAGTATATTTTATTCATTGATAATGGCCCTCATTACAAGTCAGGCTTTAAGGGTTTAACGGTGCCGTCGGCGCCGTTAACCCTTAACGCCTGATTCACACTTTAACGCCTGCTTTTTGCAGGAGTTAGAGTCCAAGGCGCTAAGCGACCTTGGTGCTAATTACGGCACCGTAATTTACGGTGCCGTAATTAGCGCCTTCCGCATCCCCATTATGCCCTATGGGGCAAAAATGGGAATGGGGAAGGGCAAATGGTGAATGGGGAATTACCGCCCCACTCACCTTGGAATGGGGCGGTAATTCCGCCATCCACCATGACGGAATCCGGCATGGACCATGGTGCTAACAGCACCATGGTCCACCGCCTGACTTGTAATGAGGGCCAATATGTTCTTCTATAGAAAAACCTCCACTTTTAGTGACTGTCTTTAAAGACTTTAAAATCTTAGCAGGTTCCAATGGTTATGGGTGGGTATCTTTCCTGTCTTATGTTTAGGGCCTCCACAGGCGCACCTCTTCTTCCGATGCTGACACATTTTATGTGTCTGGAATTACATGTCTAATCCCATATCTCCTGTTGCCCTCCTTTTGGTCTTCTCTTTCACACAACTGAATGGCCTTTTCGTTCTTTTTAGAGCAGCACTATGATGTTCTCTCTGTGGAGCTTCTGTGCTATACGTCCATTCCAGAGAGAATCTGGATGATGGCCAACTAGTGACTCATGTTCCCAGGTAAACCCTGTGTTCGAGGAAATCAAAGCTGTCTCACATTTGTGCTCTGAGGACTATGCCAGTAGCTTTGGAAAGTTTGAGTTATCTTTTTCCCCACGTAGTTGGCCCAATTGAAATTTTAACTGTGCACTGTTGTCAGTTGACTTTCTAAGCTGTAACTCTCAGTGATCCCATTTATCCTGTTCAATACACCGCATATTGCATTGCCTTTTCAATAATTTCACAAACAAGGTCTGTAGTACTATAACACATGCCTTATATTTCGAGCACAGTGTATTTCTCCGATCATATTCCAGATTGAGCTCTGTGTAGGCCTGCTCCATTCCCATGAAAATGTTAAATGATGTGGAGCTCATTTACCAAAGTTGTGTAATGTGAATGAAAGCTGTGATATCATTGTGTAAGACCTTTCCGCCTTTCATTCATGCCATTCGACATGTTCTATCATTTGTATGGCCTGAGTGCAAACGTACCAGGTTCCCACCGTCAAATAACGATTCAGAGCACAATGAGAGTCTGTGAGTTTTGCCTGTGCAAGATCTGTACTTTCCCTTCTAATTGATCAATATATTACTGTATGGGATACCAAGAATAATTGTGTATTTTTTAAATCCAAGTATCTAGCTCATTTTAGAATCCCCTTTCTCCTGGGCACATAATTCCACAATCAGATATTTTCTGATAATATTCTCCTTTTCTGTCTTTTTATAATATCTTCAATGTGACTTATCATGCATCTATGTGGGATATATCCAACACCAAGTCAATCTTTCAAACTTTCCTTCTCTCTCGGCTTCATTTGTAAATTTGTGATGCTACAAATCTATTCTCAGTAATGCCCAAGATGTGAGGGTCAAAGAGCGTTATGTCTGTATATCTCCTCAATTCAGATACATTAATCTGTTCTATGTTTTTCTATGATTCTGACAAGATTACAAAATGTGTGCTGGGACTCAGTCAGAGGATGAATTTGGGAAACAAAAACAAAAACAATGGGCAGCTAAAAATACTAAATGGCAGCTCCACTATTTTGTATTCTGAACTTCACTTAAGTGAGCACACATCCAGGATACCTGTCCTTTATCAAATGCCGGGGAAAGAGAGGGAACGAGATAGAGAGAGAGAGGAGGAGTGTGTGTGTTGTGTGTGTGAGAGAGAGAAAGAGAGAGAGAGAGAGAGAGAGAGAGAGAGAGAGAGAGAGAGAGAGAGAGAGAGAGAGAGAGAGAGAGAGAGAGAGAGAGAGAGAGAGAGAGAGAGAGAGAGAAGGGAATGAGATGAGTCTGAAAGTGAAATGGGGCAAATCTGCAAGAGTCCAGAGATATGGGCATGGGAAGTACCCCCGGATGTAAGAGCTTAAGAGCTTTTCCACGTGTTTCTATCTTTTGTAATGCTTTGTGATGACAATCATGCTTTTCTTGCAAGCTTTTCTTTGCCATGGTAAAATCTCCTACATGTAGTTTCAGCTTGATTGCTCATCGAGGACTCTGACAGCTCCCCATACGAACAAGCTCAAATTACATGGTCTATCAAACATTACACACGCCAGCTAAGCCACCTGCACATGGCAATTGAAGACCCCTCCCAACAGCCATCACATATAAGCACAGCACACATCTACAATAAACTTACATAGCACACTTAGTGTCAATGCATCCTATCAAACGGACATACAAGACGTCCTTTCAACCACAAATGCAGTTGGTCATCTGGTGCAAGCAGATCTAGGTCACATGACCTTTGTCCTCCACCTGCTAATCACTAATGATCTTTCATTTTGTGCACTTTATCTAAAACTCAATAAGTTCTTTCCCTAAATGAGCTGACTTCCAGCCACACTTCGTTGGCAATTGGTCAGCAGGTTCAAGTGGATCTGGGTCACCTGACCTCTGCCCAGCCACCTGCTAATCACTGCTAAACCTGTAGTGGCTCTTCTTTGGTGTTCTTTTTATTAACTCCTCCCTTTTCTTTCTCTACTTAATCTGACTTCCAGCCTTTTTTTGTTTGCAGTTGGTCAGCTGGTGGAAGTGGATCTAGGTCATGTAACATTTGCCCCACTAACCTGCTTAGTTCCCAACTTTCTTTCTTTTCTTAACTCTTGGATGCCAGGGTGTCTCTCGACCGGACATCCTAAGCAAGGGTGTATGAGGAGGTATGCAGTAATTATATTGACTAAAAAAAAATAATGATGAAATAATATCTAATTTTTGTTTAAAATGTATATGGGGCTGGGGTAAAGGGTTAAAATGGTCGGGAGGTTGTGGGGTGGATTTAAAAGCATAAGGAAAAAAAAATGCAATATCTTTCGTTATACAAGTTTCAATTTTAAAACATTCTATGTAATTTAATTTGTTATAATCACATGTAACGAAATGAAGAATAGGGTAATTCATGTTTGGTCTTGTTAGGGCCTAAAAGGGCCTGGAACCCCTCTTCCCTGCATCACAGGTAAGCCAGCAGCATGTGACTCACTCATCCCATCTTCCGCCTGCAATACACTGCAGACCATCTTGGGGTTCACTTAAGGGATAGCAGCAGCATAAGCCAATCCAGCCACCAGCAGCAAACATGGTGATCTCATTCGTCCAGTCTTCTACTGCTGACCATGCCAATCTCTGTCTTAATTTAAGGATTACCAATGGCTTAAGCCAATCCACCCTCTAGCTGCAGACGTGCTGAAAGAAGATCATGTGACCTTGCTCTCCCCACCTTCTGCCTGACATCCACTGCTGAACACACCCACTTTATTTTATTTTTATTTTATTTTATTCTTTAAAGCGCAGACCTACTCAAGAGCAGTAGATTGTTGTAGAGTGTGGGTAGCTGGCATTTGATCTGGCATCTTTTAAAAGTAGCGCAGTACTGTGAGGTCTGTGCATCGGTATGTGCGTCCATTGGAATTAGAGCCATGTTTTGAGAGATTTGTGAATTTGGAGAATTGTGGGGACATTCCGAGCTGATTCTGGGATTGAGTTCCAAAGGGTGGATGCATAACAAGACAAAGATTGTTTGTGGGTCTTCTCTTTGTAGACGAGTAGTGATTCAAGCCGGTTGGTTGATTTGCTGTGTAAAGAGCTTGTGGCACCAGATATGTGGAGTTTAGCAGCAAAGTACGCTGGTGTGCTACTCGTGACTGTTTTGTAGATGATACATGAAGCATTAAACATTTTCCTGTCTTGGAGTGGAAGTCAATGTATTTCACACAGGATAGGGGTAGTATGGTCAGGTTTCTGTGCTCACATAATATGATATGTTGAAGCATGGTAGAAAGATTTTAGGGGAGTCAGGTGAGCAGCCGGGACCTCTGTCAGGAGAGCATTTCCGCCATCGATGTGTGATACCTCAACAGCCTGCAATACAGTCTTGAAGTCCTGCAGCGGAATGAAGGGTTTGGTTTTTCGAAGGGTAGACATTCTGAGCCAGGCTATTTGGGCATTCTTGGCTATGTGTTTCTGGAAGGACAGATTGCTGTCAATGGTGAAGCCTAAGGAGTTTCTGAGTCTGAGAGTTGTGGAATAAATCCTTCTAGGTGCATATCATTAAGCCATTGTTGGACAACTTGTTTTTAATGGGTGGAGCGATGACAATGAATTCAGTCTTGGATGGGTTTAGTTTGAGGTAGGCAGTCGACATCCAGGACTGGATGATTGCTAGGTAATCACAGAGACGAATGATGTTCCGCACGCTATTTACTCTCATGTACAACTGAGCATTGTCTGAGTATTGGTGGATGGCTATATTGGGATATTTGAGGAGAGTACTCAGATGCTCCATGTAAAGGTTAAAAATCATTGGTCAGAGAACAGCGCCTTGGGGGACTCAGCAGGAGACCTCGAGTCAGTTAGCTCATCTGGACAGCCTGGTGTCTGCCTGAGAGGTAGGAGTTAAACCAATTCAGGACAGTGCCAGATAATCCCATCCTGTCAGCAAGGGGGGAGAGAAGAATGCAGTGGTTGGTGATGCCGAAAGAAACCGAGAGCTCAAGGAGGATGAGGAGGCATGAGCCGTCCTTATGCTTGGGCTTTAGTTCAGGAACAACAGAAGCTTATGCTGATCCAGCCTCCGGTAGCTTATCTCGTGATAGCAAGTCACAATGATGCCACTCTTTCAGCCTTCTTCTGCTTCATATACCCACCCCAGGCTTATGTAAGGAACACCACCAGCATTAGCCAATCCAGTCTCCAGAAACATATGTGGTCAGAGGTGGACACGTGAAATTGCCCCTCCCATCTTCTGACCACCATCCACTGCTGACCATGCCTACTTCAGGCTTCACTTAAGGGACACCAGCTGTGAAAGTCCATGTAGACTCCAGCAGCAGATGTAGTGAGATCAGGTCACATGTGCTTGCTAGAACCACCTTCTATCTACCTTCACCCGTTGCCCATACCCATCCAATGCTTCATTTCATTTATCAACCGTAGGTGTCCTCATCACAGGGCATCCTCAGAAAAGAATGTGTGAAGATCAAGATGTCATTGGATTGTGCCTGTACAAGTTTGGCTACTAGTAAGACATAACAAGGTGTGTTTCACAAATGCAGCTCATGCCCTTACTCTCCAGGAAGCACCTGGGTAAATGAACTCATCCACTCCAAAAATCAAACTCAGTCAATATTCTCCAAATCCCCTGCATCGCTGCTTGCCATTGCGCCTCATGACATACACACTCCTTAAGGCTGATGAGCACCCACTCATTGTCCTAAATGTAGCAGACAATTCAGGCTTGTTTACCACCAATACAACTCAATATCTTCATTGTTGAAACATGGCTCACACCAACCTCCTCCCAGATCTTTGATATCCTCGTCCCACCCACATACATCATCCAACATGTTGACCAGTTAAGAAAAACAGGAGGAGTGGCAATAATCCACAAAATAAACTGCCTGTGTACAGTGCACAATTAATCGCCATTTGAATCAATTGAAATGCTCACTTGCCAATTCCCTCTATCACACAAGGACACAGCCACTTTCCAACTCATCCTCACACGTGTGGTACCTTCCCAGATGAGATTATTATGAATTTACTATCTACAGCTTCAATCTCTCATGCAACCAACATCTTTATTGGAGACTTCACATTCCCTGGGAACCAAACAACCAAAATCCCCAGAGATGCATTTTTGTCCCTGGATGATCACCAGACATACCCAAGGCATACTAGCCCACAGACACATTGTGATAACACCCCAGACTATATTTTATCCTCATACTTCTTCTAAGCTGCACAGACCACATCACGCTTAGCTGAACAGATCATGCAGAATTACTATTCTTCTCATCACAATTCCTGACAGCCCACAAGGGTCAGGATACATTCCATATAGTGGCACATAATTCCTGCAAAAACATTCCCATGGAGTCAGTGGATTACAGTTTCTCCAATTTCCCCACCTCTGCTTATGTCACATTGATGTTAGAAACCATTTGATAATTCTAAATCATTTCCAGGCCAACTTTCAGGGATGGCATAGAGTTTTCGACTGCATGTAATCATCCAGAAATATACAGTGATTTGTAAATAAAGGATGTATACAGTCTTTGTAGATACCCGCACAGCGTTTTATGTGGTGTCTCGCAATCTTTGTGGCAGGTACTTTCTAGTAGAAATGTTCCCTAAAACCCACGGTGATTGGTCCAGCAAGTATATTAAGACAATCAGGCAACTGTATGCTGTGGTCTCATAGGCAAGCTGACAGATCCATTTTGTGTAAAAAGTGGAGTATGCCAGGGGTGTGTTCTCGCCACCCTTTTGTTTAACAATTACATAATGAACTTATTGAAAATATCGTTACTAACTGGTTGGATCCCCGTAGAATTGTAAATTATAGATTTCCTGCATCATTTTTTGAGGATTAAGCCGTTTTGCTGGCTACGTCCAATTTGGGGCTAAGAACAACTGTTGACAGCTTCACCCGCAAATGCAATCAACTAGAGTTTGAGCTCAGCAGACAGTAACAAAATAAATTGTTTTTAGATTGCAACATTCCAAGCACTGCGCTTTGAATATAAACATGAATGGTTGTATCTTAGACCGGGTCTCATTCTCTGATTATTTGAGCATTAAATTTGCTGACCATGGAAAATGATCTGACCAATTATATAAGGCCTGTCTGACCTTAGAAAAGAACAGTGGAGCTGTGGGAAAATGTTTTCATAGACATGGTGGAGGGGCATCTAGCCCGACTCTTAGGTTGTACCAACTACAGGCTATGGCTTTGGCCTCATATGGAGCTGACATCTGAGGGCTCGCAAGTGTGCAAAACCTTGCAATTGAAGAAAATAAATTCTTAAAAAAGCTTTTATATTTGTTGCCCCAAAATCCCAGATTCACATAGAGTGCAATTTGCAAACAATTGCTTGCAATCTGGGCTTGAGACCAATGCTGTGCAGGAGTGTGGAGAACGCTGGGCTTCACCAAATATGGGAAGTCTTTGGAGCATGTTTTAGCACTCAATGGAGGAAGATCTTTGCCCTGGTTTGTTCATTTCAAGAGATGGTTGTAATCCCTATATTTGGAAGCCGTATGGGAGAACCCATCATCTATAAACCGGGAGAACAAAGAAAGAGCAAAATCAGTGTATTCCTTACTATTTAGGAGGGAGCTGCAGTCAGCATGCCAATATACAAGCTTGGGACTCTTAAATGTATTATGTAAATTGGAATTAGGCTTTGAAGAATATTTATATGTTATTCAACCATGGTTTACACATGCTCTGAATATTGAAATCAGGTTGAACACCTTAAAAGTGGTCATGTTAACTAGCACCTGGACCAACTCAAGCACCGACACTTGCCCGATTTGTGGGACAGGGGTTGAAACCGTGTTAGGCAGAATCACATGCAGTACCCATTGGGAACAATACATGCAATTAAGACTACAAGTGTAAGCACTATTTCACCTTTTGTACAAGCCCATACTACACAGTAAAGGGGTAGCGATGGCTGAGCAGCCAGACGTATTTCAAGAGTTTAAAAGAGCAGTAGAACAAGTTACACAAAGGACCAACTAATACAGTGATTCAAACAAACACTTACTCAAAGTTTCTTGGTAAAAGAATATACATTTATTTACTCATTCAGTTTGAAAACATTACACTAGCATAAGCAGCTCAATATCACACACTAATAAATCACAAACATACAACCGGTAAGTAAATGAACAAGTTTAGCTCCCCTGAAGTGGGAGCAAAAAGGAACTTCAGATACCTATTAAAGGGGTCAAAAGACAAGGTTATAAGAATAGACAGTCCACATACATTCATAGGCAGAGTTCCGGTAGTAAACAGTTAAGTCTTTGCCACAGAGTTTAGAAGAATTTGGCTAGGCAAAAAGTTTGATGAATGTTTAGGGAAGGACAATCATTCGAAGTTGAGGAAAGTTCCACAAACTTTTGCGATGGCCGAAAAGATTTCCGGGCCTTGTAAATGAAGAAAAGCTGTAGCTGAGGCAATTGTTCCTGACAGTTCCTGCAGATCTCGCTGTTCCTGAGCTTCAGTTGTGAGGGCAAGAAGGAGGCTGTCGGGAGGTTCCTGCACGGCGCAGGGATGAGGCCAAAAGCTTAGCAAGATGTCGGTTTAAGGTGTGAGTGCCTTAAAGTCCACGAGCTGGTTTCCTTCCCTCTGGCTATCCAGTTTTCAACAGCACTCTGATGAAAATTCGACCAGATGGGGATGGTGTCCAGGTGGCTTGCAAGTTGATTGTTCCCACCAAACTTAAGGGAAGAAGTTAACCTTGAAGGGCTTCTCTGTCGATGGACTTTCAGGCAATTCGGACCTGCAGCAGGACTTCACCGGTCGTCCAGGAGTTGCAGCAGTCCTCTTCCTTCAGCTCTTCTTCGGTTCTTTCGCTCCATTGGTCGACTCTGCTTTCCAAGTCTCAGAGACCTGCTTTTAAACAGTTTTCCCCCATTCCTTCCAGTCTGGCTGTCACTCACACAGTAGGGTGTCTGTCCTTGCCGGACAGCCAGCCGGCCAATCATGCCAGTGCATTCAGGTCTCCTAGGAGACTAAGCACAGGGAGTTTCAGGCACCTCCCTCACATCCTGTCCACCCCAGACACTCAGGCGCCAGAGGAGGGCTTCAGCACTGAAGCCCGCAAAAGGCCAACAAACAAAGGGACCAAACCTGGTTTGGTGCGCAGAGACAAAGACAAGAAGGACCTTACCTAAAAGAAATGGCGAAAAAAGTCGACCACAGTCTGTTTTTACAGATAGTTCTGGGGCCCCATATTGAAAAACACGGCTGACCCAATTTTTAGCTACCGTTGTTATCAATCGGGAAAAACCATGGTAGTTTGATCTAAACCACTGCTACCAGCAATTTAAACTAGGAAAGTAGGAAAGGGTAACATTTGACTGTTACATGAGTGTTTTGACTCAGGGGAAGCTAGGCAACCCCTCCAGCACACAATAGTAAGATAGTGTGTGCTGGGCCCATACATTTAAATAGACTAGAAACGTCAATTTCACTTTACATGCTCTGGGAGACAGTAGTCAGTCCCAGAGAAGGTATTTAAACCTTGAGAAGTCTAAAATACATCCTTGTGTCACTGCACTGAAGGTGATGCGTGACACACAGAAAAATATGACACCTATGGAGTTGTTTTAAAACTCCATAACCAAAGAACACAAAAGTAAAACACATTGAAAATGAAAAGTTCAAAGCCCCAAAATATAGCAAAAGAGCTGGAGGGGCTCTAAGGTAGAGGGAATTTCGCACTCGTGTGGGAAATCTCCCTAATAAACCCGGATGCATTTTATGCTATGTGATTATTTTAAATTTATCAGAGTAAACTATCTGAAACTCCTCTTTTTGAGAGTGCTCACATGGGCTCTAGAAAATGCAATGAACCTATATAAATCTACCAACAAATTGGAGGTGGTTTATTAGGTAGATAAATGCATTTCCTTAGCTTGGATCAGAAGGTGTCAAGTGCTGGCTTATGTTTGCTGATTCATAATGTGTTATCTTATATCACTGCACCTTACATTCTTCTTTTTGATCTATTTTGGCTAAGCCTTTTTATTTGTACATACCAAAATAAACTGTTTTAACTGCTTCTCATTATGTATCTTATGTTGTTTCACATGTTTTATGATTATTATATAATTATTGCATAATTTATGTATTTGCCAAATGGTCTATGAATGCGATTTTATTTTGGATTTTGTACCTGAAGTATATGATGGTCGAATAAAGGTTTTTAGTGATGATGAGAAACCTTTTGACAAACCTCAAAGGAGTTGACAGATACTTTTGCTCTGAAAAAATTAATTAGGCTATCAAGAAACAAACCACCCACCCCCTGGTATACTTATGAACTCTCTGTTAACAAATGGTGCATTAGAGTTCTTGAAAAATGCTGGTGCAATACTCACAAACAAGAGGGGCTTTGCATCCCAAACATTCAACCCTCATGTCCCAATACAAGGCTAATTGTTACACCACAAGCATCACAGTAGACCGTCACATGATAAAACTGCCTCACACAGTCTTCAAGTGTGGTACCAGCCCCAACACTACCAGAATCCTGTGAGAAGTGTGAAGCTATCAATATAATCTTTATCAATAAGATCAACGCAGGTTCTACATTGGGGGTTCCAAATCCTCTGACCCTATTGCCTGTGTCTCTCATGGGTTGCTTTATAGACAGAATTCTCTCCCCTTTCACCTGGGGACATGCTTGTATCCTTAAAACTGACTACTTACACAAATGGCTTCCTCACTGCCACCATCCTTAGGAAATCCACAAGTCTTGCCCTTACAGATCTTCATAGACTAATCAATACCTCCATCAGGGATGGTACATTCCCAAATGTTGTAAAAAGGGGCGTACTCTCCCACTCCTTAAAAACCCACTCTTGACCCAGAAGACTTAGAAAACTAACAGCTGCTCACAAACCTCCAATTTATGAGCAGAGTCATTGAGCAGGTAGTTGCGAAAACAACTACTAACAAAAATCATGCAACTCTGTCTTCTCTGGGATTGCCAGCCCAGGTTCTGACCCAAAAGCAGCACTGAACCAGCCACCATCCAGGCTGTCAAACACACCTTTCAGGTTATTGACAATGATATGGTTGGCCATCACAATCTATTCACCTTCCTTACAAACAGGGTGGGGTTTTCAGGCATTCTACCCATCTGGCAGACATGAGGTGGTCCAAATGCAAATGGTGTCCCTACACCACAGACTTTTAAAAATGCTATTCTAGGAAGTTTCAATTGGAAAAACGTCCATTACCCACCTCCTAGCAACATACTTAACACATC
Organism: Ambystoma mexicanum; assembly: GCF_040938575.1. Classification (NCBI taxonomy): domain Eukaryota; kingdom Metazoa; phylum Chordata; class Amphibia; order Caudata; family Ambystomatidae; genus Ambystoma; species Ambystoma mexicanum. Next base: position 417,261,742 of record NC_090937.1, on the reverse strand, counting down.
TATTATCTTTCTACTACTTTTTAAACCATTTTTTGCTTGCTGACGTTCGCAGACATCCACTGGCATCATATGACTGCACCTGTGCGGCGTGATGACCTAACTGCAATAAGTGTCTGAACTCCATGGACATTTTGAAAATGCATTTTCGGCCAATTCTGGAAGTTTAAAGATGAAAGTTTACCCTGCCACAGCTCCTCCAGACATTCTCAGTTGATCTCTCAACTTTTTACAACTTTCCAAGGCTTATTTTAGAATCCTGAGTCCACGTGCAGGAGAAAGGTTCACGGATGGTTCCTCTAAATGGACCAATCCATTACTTTTTTCTCATTCTCAATCTGGCAGTCCAGGAGAGAGCACCTGCTTTCCAGATCACTTTCGAAATCTTGCAACCTGCATCAATGGCACAATTTTTACCTATTCTTCCTCTTAGGGGCCACCACAACCACCAGCTGGAGGGCCAGGATAGGGGGCAGGCATGCTGATGCAGAGGAGGATCAAGAGGATGAGGAAGATGAGGTAGAGGAACTACCTACCTCCAGCACCCAGAAAGAATAATGAGTGTGGTGGATTTTTACAAACACATTGGAGGGGTACCAAAGGCTTGGGCTGACCATGTTAAATTGAGTCACACTCAGTCATGGACAACATGGGCAGTACTCCTTTGGTACCCCACCCATGTACAGCCAAACCCACACATTCCACCTTGGTGCTCTGAGAAAGGCTGTTCCTTTCTCAGGGAGTAGTCTATCTTTCTCTACCCCATCTTCCACAAACCACTCCTGTGGGGCAGAGGATTCCTATGGCTGCCTTGCTGGGCATACAGGAGTCTGTTAATCCTTACCTTTCTAGGACAACAGTACTCTGTCTGCACTGCGACACACCACACTGCATGGAGGAGCAGTTTTGAAGTACTTTCAAGGCTGTGATCAAGGAGCACGAGTAGCCCTGCCTCCTACCTTAGATTTAAGCAGGCCCTACATCTGCTCCTGTGTACCTGCCCCTCCATATTTGTGGTTGGTGCCCCTTCCCCCTTTTCTCCCCTACCTTATCTCTTTGCCTCACCTGTAAAAACCAAAATAAAAAATATAAAATAAAAAATACCAAAACAAAGGTTCCATTTGGAGCTACTTTACACAGTTAAAAAATAGAACAAACAAATAGAACAAACAAATAGTCTTATGGACTCCACCTAATGTACATTTTTCAGTTAAGTTTTTAGAATCAATAAGATGAACACTTGTATACTAAATATAAAGAAAAAGGAACAGAAACAATGTCGGTCCCAAATAATTTTCTCTAGCATACAATAAGGACCATAACTTCCTAAGCACCTTTTGTAGCCTACATAGTCCGCTGACAGTATATTAGCCTGTGGACCTCTGGAAAATTCCAATGATGAGGGAGGAATACAAATCGATTAACTTACAAAGCTTTTTTTGTTTAGAATCTGTTGGTGTTTTCATATACTGAATTAACAAATGTTCTACTGTACTTAATTGTTTTTTGTAACTTTCACAAAAACTGCTTTTACATTTTTCTTTTTATTTATCAAACCTAATAACAGAAACTTCAATATATATGTTTCAATGCATTCTGACCATTGGAAAGAAAAATATGATTTCAAACACGAGTCAAATGAACTCCATCTCTTTGAACAATATTCACACCATCAAACTTTATATATTCATAGTGGAAAGATGTAATTGCAAAATCCTGTAAAAACACATATAGCTTTATTTGCATTCTGTCTGGCTTTTTCAATCTGTGGACAAAACAAGTTAGAACATTTCCACATTTGCCTTTGAGCTATCCGAGATAAAATGTATCCTAACTTTAAGGATATTACAGTCACATAGCCCAAACCGTTGCCTCCAAAGTGAACTATGATGATGTCTGTGTGCATTAAAGTAACCCTACTCTCACAAAACGGTAGCAATTCCACCCACTTTAGTCCTCAAGCTACACCAACAAACCCTTAAATTCTTCTAATCCAAGATTCACAGATAATCCACACTGCTCCAAGTACACCTTTAACCAATGGATCCAAGAATCTCCGACCATCCAGACACTCTTCTTCTTCATAGCCATAGCCATCTTAACTGCACACAACAAAGAAAACACTTGCTACCCTGTCTTCCTGTATACAACAACCACAAAATCTGATTTGCTAATCCCCTGATGTCCGTGGACGCTCATGATTGTGCGCGGTCTCCGCAGTACTATTTCCATGCCAGGCATCAATAAAAGACCCGGATGGCACATGAAGGTCCATGGACTACGTGTTGTCCGCAGACACCGTAGCACAGGGCAGCCCTTCTATCCTTTTTACTTTCATGTTTGTAACAGTCCCTCATTCGCTACTTTGAAACACTCACACATTTATCGACCAATCACATCCAAAACTCTACATGCTACCCTGTCACCTTGCTTCAACAGTTCAGATGTACATTTCAACTCTGAGGGTATGTTTCCTGTTAGTCACATCCTCTTGCATCAAAAAATACTGTGAACATCTCCAAGAGTTCTATTTGCATATTCAACAATATCTACATCTAACAAAACATTTGCTTATGAAGGGAAAAAGTGTCATCACTGACATCACACTATATGGGACTACAAATGCTTGGGATTGGGTGAATAACATTGACACATTATGGCTATGGGTGCTGTTTCATCCGGATTGGTTTCTCCATTGGCGGGAGGGTGAGCGTCACGTGGTCTGGCTGCTAGTGTACAGGAGGGGTGAGGGACAGGTCTCAGTGAGCCAGGGCAGACACTAACTAAGCTAGCATAAAAAACTACCACTAGACATATAATAAACAATGACCATCAGTATAAGCTTAAGTAAATCTTCTTTGAACCTATAATGTGCATGCATAAAATCAGAGCATCGTTAATTATGACTTAGTTTCTCTCACCAGGTATCCACGGGGTGCCACACAATACTGGCTGGAGGCCTAAGTGCTATCCCGGACCCCTCTCTGCTTGGTCATGTGTCAGACGTTGGGTAGCAACTATAGCAGGAGAATGGAGGGTTACGATACTGGTTCTGTGATGGGTGTACTCCCACCTCTCTCTGGTCCAAATCCCCTCCCTTGGGGTTATTGCTCACCTTAGGTTTTTGTGCGTTGAACTCTCTGTTCTGTGTCTCTGTGCAGGGGCACGTGGGTGGCGCGGGCATTCCGTGGACCTAGTTGCTTCACTGGTCCATGTGCTCTTATGTTGGGTCCAGACCGGCTGTGACTCTGACTCTGCTTTCTGTCTTCCAGGTGAGTTATAATGATGTCTTTTCCGTCTTTATTCTGTCTCTTTCTTTCCCTCCGTTTTCTCTGTCTTCTCGGCGTCTTGCTCCACTACGCTGTTCCCTAACAATGTCTCTTTGTGTTCACAGGGATGGTTGCGATCTCGGAGTTGCCGCGCCGATGCCAAAGACCATGGTGAGTTATTGATGCATGAGCGCTGCGCTGTTTATTGGTGTTCATTGCTAACCTGTGTTCTCTTCTCTTCTTTGTACAGGTTGCAGTGATATTCTGGAGTGATGAGCAATCGAAGCGCTGCTTGCCCAGGTAAGTGCTTTGTTAATGCTGACCTTGTTCCTTCTCCCTTGCAGGTTGCGGTGTAACCCGGAGATGGGCGAGGTAAGAGAAGCGGAGGGTGCTGCCAGGACTCACTGCTTGCCCAGGTAAGAATTGTTATTAATGCAGTCCTTGTTTCTTTACCTTTGCAGGTTGTGGCGAACTCTGGAGATGGGTGATGAAAGCGAAGCGCAGGATGAATTCAAGGCTGGTTACTTAACAGGTAAGTGTTCTTGCTTGCTAATGCTGTTCTTGTTCTTTCAGGCTATTAATGGAATCCAGATCTAAGGCTTTAGGATCGGGCCACCGGAGAAGCAGATGAGCAGGAGCAGGACACGTGAGTGTTACGCTGCAGGAGTATAGAATAACGCAAAGTGTGTTCTGCTGTTTGGGTGTTGTTTAAATAGCCCAGGTAAAGTAGTTCCAGGCCAAGTAGTTCCAGGCCCAGCCACACCTAAAACACTAGACTGCATGGCTTGGTTCTAAAGAACTGAGCTTTGTAATAGGCCTCCATGTTGGATTAAGGTCCAAAACTGATATTGCTTTATTCCTGATAATGAGCCTGGTGCCAAAGGCGCCAGGAGTGACTCCATGTATGTTCCTGATGGAGTTTTAAGGCCCTTGGGGCCGGTGCGAAGGGCTTTAGCCCCACTGCTGCCAGGGGGCTGTTATACCTGAGGGGGTCAGGGACATGGATCGTGACAGACTTATATGGAGTGACCAGGCTTAGGTGTCTTGGTCAGTGTGATAACATCGATCATGGGGTGGGTATGAGCACATCAAAGTAATCATGAGGCACGCTGACATTTGTTAGTTCTAAGGTGCAATATACTGTGAAAGAGGTCTAATTTTAGTAGGGGGCTCACTGGAGTGGGCTTCACAGCGGGGTCACACCTCTGATACATCAAGGAAGTACCTTAAGGGGCACAGGCTTATAGTGGCAGTAATTTTCCAACAGTGGGGGTAAGAGAGCACAGGCAGGTTTGTGGAGACGGATGAGCTACAGTCATGGTTCGGGCCGGTTCACACACAGGACAGTGATCTCAGAGGAAGAGTGAGATGTTACATCAGTATATTTGTTTCAATTGTCCCCGGCGCATCCATGAGAAATGGAGCTGTGAAGCTTTCAGACAGAGTGAGAAAAGGTGGGGGTCATGAGCGCGGAGTGCGAGCGCTGCAAAAGGGGAGAGAAGCCTTTTCGTATTATCGCAATGAGGCCAAGTCCAAAGATGGAGCCGAGGGTGCTCAAAATGGACGCCAAGTGTCCCTCACAACAGCCCCACTTAAGACGCAGGCAATGGAAGCATCCCCAGCTATCGTGCGAGCAAGTGGTCCACATTGTGCTGAATATGTAAGGGGGCCTAAACGACCCCTCACTCCCACACAACACCTCTACCAATATGTATAGATATGCAGTGTTCCTACCACTAACCCTGTAATAAGCATCACAATAAGCATGGTCTATTTTTTAACCCCTGATATGAAATGCTGTGTATTGCAACATGCTGCACAGGTCACATCAAGTGGCATTCACGTACATGTATTGCCTACATATTAAACTTCTGAAAACAACAGATGTCCACACCTTTGTGCAACTCTGCCATTCCTTGCACAGCCAATTTGTGTTGTGAAACAAACATTCAATATATTATGAATCTGTTTCAATAAAACCACTAGACAGATAATATTCAATAAAAAAGGTTTACTATTTCTATGTCCTTAATTTCAAATGATCATTTATGAATCATACGTTCCACATTGAATTCAACATCTTCTTCAAACCAATAATAAAAAATAAGAGAAGTTTTAGAAATATAATGTCTTTCACTTTTCACTCTCCAGAATGCATGTAAAAATCACCAACACAATGATTCCCAAACAATTCCAACATTTATCATATTGATGGATTGATAGTCTTGGTATTGTCACAATTCCTTGAATATTGCTCTACGCATTTCGGGAAATGATTTACTTCTTCAGGAGCTGTTTATACAGTACGCTGTTATCCTTTTTCTTCTCTACAATATATAATGAACAATAATACTATACTACCCTTAGTACAATGCCTCTCTTTTTGTTTACAACATCAACATTATCTGTCGCGAATCATCATGTAACAATCACCTGGATGATAATGTCTTGCATCATTTTTTTAAATATTTTCCTTCTATCAAGATTTCTTTGACGAATCAGGGTTCCTCCCATAGATTAGAGAAGTGTTATAAATCATTAAAAACATCTACTCTGCTGAACTATTTGTTATTATATCAATGGCTCAGAACAAATAATTCAAATATCAGTTAAGAACTAGAGAAGCTGCCCTCTAGTAGGTACACAGTAATTTACCTGTGTATTATAGCAAGATTCCACCGCTCTGGCGTACTGGCGGTCAAGAACGTCCTCCACTCACATTTGGCAATCTTAGGGATTCTTTCACACTTTATATCCTTTCACATCTTAGGCAATCTTTCACACTTTATATCCTTTATTTGTTTCTGTAGGTTAAATTGAATTAATGTCAACTAGGATTCTTATTCTATCAATAGAGAGATTATCTCAATTCATTCCAATCTGAACGGTAAGAAGCTTACCAATACCTTATTCTAGCATGGACAAATGGCAAGAAGCTTACCAATAAGTTGTCTCCTCTGTACAATCCTCATGTATTTGTCCTTGCCTATTCTGCATTTGATCTTATTTTCCGAGGCTGATGGCTCAATATCACATTTAACCCTGCAAATATAAGCAGGAGGATTGCTTGTGGGGTACTCAACTTATTTACAATAATTAAGACTTTTCCATAAACAAAAGATAGCTGTGGGCCAGTTTTAGAACTCACATTTATCAGTTTGTCATTGTAGACTGCATTGTGTTGTAGAACCATGAGGTGCGCGCATTCCAAAATGGCCGCTATTTGTTGTTGTGCGTCATCACGCTATCATGTGATGATGACACTTGTGTATTTACATATATGCGCAGTAGCGCAAAGTTGCTGCTTAAGGTAAACAAAAATGATATGAATTATATCCTATCTATATCAAGGAAAATACCTGATACCATATCATTCATATGTTCAGTAAAATACCTGATTTCCTATTATGTACATGTTGTAGAATATGATAACATTAAAGGATACCATTGGTCATTCTTGGTATTTAATATTATTCTTCTCATTCAGCTGTGCTGTTTTTGTTTTTGAATTGAATCTAAAATGTTACTATGTTATTTGTGTCACACCTGGATATGATGTCCATTGTAGGTATTCTGCCTCCGTTTACAAACCTCCAAGAAAAATCCCCTATTGAAGCTGACTTCTAACCACTCATGATAGACCGATCCCCAAGTGAAATACTTGTTACAACAGTGGGATGTCTCCCTGGGTCAGTGAACACAGCAGAAAATAGGTGGTCATATCTAACAGTGTATCATCCATATGTTTATCGTGTGGAACATGCTCCCACTCTTATTATGTGCTGTCATTATGTACAAATAGTATGTAGTAAGATCAGTTGTGACATTCATATATAGGACCCCAAGTTGTATTCCTTGTTCATTCCGTCAGGGGCTAAACTGTTTATTGTCTCAATCCAAAAGATTTCACTTTGGTCGATACGTCTAGCATGGATTCCCCCTCTCTGAGCTTTCTTAACTACCTCCAATATGATGACTTTCAACTGTGCTATTTGTGCCTGTTATCAGTGAAATGTTGAGCTACTGGTTACCTGATGTTGTTGATTCTAATATTACTTTTATGCGTGTTCCACCATTCCATTGCTTTTCTTGTTTGGACTACGTTAACAATCCCACATGGGCAACTTAATCCGTACATGATAGATTTAGTGTCACAAGTTGTATAATCATTCAATTTGTTTTTTTTCTTCAGTTTTTAGGATGTCCGATGTGACTGCTTCTCATTACATTGGTACATTTGCTGCAGTTCAAGCATGGGAATGTGCCTGTCTTCTTCTTCTTCTTCTTCTTCTTCTTCTTTAAAGTCTGTTGTTTGTCCCTTGGTGATCTCTTGGCCTTAACCAGCTGGTCTCTAAGGTTCTGTCCTCTTTTTTACACAATAATAGGCGGTTTTGGGAATAATTGGTGGAGTTGTGGATCCAATTCTATGAGCCTCCAGTTCTTCTTTATGATTCTCGCTTCATGACAACTTTGCCTAGAGTACCGAAGGGCATATAGGAACGGAATGTCCTTTGAATTCGTTTTTGGGACTAAAAGATCCCTCCTCTCCAAGGTGTGGGTTTTCACCCTTTCTTTGTCAATGATGTCTTTCAGATATCCCCTCTTCCTGTATTTTTTGGTCATTTGTAGGTTTTCATCTCTCAATGTATCCTCTGATGATATGATACTTCTTAGATGGAGAAAATGACAATATGGTAAGTTGTCGGTGATGACTTAAGTAATGTAGGGAGTTGTTAACATCTGTGATTTTGTGGTAAATGTTAGCTGTTATTTCATTTCCTATAATTGCTAACTCAACATCTAACAAGTGCAATTTAGGGGTTCCCACTTCGATAGTGAATTAGATTTGCTCATGTATGGAGTTCAAGAATTGGTGTCCAGACCCCATCAATCTCCTGTACAGATGACAAACAAGTCGTCTATATACCTTTCTAAATGAAACATAAATAAGTTTGCATAAGCAGGGGCCATAAAAGACCCCATTGATGTCCCAAAGCTTTTAGATAGAACTGTGTTTTATGACGGAAGTAGAAGTATGATTTTGCTTAACTCCAGTATGAATATCTTATTGGCTTCACAGTTATCATTCCTTAGCAATTACCATTCTAAAGTTTGTAGTCCATCTTGATGTGGAATTGAGATAATCAATATGTTTATTTGGAAAGAAATATGGATAAACCACAATACAAACAAAAACACAAAATACATTTGTTATACAATGATGATTAAAGTACAATTCTGCAGATTTAAAAATAGGAGATAAAAAGTCATAGTAGTGATACCTTAAAAACATAACAAAAATGGGTGCATGTGTTCAATCAGTTTACTAAATATTTATTCTGCCGATACCAGGCCTTTTCTTAGGTATTCTACACAGCCCCATGCTACTGGGGTAGTATTTGCTGACAACAGATAAATCAAAGTGGGTCTAACATGGCTAAAGCCTGCATTTCACAGCAACGTATATTGGGTTTTCTTCTTATGTCCAGGTAAGCTGGACAGAACATTACAAAATGCAGAAGGTCCTCCTCAGGCTAATAACAACACGGACAGGCGATAGACTTTTTGGTGCTTGACCAATTTTTTGTTCGTGCACCAAGCCATAAAGAATTGAAACGTGCCCGCGTCAAAGCCCAGCGATCATGAGGGCTTGTGACTATGCAGCAAATATGGCTGAATGCCCTCTGCAGTAGATATCAAAGAGTACCTTCTATTTGCAGCGACCCCCAATGCAGAGTTTTCTCAATTTGTAACCAAGATTGCATTAAACAATTGTTTGTATTTTTTGGCTGTGCCGAGTAATAACAGGGTTGAGGGACATTGCAAACTCTCTGCATTTAGCTGGGTAATACATTTATGAACATATGAGAGTCATGGTATTTTGTGTTTTATAGGGCTGTAAAGTAGGGCTATTATGATCATTTGTGATAGTGTGGCTTTTGGGTTCGACCATACCGCCAGCCAATGTGACAAGGGAGCCATTTTAGACTTGTCGCCAATATGAGGACAACTGTCAGAACGTGCCCTGCCCTTCCCCTGCTCCTCACCTGATCCTTCTGGTTCACTGCCCTTGGAAGAGGATGATGACTTCTTCTTGGATCTTGGAGCCTCTCTTGATGGTTTCTCTTTTGATCTCCTATCGTGCAAATAGGGTCTGGCTCCCTCGGAGGACACCTTGACAGGGATTGGGACCTGTCTTTGGGGGACTCTGAGGAGCCAAACCCCAACAGTCAGGGAAAAAGCCGTATGGCGCTAAAAAACCCTGATGTAGTGTCCTTCTGTAATCAGGTCAGACTTGCCAAGGGGATGCACACAACTGGTGGAAGAAGTTCCGATGAGAATTATATTCCGGGTCTTGAATAGGACAAGAAGAATTACTCCGGGATGCAGGTCTTGAAGATGATGCAGGAGCTGAGGAGTACGGCTGCAGAGTGAATTCAAGGAATAGGTCTGGTAACTGGCAAGAAGCAATGAAATGCTGCAGCTGGGATACAGAAGGGTTTGGACTCACAGAAAGAAGGAGAGAAGGTTAGGAGCACCGAGGACAGGAAAGCAGAGACAGCACAGAAGGGTAAGAAAGCAATAAAGAAAGTGCCCACTTACCAGATATAGATTGATCCCATGAAAGAAACCAGGACGGAGCACGGAGGACCGCAGGAGAAGGCAGATCTGAATAGAGCGGAACCGAAAGCTAGAATGGCAGAGACGCCGACAGGGTAAGCAAAGAGAGGAGAAAGTAGTGAGCAGGCGCCGAAAGGGAAAGGAAACAAAAAAGCTTCAAGTGGAAAGCCCGGCTAAAGAGTCGGTCGAGACGGATGGAGAGAGAAATAGCAAAATTCTCTAGAAAGGCTATGAAGGGCTGCTAAGAGTGGTTAGCTGCAGAGCGCTGAGTATCAAGGAAAAGATACAACGCACTGGGCGGTGTGCGGGGCTTGGTAATATACACACGGCGGCCATGATAGGTGAGGACTAGACCGCCTCACTGGAACTCTAAACGGCATTACGTTTCCAGTAATGCCAGAGTTTCCATGGTTGAATCCTGACAACAACCTAATTCCATATGGGTGGCGTAGTTGTGTGCTGACTGGAGTAGGCCGAGCAGTTTTTTCAGGAAGGCGTTCTCTAGGATTTCAATCGAGGTAACTTTCTCCATACCCCACAATGAGGCCCAGTAATTGGTAGCGGCATGATCATCTCAATTGGTTGACCTGAGCAGCTATTTTGAAAACGAGACAGGCCCCAAGTGCCTGCCTCATTGTCATACACTGTTTTTCTATGTGACTGAGCCCCCTCCAGTTTTCACCAATAAAAACTCCAAGATATTCAAATTTACTAACCCTCAGTATAGAGGGTTAGTAAATTTACTAACAAAACCCTAGTAAATTTAGTAAATTTACTAACAAATTTACTAACCCTCAGTTCACCAATACTCCAGATTTGAACCGCGTATAGGCATCCCCCAAGTGTTGTAGGGCTATGGGTGTTCGGGCTATTAGGACCATGTTGTCTGCATAACCCAATACTGGTAGCGGAAATATGCCTACCCTGATGTAATTTGCATTGGTTTCCACCAGTGCCTGATGCACTCCATTTATGTAGAGGGCAATTAGCACCGGGGCCACCACGCAGCCCTGCCGTACGGCCAGGACAGTCAAAAAAGGCTGTGCATTGCCCTTGTTCCTCAAATCTGACACAGGCCGAGGTGTTTTCATGAATTAGTTGCAATACCTTTACCTGCTCCTCTGGGCAATTCATGGACCAGAGCACGTCCCAGAGCAAAGCTCTGTCCACCTTGTCAAATGCTGTGCTCAGGTCCATGAATGCTAAGTATGGTGGTTCGCTCCTAACAAAAATTGACGTTGCTCCCACCAGGTACAGATTTAAGATTTGATCCCGGGTCTCCAGGCCCAGTTAAAAGTCGTACTGTATATTTACGAGCACCCCAGAATCAGAAATCCACTGTTCCAGGTGCTCTAGGACAGCCCGGCAAAACAATGTAAAGGAGGTATCTAGCAGGGAAATTGGTCTGTAAGATAGAGGGCTACCTGGGTCACCTTTTTTGAAAAATGGATAAATTATTGCCTGCCACCATGAAGTTGGGAACACCAAGTTCCAAAAAGGCATTAAAACATCTTATAAGCAGGGATATCCAAAGGTCGACAACATCACGGAATAGATCTGCTGGAATTGCATCCGGGCCTGGTGCTCTGTTATGCAATTGCCTATTTACCGCTGCCTGTACCTCCTTTACAGTGGCATAGGGTGGTACCACTATTTGACAGGGATATCAGCTTTGTATAGAGAGGCAAAGTGGTTGGAGCATGCTTTTGCACTGACATTATTCTCTTTATGTGTACGGGATCTTGTGTGGGGAATCCCATCTGCCATGAACAGACATGCCCTGACAGTTTTTCCCACGCAGTTTCTTCTAAATGGATTTTTTTTGCCAACAGATCAGATTTATAGTGAGCCTGAGCATTAATTATTTTGCGACTCGTGCTATCCTTTGTGTGTAGGAGCTCCTTAAATTTATTCTGGGCTGCACAACATTGTTCATTAAACCAGCTCTGGATATTTGGTTTCCCTGTTCTGAAATCCTGCTGAAAGAGATCAGTTAGGGATTTTGTGAAGGCACGATGATTACTCTTGGGTCCAACCCATTTGTGAGAATGGTGGCAATTTGATCCATATTGGCTTTGCACACCTTGGACTGTGTAGCTATACCATCCATTTTGTCCCATTTCATTCTACACTTGCACATTGGGTTATTTTGCAGTGATCCAATTGTGGAAAACTGCTGTGTAAATCCGCAGAGTGATCAACTCGTAATACCAGCCTCAACGGGTGATGGTCACTAAACCATTTTTCTAGCACCTCAAATTGGATCATTAGGGGCCAATCCCTTGCATAAATGCAAAGGTAATCTATCGTCAAGGTCCCTTGGGTGCCATCAAATATAGGCTTCTCTGGATGATAAAGGCCAGCTCAGCCATTTTCGGCGTGAATGCTCCAGTCCTGGAGCCACACACTGAACTGGAGTCCCCTCACACACATTAGTTCATCTACCAATAGATGGGGTGCTATCCCATAGGCAAAATCTTCACCTGTGCCCATCATCTCAGGCGGGGTCCCTGTACCCATTTTAGCATTGAAATCCCTGCCCAGTATTAGTAATAAGTCAGGAGTTCCATTGGCTAAGTGCTCTGAGCCAAAGAAATCCTTCAGTGGCCCTGGGCACCCTTGATTAGAAGTATCTGGGCTGTTATACAAGTTCACCAGTGTCATTGCTCGTCCCTGTTCGGGGCGTGCAGTGATGCATTGTAGATTCACATTATTTGTTTCCCTGTCTGTTAAGACAAGGTTGAGGGGAACCTGTGCAAAATTGCCATGTGGCCATAGCAACAACCTGGCCCTTCCTTCTGAGCAGCAACACATTTAGAGACAAAACCACTCCAGTCTGAGTGGAGAAATTGCCCACGTCTCTTGGAGGAATATTATATCATAGTGCCATAGAACTGTCACTGCCCTTTCTTAGAAAGCTTAGTTGTTGCACTTGCTATGTTCCAACAGAGAAATTACATAGGTGTGTGTGGTGGTGCAGATTGGTGTATTCGCTGCTTTTGTGAATTCGCACTGCCTTCATGAGAACCCCTGACACAATGGACACCCTCCCTCCCAACAGCACTTCAATCCAATTCCTCAATTTCCCCAAGGGCCTTAAAGTGATTTGCCAAAGCTATAACGCCCTGACTAGCCCTTGGTTCACCTTCACGCCTTCCTGCCCAAGCCTCGAGGCCCCCCCGTGCATTTAAGACCGCAGGCCTATACTGAGAAGCCGATGTCAGAGGTTGCAGAAATCTGCTAGGGGAAAGAAGGCGCTATTTTTAGTCAAGTTTTTTTCTAGACCACCCCCCCTAAAATTACCCCAATGATGGTAGAGTGTGTTAAACAGCCAGGTTTCCAAACAAAGAACAAGTACAATACCGAGTAGTGGGGATAAAGTGCAAGTGCAAATGTGCATAATTGTCACCCGGTAGGGAACAATGCAGATATAAAAGTGCAACAACTGGTAAGAGAAAGAAAGGAATGTTAACTTTACATAATTTCAGAGCAATATGGTCACAATATAATATAATATGATAAGAGAACACATCCACGTTAAAAATAGAAATCACGTTAGCAGTTCATCAGGTTTGCCAGTGCAACAGGGACGTTCCGAGATACAACTAATTAGGACACATGTGGCACCAACAAAAGCCCCCTCAATCATATAGGGAGAGGGGAGAGAAGTACTTGCAGCCCCTGCCCCTATGTACAATGCAGACAGGCTACTTTCCAAGCCCAATGCTTCAACTAAGCAAGTGGACTAAGTGTCGAACAATAGTCAGAAAAGGGCTGTAGAGCACCAATGATCAAGAGAAAAATACATATCCAGGTACACAGATAAGAGCAGACTCCGAGGACAGGGCACCCCGACAGCTCAGGGAGCTGCCTTAGTCTCACCCCCCCCCCCCCTGTCTCTCGGTCTGCAGATAGGAATCGCACAAAGCTCCTTTGGGGCAATTAACAAACACTGCGTAATATGCGAAGCCAGGTATGAGGGGAGAGACACCTCGCAGCCCCTCTTCCAAAAGTACAATTCCATTGGCCAGGCCTGAAAGGTCTAGCAATCCTAAAGTTCACAATGTATTTTCTAGTGTGAGTTAAACTTTCTCCAAGGTGTTCCTGTGATTACAGGTCTAGAGTGCAGCTCTGGGGACAGGGCACGTCCGGCAGCTTGAGGAGCTGCCTTAGTCCATCTCTCCTCCCCTGTCCCTCAGGCTGATAATCAAGAATGAAACCGTTATGAGAGAGCAGCATGGCACACTAGCACAATAGCCCTGATTGACGATCCCAGGATGAGACGTTCAAACAGTGAATGGATGCACAGTAGAATCTTGGCTCACGGATTCACGAGTTGAGCAAACAGAGGCCAGTCAGCCCAGCCCAGCCCAGTCAGCCCCAAGAGGCTAATTGTAGATTAGCAGAATTCCAGGACAGCAGGTAATAAGTAGCAGATGTAGCAGATGTAACTTGCAGTTTGGATTTTCGGAGGTTTTCTGCGTTTTTCCCTTCCACAGCTCGGCGGACACTGGGTACGACCAAGGTCACCCAAGGGCAGTTTTCAAGTTGAAGCTTGACATCGAGTTATGGGTGGTTTCTGCACTCTGCACTATGGGTAGGTGTTAATCCGCTGCGCCGCATTTCCACCACGGACTGCCGCTGACTGCAGAATGACTCTGCCTAGACTCCGCCACGCTCCACTGTGAGCGGGGGAGTTGGTTTAATGGCTCTGCCTCCGTTGAAACAAGGTAGCAGAGAGACTCCCAGGAGACTCCCAGGACTGCCGCTGACTGCAGAATGACTCTGCCTAGACTCTGCCTGGAATTGAGGTGTACAAACTTTGTACATGAAATGATACTAAAAGATCGGTCTCCCGTATGTCAATCAACTTCTGTAGAGAGTTCCGAAAGTCTGTAGTGTCTCTGAGAAATGTAAATGTTGCTTGTACGAATGGTTGTACAGCTGTATCGACATATACAGCTAGTGGGTTGGTACCTGCCACTATAGCTAACTATAGATAACTGTGAAGCCAATAAGATAATCATGCAGGAGTTAAACAACAAACCCACAAATAAGTTCTGTTCAAAATAATCAAGGAAATAAAAAAATCCTCAACTTCTTGCAACAACTGCATCGTACCATCCCAATCCCTATGTGACAATTTCACGATCCATCTAAGAGCAAAAATAGAAGCAATAGAATGGACCATCAGTGCAGGCTGCAGTACCACAATCACTGTCCCAGAAACCAACACTCCACAAAGCACCACAAAACTGAATCAATGTGAACATTTAAGCGAGGAAAGTTTTTACAGACTAATAAAAGACACCAACATCGCCGGATCTCCAGGTTTCCTATGTCCACTCAGTACCTACTAAAACATCTCTACCACAAAGCAAAAGCCTTATACTTCTGACTACTAATGAATCGTTCCGTAACACAGTATGAATACAAAAATCATTCAAATCAGCAAATATAAACCCCTCCTAAAAGATGACATAGGAAATAAAAAAGACCCTACTAACTACAAACCTATGTCAAATCTACCATACCCAGCAAAAATACTACAAAACCATGTCTACAAAGAACTACTCAAACATTTTTCTTAAGACCAATGAGAGGAAATGAATCAGCACCCCATGCCATATGGGATGACCTAAAAATAAATGTGACAAGAGCACCCAGTCAGCCTTCATACTACTGGACATATCAGCCACCTTTATTTATTTATTTTATTTATTGCATTTGGTTACATTACCAAACCCTTGGGTATCACTGCTTAGGTTACATTCATCTTATGCATCTTGAACAGTTACATACATCTTGGGCTTCTTGAGCCGTTCCATACAACTGGGGCATCTTGATCAGTTGCATACATTTTGGGCGTCTTACTACGTTACATAGGAAAAACAGTGCAGATGGGTTTCACAGAAAACAAGCGGGGTACATGCGGATTGAGAATCAGCCAGAAAGTGGCAACAAAATGGGTTGGATTGGCGCTGTTAGTATTTGTTAAACAACCAGGTTTTTAGAAGCTTCTTGAACTTCAGGAAGGAGGTTTCATCACTATGGTGGGTGGGACGTGAGTTCCAGATACAAGGAGCTGCTGTGGGGAACTAGCGTGACCTATTCTGGAGGTGGTGAAGCCTGGGATATGGAGGTGTGTATTGGCACTGAATCTGAGTGTTCTAGCCGTGGTTTTGCGAGGGATGCTTTCACTGAGGTAGATGGGGGCGTTGTCTGAGATGCATTTATGGGTAATGGTAAGGGTTTTGTGGAGAATTCTAGATTGTACTGGGAGCCAGTGTGCATCTCTTCTATATTGAGATATGTGCTCTCTTCTGTGGTGCCCCATGCTGATCTAAGGGCTTTGTTTTGGAGGAGTTGCAGCAGGGGAGTTGCTAGGTCTGGAAAAGTCCCGGGGCTACGCTGATGTCGGAACTGTTGGGACTGGGGGCTAGCTAGTCTTTTGGCTGTAGCTCCTGAGATTCTATCCGGGGCTACAACCAAAAGATCAGGGGCTACAGCCCCCTTAGCCCCCCACTAGCAACGCCCCTGAGTTGCAGTTTGTTTAAGTTCTTTTTAGAGGTGCCTAACAGTAAAACATTGCAATAGTCTAACTTTGTTAGGATAAGGGCTCTGGCAAGTGTGAGTCAGTTTTCGGCAGAGAGGAAGGGCCTGCTAAGTGTGATGAGTTTGGCTTTGTACGCTGTGGAGGAGGCAAGTTAATGTTATGTTAAAGGTATTTATATAGCACACTGTCACCAACAGAGTTGGTCTCCAGGCGCTCAAGTGCGCTAATATGGTTATTCATGGTGAGACTAGAGTCCAGGTATATACCTAGCATTTTGACTTTATGAGATATAGGGATAGGGGTATTGTCTATCACTACAGAAGTGTAGTCAGGGTGGAGTTAGCTGAGTCTGACTGGTGAGCCGACTATGAGGATCTCTGTTTTTTTCTCTATTGAGATAGAGACTATTGTTAATCATCCAGTTTTGGAGGAGGGAGTAGATTTTGTTGAGACATGTCATGTCCTGTTCGAGATTACCTGTGATAGCTACAAGTGTTTGTGTGTCATCGGTGAAGTGTGTATAGATTATTCCCATGGCATCTAGTACTGCGAAGACTAATTCCATGTAGGCGTTGTAGAGCGTCAGGGAGAGTCAGGATACTTGCGGTACTCCCAAAGATACTGGGATGGTATCGGCTGCTTCATCACCTAGGGTGACTCTTGAGGTGTGGTCAGAGTGGAAGGATGTTATCCACGTTGTGGCTTTCTTGGAGAAGTGAAAGTTATTGGTGAGGGTTTGGCATAGTTTGTCATGGTCAACTAAATAAAAAGCCGCAGAGAGGTCTAGAAGAAGTAGGATGCTCAGTTTACCAGAGTCCCTAATAGAGTCCATCTGTTTTTTAGATCTAAAAGGGTGGTCTCAGTACTGTGTCTAGGACGGAAGCCTCATTGTCTATCCCGTAGCAAATGGTTCTGTGCTAGGTGGCTTTGTATTTGGGTGTATGCTATTTTGTCGATGATTTTGAGGAGAAATGGCACTGTTGTAATGGGCCTGTAATTCGTAGGGATTGTCGGGTCTAAGTAGGGTTTTTTGATTAAGGGTATAACCCATGCTACTTTAATGGATGCTGGTATTTCGCTAGAGTTAAAGGACACATTCACAAATTTGGTGATGGCTGGTGCTAGTGTGGTGGCGCAGTCTTTGACTAATTTGGCAGGGAAGCTGCCGCCTTTGCAGATAGAAGGCTTAAGGGATGCTATTGTTTTGAGGACCTCGTCATTGGTAACAAGCGAAATGGAATTCGGGTACATTGGTCCTTGTATTAGTGCCTGGTGGGTAATGCAGGCTATCTGTGAGCTCTACAAGCTTTTTTTTGCTAGGCTATTTTGCTTTGGAGTGTATTCCCTTTGGATGAGAGAGCATCCTGAATAGTGGTACACCAGGTTTTTCTAGTATTAATGAGGCAGGTGGGTAGGATGGGGGATTCTAATTATCTGATGATAATGAATAATTCTTTAGTATTGGAAGCTGCGTTAGTGATGCATTTGTTAAGTGATTCAGCTTTGTGGGAGAGAACACTGAGTTTATAGGCTTTGGATAGTTGTTGGAGTTTGAATTGGAGTTCTGGGTAGTGGTTTTTACAGAGTTAAGGTTCTAAAGCTCTTTTTTTTCTTCTGAGTTCTGTAAGTTCGTCGTTGAACCAGGGGGAACTACGTTTGGGCCTAGGCAGCTCAGGTTTCAGAAGGGCTACTTCATCTATGGCGGTTCTAAGGCATTGGTGGTAGTGATCAGAGATGCTATCTGTATTGATATTGTATAGCAGTTTGGCATTTAGTAGGTCATTAAGTAGCGGATTTAGGATCTCGGGAGTAAGTATGCGTGAATTCCTGACCAGAATGGGTACTGGGGTACCTGTTTCAACTATTTAGTCTGTGTCCAGGTTTATGTTAAATTTGATTAAGCAGTGGACTGTCCATTGCATCTTGAGGATGTCTACTATGGTTACTGCAGTGTTCAAGGTGAGTATCCAATCAAGGATTCTACCTTTGGAATGGGTGGGGGCATTCACAATTTGAGTGAATTGCATCTCTTGGAATGCATTGTGGCAGGCTGTTGCTTTGCTGGCCCCAGGGTCATAGAAGCCTAAATTAAGGTCTCCTAGGAGGATGTACTTGGTTTTGGGTTTAAGAATGGGTGTAATTAGGAGAGGTAGGTCTATGCCTGGATTATTAGAGGCGCTCAGTGCTCTGTATACTATTAGGAAGTTAATTGTTACCATAGGGCTAGTGGCTATCTTAAGAGAAAGGAGTTTGTAGCCTGATATCGATTCAATATTACATTCCCTAAAATGGAGTGAGGTTTTGAAGATAATTGCCACCTCCCCAACCTATCATATCTTGGTGATCTGCTCTAAGGAGGGAGTACTCGGGTAGGACGGCTAGAGTGATCTGTGGGCCAGAGGCTGTATGTAGCCATGTTTTGGTGAGCACTAAGAAATCAAGTTTGAGTTCTAGTATGTTGTCGTGTATATGGATGGCATGTGCCCCAAGGGACCCGATGTTTAATAAGACACCTGAAAGAGGCTGGCTAGTTTTGGGTGAGCTTGTGGTCAGGATCAAATTGGTCTGAGAGGACATTGCTGTGGTATTGGTTACATTTTGCTGGGTCTGGAGTGCTGGGAGCTAAGGTCAAGGTTCTCCTGAGTCACATGGGGGTAAGGCCTTCTGTGTAGCTAGGACACGGGAAGGCATGCTGGTTTTTGTAGTGCGGGTGTTGCTGATGGGTGCGAGCTGAGAGTCTGCTGTTTCTTATGGGTGCAATGATGGGTCTGGTTTGGGCACTATTGTGTGTAGTTCTGGAGTAGTGGTGTGTGCAGCGTGTTCTGCCTAGGTGTGGGATGGTTTGGATGTGGGAATGTATTGTGGATGGGAAGGCTGGGGTGCTGGGGAGGAATGGAGTGGGGCAGGGCAGGGGGTGGTGTCTGCGGCAGTGTAGCCAGGCCAGACCTGTATTGAGGAACATTAATGTGCTTTGTGAGCAGATTGTATTATCAGAGGACATGACTGCTGGATGAGCAAGAGTGGTGTTGTAGTGACTGGTGTTATTTGCACTAGTGGTGAGTGTTTGGTAACGTACAGCACTATATAGTGGGAAAATATGAATGATGATAGTGTAGGTAATGTAACTTGAGGTTGAGACTCTGGGGCGTGGATGCCCAGGTCTGTTGCTAAGTGTCTAAGGATGTCATACACCAACGCAGGTCAAAAAATGCCTGGGGTGCGGTAGGGTCACAATGTTGGCACTGTAGGGGTGTGACTGCTATATACAGTAATGAGCTGACAGTGTTGCTGAATGGCAAGGGAGGATAGCGTAAAAAGAGGGAGCAAAGAAAGTAATGAAAATAATCGGGAAACAGTACATTATTGGTGGGGAAGCCTCAATAGTAAATGGCGGTTTGAGCAGTGTGGGGCCTCATCAAACCGGAGGCGTTGCATACAGTGGTATAGGCAGAGCAATGCACTGTCCTAGGTAGTTGGACGCGGGCTGTCGGCGACGCGTAAAGTTACAAAGCACTGGGCTGATGTCAAACTATAGCTAACTACTGTAAACAGAGTAACAATTAGGCAAATTTAGAGCCCGGTAGCTGGACACATACCCATATGGGTGGCATAAAAGTTATGGGGCGGGAATGGCAGTACAAAAGTCTAATATGGGCATGCAATGCCAGAAAGTACCTTTGATAATGGGACAGTAGTGTGTAGGACAAATTGGAGGAGAGTATTACCGCGCCAAAGTGTATGCAGCAATGAATATAGTCCAGCCTGGTTGGCGGGCCGTCCGGGTCGGCAAACATGCAGCTATTGTTCCGAATGGATTTCGGCATGGAATTGTGCTGTCGCGGTCTTGCCATCTTGCTGTCCCTGGACAGGCCCAGGACAGGTGCCTTGTGTTTGGTGCCTTAGGTGGGGGTGCCGGCTTCCACCTGCGACTCCACCATATTGGCAGAGTAGATGCTGCCCAATGATAGGCTGCAGGTGGCTGTGTTAATCAGAGTCAGAATAAAGCAAGGGAGGCGGCCATCTCGAGGTCGTCAGTGGAACAAATGAAGCGTATTGCCTTATGAAGCAAAAAACGAAGTTGTGCCCAAAGTGATTCGGATGCAGAGCTGATTTGGCAGCCACCTTCCTTATCATTAATAAAGGAACGTTATCAGTGGCGATACCCGCAGGATACTTTGAAATTGCCCATGGTTTCAAGGGGCCCCGATGGGCTAACCTTATTGCAGAATAACAACAGGGCAATTGTGGTGCGCTGCTCCTGCGGTGCACCTGTATTGCTGTGCTTTCCTCGGCTGGCGGCATCTGATGGTGGCACAATCAGACACATAATGCTTACAAAGAGACTGAAGGAATGTGGCATTAAATGTTCTGCAATACAATGGCTGAAGCCTTTCCTCACCAACCAAACTGAAAAACACACCTGCAACCATTTACATTAAAAACCCACAATACCACCTCTACTGTACCACAAGGATCAAACCTCTCCCACGTCTCTACAACATCTACATGACCGCCCCTAATGAAACTCATTCAAACAAATGGACTGACAGCCTACAACTACGCCAATGACATCTAACCTATAGTCAAGATAACTTCCAACCAAGATCCTGACAAAACCCTCAACAAATGTCTCACTGACACAAACACCTGGATGACAAATAACCATTTTAAGCTAATTACAACCAAAATAGAAATAATTATCTCCCCGCCGGAGGACACTGCAACACAGGTATACCTAACCTGGCCCCTGAGAATGGGAACCCAACCAGAGATTTTGACAGTGATAAAAAGTCGGAGAATCCTCATGGACAACAGCTTCTCATTGGAACCACAAGTCAATACAATAGCAAACATTGTTTTCTACGTCCTGCAATTAATAAGTGGATCCTACCTAACTCAATTTCACACAGTATCCCTCTTATCATCTCCTTGGTATTATTAAGAATAAATCAAGTATTCAAATGTCCAGATTTTACAAGCAATAACTTTTCCTATTTAATGTAAATAAACAGCCAATATGTGTTTTGACCCTTTCACAGTCTTCCTCAGGGCATGCACTCTTCCTGTATCCATTTAATAATTCAAACACCTTCAAACACCTTCACAATATGACTTTTCTTACTGACCATGCTCAGTTAGTTTCTCTTCCTCCTTTTCTTTCTAAAGCTTTACTGCTGTTGTGCAGAGTCCCTCAGGGCTCTGCCCTTTCACCAATTGTGTTTAATATTTATATGAGACCTCTTCTTCTTCTTATCCTATCAGATGGGTTTTGTTTCTATTCTTATGCCGACGATAAACAGATATTGGTTCAGTTAGACCTCACTTGCTCTGATACGGCGGCCCAGTTTAGGAGATGCCTGGAAGATCTGGGGTTGTGGATGGTGGCCAACTGGATAGAGTTTAATGATAATAAGACTGATGTCTTGATTGTGGGCACTAGTTCTCCTCTTCTGTTTTGGACCACTGATTCCTGGCCCTCTTCTCTGGGCCCTTTTCCGGTGCCAACCCCCTCAGTCAGAAATCTGGGGGTAAAAATCTCCTCTTCCTTATTGATGGCTGGACAGGTGGCGGCGGTATGTAAGGCTGGTCATTTTATGTTCTTAGCAAGGTCCTCTCCTTTATTCTGCTGCTCTTGTTTTGAGTACAGTAGATTACTGTAACTCACTGTATCTGGCACAGCCATGCTTTCTCACTAACCATCTCCAAATTCTTCAAAATGCGGCTGCCAGCCCTATCCTCCAGCCCCCTTTTGGGGCTCATATGTCCCCTCTGCTCAAACAGCTCCAATGGCTGTTGGTTGAAAAGCAAATTCTGTTCAAGTCTGTGTGCATCATCCATCGTGCTTTTTTATGTCTAGGGTCTGAATACTTGCAAGGAAACTTTCAGCGTTATGTGCCATCTTGCTGTCTTCACTCAATGTCTTCCTAGTGGCCTCTGTCCTTTGGGTTAGGCTCTCCAGCATTGACGGGCAGGCTTTTTCAGTGGTGGCTACAAAGACCTGGAACACTCTCCCTTTCCATCTCCGTGCTATGGCTGATCATCTTGCATTTCACTGCACACTTAAAACGTTTTTGTTCTGATTCCATCCTATAAAAACTGTTGTTACTCGCTATCAGCACCAAGATGCCTTCGGGCATGCGTGCGCTTAATAAATACTGTTAACATAACATAAAAATAGTAATCCGGAATAACTTGCTCCCTTAATATGTGTCTCAAATGCACATCCAATATTCACAGCCTCACCTCACTAAAATGAATGTTTGAGAGATACCTTAAGTTGCTGGATACTTGATTTCAAGTACCTTAATTTAAGAGATAATGAGAAAACTGATCAACTGGGGTTGTTGGTCCCTGATCCCTAATGGGGCAAAGTGTAGATCTGTGTGACCCTACTATTTACTATTGCAAAGATGCTTGAATTATTAAATGGATACAGGAACAGGACGTGTCCTGAGGGAGACCATGAAAGGGTTGAAACACGTGTTGGCTGTTTATGTACAGTAAATATGAAAAGTTATTTCTTGTAAAATCTGGACATTTGATCACTTGCAACTATCTGGTTTTGATGTATGTGATTTTGGGAGGGAGTCTCTTGGGCGGAAATGGATAGGTTGTGTTTTTATTCATGCTATTTCATGTGACCTTGGGCTTAGGTCACAGGCTAAATTTGGACCTTGCATGCCCACTCCCAACAGTATATTAAAGTTGCACTAATCAGGCTCTTTATAATTTAAAAGATTTTTGATAGTTAGCTCAACTTTATATTAGCCCCCAACAGTTACCCGATTATCAAGAATAGACTATGGAAATAGCTTCTACTTTGTAACGCCAGAATGCCGAACAAAAATGTCTGATGCATCCAAAATACTGCAGCAAGATTTCTCCGGAGACTAAATAGAAGAGCAAGCATCATACCATCCCTAAGAATTCTGCCCTGTCTGACAGTAAAGAAATGCCTGCTGCATTGCCCATAAATCACTACACGGTCAAGGAGCCAAAGTCTTCCAAGCTAAAATCACCCGATGCCAACCAGGAAGAGACCCAAGATTGAGCAATGACCTCCAAATAGAAACAAGACAATATAAGAAACATTTGGAGGCACTGTCTTCTCCTATCTGATAGCCAAACTATGGAACTTGATACCGAAGGAAATAAGAACAGATAACCAACTAACTTTCAGAAAAAACTTAGACTAAAAACCTGATTATTCACCTCACTGAGCTAAACATAGATACATGCCACTACAAACCACACTCCTGGACCAAAGAAAACACGGGACAATACAGAAAAACCAACATTAAAACTACTCAACAACCAGAGATCACCAGAAGCCCCTTCTCTTTTCCACATCTCCACAATCATCACTTACTACACATGCTTAGAGGGCTAGTCAAACAACCACCCAAAAGCATGCAAACCACCAGCCCATCTCGAATCATGCTACAAACCCAATACCTGCACACATCAAACAACTCAGACACTGGGCACCAGTATTCTGGGCACAACAAGCCCAGTATACACAACAAAACACAGCTAGAAAGCTCACACACACAGAAGCCAGGTACTCCTGGTTCTGCATGCAGCAACAGATGAGCACAAACCCTATGCTGTATCTCTCTCACTCATTATCTAACCCTACTCACCTTCCTTACAACAGGACATGAGCTCCTGGAGTGCATGCAAATAGCATCAGCATGAGCTATAAACAAACATAGCATAAAACATTCAAACTAAGAAGAAACTATTTATATTAGCTTTAAACAGAATGAAACCATTAACAACGTTAATTGAAAACTCACAGACACAACTTAAAAACACATGCAATGTCAACATAAATCACATTTGCAGCTTCTGTGCAGATGAATGGTGCCCCACCCATAGATCAGAACCATATTTCAAAGAAGAGACAGAACATAGCAAGCAAATCTAATTGCCGTAGACACCTACAGAAGTGGGTTTCAAATAGTAGGCAGTACAAATAAGACAAAAATAACCTTAATTGAAAAATCTTCCCAAACAAAGCCTCAACCAAACCTTCCTCATATGCTGTCAGCACATCCAGTCTATAAATGGGCATGCAGCTCAATATGCAATGTGCACCAAGAGTCGTTCAAATCTTTACGACAATTTCTCAAGCAATATATTAAAATAAAAGACAAAGGAAGAATCCACATTTTACAAAACATATTGTACAGTCCGCACCCACACTGAAATATGAAGAAATTCATTTGGTTGCATTTCAAGAGCATCTTGAAAAATCACCTTTCATCACAAAACATGTTTAACAGCACACCATTCTACAAGGCACAACTCTGTACAAATATTATACAGTGCTAAAAGTACTACTTTAGAATTTCAAAAAGCAAGTGAGAATCTCCTAACTGCAGCAACGCAAGAAGTGTTGTGACAAATAGAAGACATACAAAGTAAATATTTTAGAACTGAAGTAGAATACAAAAGAAAACTAATTAACTTATAAAATACTAACCAACAATTTTCAAGCAATACCCTTCTATCAAACACATACAGGAAATAAATGATAAAGTTTCAAACCACCACAGCTGAAATTCCATGCAAAGTGTGTGTCTTGTTGCAGAACTTTCTACACGCAAGGTATAAACATTGTAGATGTATCATACAATATTGAAGACGAAGAGGAATCCAACTGGCCTTGTATCTAACAGCAGAAAATTAATACAAAATCACCAACCACCCCATAATACTTTGCACATACTGCAATAATAAGCTTGATGATAACCAAATGCCATGTCGGGCTATCAATAACAACCTAGAAATATTTCCACTTCCAAATGTTCTCCAACCATTTAATCATATTAGAGTATTATAATTTAAACAGAACAGCGATTCAAGCAATAATACAACTACAGCCCAAGACTGCCAAATTGCCTCCATTAGAATTACTGAAAGGCATTCGAGGTAAGGTAGTATATTTACCAATAGACCTCAAAGTTGACACACTAGGGAAAGGATGACCAGTACATCAATCTTTAATTGTACTAGTTAAAAGAGTGTTTAAAAACATTTGGCAACAACTTGGTTGACTTAAACAAAGTTCAAGAATCCACAGAGTATCTCAAACAGAACAATGAATTATACAAAGGCATAATCATAGAAGACAATTCAAAAGAAACTGCAGAAATATATGAAGAAGCCACAACCTATTCCATTTTAATATGTTGACTCTACCACTATGGACAACATTCTTGACCAGTTCACAATTCAAAAGGTTACGTAGGCTCCAGTTCAAGCACTCCTCCAAAAAGTTACATCAAAAAAGTTTGTAAAGTTATTTTATTTTCATGATATTCTTACCCTGTTGCTTCACAGGTTGTCACATGTTACATCATAAGTGTGTGAAAACACTTAGCTGATATGTCATGTTTATCATTATTAGTCTAGCAATCAATACTGTTGTACTTATTGTGCTGTTTCAATGCACATTCTCTGTTACACATACATTGAATTCTACAGTGCCAAGTGCATATTCAATTTTAGTTCAAGTGGAAAGTGTCAAATTCTAATTTGCAGGCTGCATGGCCATGAGTTTCACTCGTAGGACTTTGTAAAAGCTGCTGTCTTTCTTAATGCAGCATTCAAGTTCAAGGATCTCTTGTAATCTATTTTCATTCGGTTCTGCTATAGTGTTATTTTTAATTCTGGTCTGCATGTCTTATTCATGTATGAATACATGTGTTTTCCATGTATGCATGCCCTGTTCACTTCTATTTATTTAATCCTGGTAAATAAGATATAGGCAATATATCCTGCTCTGTTCGGCATATGCTGGTGTTCTGAAGTTCAGTAATTAACTGGCCTCCACAGAGGTTGTTTACTTGATGTTAACTGTACTAGAGTGGCACAGAGGCATATGTCTGACAACCCAACCATAGCCCCACAGTTCACAATCCAGAGACACAATGGCGATGCATTAGAAACACATCAAGTGCTTCAAGCAATGAGTATATTGGAAACATTCTAGAAGCATGTTGCTTTTCACTTCTCTTCCTTACAAGAAAAGGAAGAAACACAATAAAACACCTAAAAAAATAAGTGCATAAGAATAGCTTTCTCTCAGAATGTATTCAGAAGATCCAAGAAATCGTCAAAAATATTGAATACATTTTCATTTTTTTTGTCTGAAAGTGAACTAGCAACTAAATCATCTAGCATTTGGAGCCCACTTTACAAACATGCCAGCTAGTCAACAACTGCAAAAGATAAAAGACAAAGATTAACAGGCCGATTCATGGAATTAATGTGCGCTTAAAATTTCCGCGACAGCGTGCGAAAGCGTGCGATCTGCAGCGCAAGTGCGAAAATCGCAGCGAAACCCGCGCACAGCGATTCATGGAAGTCTGTGCGCGTGTCAATCCATGGATGTGCGCTAAAATCCTGCGTGGCGCACGCTGGCGCACACGTCTTCAAACAGCGTGCGCCACGTGCACAGCGAAAGCGCACATGGCGCAGCGCACACAACAAAAGTAGGCATAACAGGGGGCATAACACGCGGAATGGGGAACAACACGTGAAAATGTGGGCGTCACGGGGGAAGTACAGGAGGCAATTGCGCGGAACGCCCACACGCGCGCCTACAACAGGTATTCATGGAATCGAACGGGGCTAATGCGTGCACCAAAAAAGATGCGCTAATTTGGAAACACGTACGCCAGCAGGAAGCAGGCGTACGTGGACCCGCGGGGCATAAAAGTGCATGCAAACAACAAACAAGCTCAGACGCCAAGATGAATATACTGTTCCTAGCAGCAGTGGTCGTGGGATACCGCAGGAGGAGGAGGAGGATAGTCAGGGGCAGAATTTTTACACCCAGAACCAGCCTTTTTGGGATGCCTGATGACGAGGAGTATGGGAGGTACAGTTTTCCACATCACATAATACTCGACCTGGTGAGTGAGTAGGAGGATGGCCTCACATCACCCACCCTGTTCTGCCAAGCACTGAGCCCCTTGGAAAAGGTGCTCAATGTACTGCACTTCTTGGCCACTGGTTCATTTCAGCGGACAAGTGCCATAGTGGGGGCGGGGGGTGTCACAGGCCACACAGTCACACTGCCTGCACCAGGTGTTGGCCATTATGACTGCACGCCCATCAGTCCGCAGGCACATATACCTGCCCAGAACACCTGCAGAAAGGCAGGCTGTCGTCCAGGATTTTTACGGGGTGGCACACTTCCCCAAAGTGCTAGGTGCCATTGACTGCACCCATGTGGCTCTACGTCCTCCCAGGGCAACTGAGCACATCTACAGAAACCGCAAGCACTGGCATTCCATCAACGTGCAGGTAGTATGTGATGCCAAGGGAATCATCACCTCAGTTTATGCCAAATATCCAGGGTCAACCCATGACAGTTTAATTTACAGAATGTCAACCCTAAACCGGGACCTAGAAGCTGCGCGGCATAGCGATACATGGCTCCTTGGTGAGTATAAATGCCCCTGCACATGCATGCATGTCAGATACTGAGTAATGTCACAACCCCACTAATGATACCCATCATCACCTCCCCAGGGGACAGTGCCTACCCTCTGAGCACCCACATGATGACGCCAATTGGGAACACCACCACACCACCCAAGGTAAGATACAACACAGCCAATATTGCAACCCGGGGCATAGTGGAGTGCACATTCAGAGTGCTCAAGTCACGCTTACGCTCCCTTGAGCGCTCTGGTGGGCAGCTGCTATACGCGCCCCCAGTGGTGTGCAGGATCATAGTGGCAGGATGTGTCCTGCACAACGTTGCAACACGCCGGGGCCTGCCGGTGAACATGATGGTGCCCCTACATCCCCAACCACATGCACGCCCGCTGCGCATGGGAGGGGAAAGGGCACATGGTGGGGCAGCCCATACACAGCTGGTGGCTAATTACTTCACCTAAAATCACACCCCTGTGGAGTGCACACAGCCCTTGCGCATACCAGCTGTCAATCAATAATGAAGACATAAGGGACAGTCAACTGTCACAACCATACCACCCTGAGATTGGTCACCTGGAAGTGTTACATTGTGTGCATTCCTATCTACCCAAAGACAACCAATGCTGTGTCACAAAAAGACACATATTTATGCTGCATGAATGACTACCCCCTTGCAAAATACAACATGAAAATAGCGCCATGTCACCCAACCCCTCCCCATTTCCGCCACCCAACACACCATGGCATGTCCTGCAATGTGAAAGCAAACAAAGGAATGCACAACCCATGACACAAGTGTCACAAAGTGCACTGTCCCAAATGGAAACAGGCCACAGACAATATGCTCCCAGTAATCAATAACAAACAGCACACATGACCAAATACTTACCAGTAACACAATACAGCAACACAGCATGAAACATCACCAAAATATGACAGTACAAACTCAAAGTAATGTAAGTCATACAACCTCAATAAGCCAGCACATTGACCCCTTCCGACTCCAGAGTGTTGCTGCCACGCAAATGTGTCAGTGTACTACATACAACATGAACTCCATCTGCAAAGGAGACGGCCTTGTGAAGACATGAGGAAGGAACCTGCAAATTAGGATGAAGACATGGATGCACAAGCACATATCAATACACCATGTAGTGTACAATACAACAACAATACCCACTAGGGATGTCCACACAGTATTGACTACAGACTGCCCACACAGCTCATGGGAGCCCAATGTCACTGTGTAAGTCACTGTCACTTAGTCACATGCTTTGCAAGCCCATGGAAACGGGAAGCAGGAGGGGTGTGTGTGTCATGAACCCAAGCATCTAACCCAAACTCAGGACAAGCCTGCATGTGCCCAGCCGGAACCAGTGGATGCCCACGGGAGCCACACAAGGCAACACACTGTAAAAAAAAATTTAAAAAAAAATGGCCATGTGGGGGTCAGGGGGGAGGCCACCCTGGAGGTTCGAGGAAAGGGTGCACACCAACACCCACCTGCATGGATGTTGCAAAAAACAAATACCTCCATGGGCTCATGGCCTGCACGGCTATGCCATTGTGGGAGAACTGCTGTCGCTCTCTTCACCCTCTGCTGCTGCATCGGGAGGTGGTGGCACTATGGGAGGCAGCCCACGCAAAGCCCTGGTATGGTCCTCCATGGCAGAAAGCATGTGGGTCTGGAAGGTCTGATTCTGGAGGATTAAAGTGCGGAGATCCCCATGCAGCACCTCACGGGTTGCCTGCACTTCTGCACGCATGGCCTCGTGTGATGCTTGGATCTCCTCACGTGTTGCCTGCAGCTCAGCTGAGAGCAGACTCTGCCTGAGGTTATGGAGTTCTACCCTCAGGGCTTCCCTGTGGCCCTGTGACTCTATTGATATGGATTCGCGCAGAGTGTTCAGTGCCGCCCGTCGGTCCCTGATGGACGCCAACATGTCTTCCCTGTGTGATTGGCAAATGGAGTCTGTTGCCTGCTGTTGTTGCTCCATTTGCCTTTCAGGGGTGATAATGGAAGTGGCCACCCTCTCCATTGCCTGAACCATCATTTATACTGAAGCTGCCTGTTGGGTTGCCATACCGTACATGGAGTTTTCCCATACAGTAATACCTGGTGGCGCACGGCCACCGCATCGGCGGGCACCACACCTGTTTGGGGCAAGGCGATCTGCACCTTGCTGTGCTGGCATTGCCTGAGGCTGAAGGACTGGCCCAGGAACAGGATCAGAAGCTGCAGAGTTTGACCCTGCCTCCGTAAACAGCCAAAGGCGGACCTACCAACACTGACATCCCCATAGAGGGTTCTACCTCTGGTGCAGGTGGGTTGGACAGAACAGAATCCCTGCCAGAAGCACTGACCTGCGACAGCACATAAGTCTCATCATCCGACTCAGCACCTGAATAGACGTCTGGGGTGCTGCACCCAGAGACACCCCTCGACAGTATGATCTGCAGTACCAAAGTGTTTTCACCCACCACCACACCACGTCCCCCACTGGTTCTTGGTCGTGGCTGAGAATCCTCCTGGGTCTGCACCATCTCCAGAACCTCACCAGCATCAAGTGCGTAGTCACCTGCAAAAACATGAAATACAACAAATGGAAACAGGCATTAGCACCATAGCACACACATAGGCCTGACAAGCCAGATATCCAGTACATGATTTACACATGTCCCACATGACTATAACCCTGGCATGCATGCACTGTCACTGAGTTGGAAGGGGAGGCAAAAAGCAGACACTGATGACACCAAGATGGAAAAGCAACACATTTGCTGTATGCTGGGTAGCACTGGCATCACACATTAGCCTGTGAGTGGCATGTCCAATACACATACATGACACATGCCAGCACACAGATGGCATGTAGCATAGCCATGGTACATTTGACAAGTACAGCCATATGTCATTGAATGAGTACTGTCAGCCATCCATTTGAGATGGACATGATGAGATGAAAAATGCTACATAGTGTGACAAAATATGCATGTGCCACTCACTGCAACACATCCAGTGTACAAGAATACAGTGATTGCAGGCAGATGTACACATCAATGGTTGGTCACTTAAACATCACAGGAAACAACTATCAAGTACCACATACAAACAGGCACCAAAAATCAATGTGAGCAGGCCAATACTCAATCAGCCTGAATGGTCTAATCATTCACATAACAAGTTAACAAATGTGGGCCAATGCGGGGTGTAATCAATGACAGAAGCATGTCACATATGTGACAATAGGGCTGAAAAATGTGTTGCAAAAGTGGGAGAATTGAAACAATTAGCCTGAATGAACAGAAGGGATACTGTCATACCCAAATCCAAGGCCAGTGAATGTTTTGGAGGAAGCACATGGGTGACCCAGACCACTCAGGTGCACACACCCTCACCTGGCACTCAATCAGACTAGTCACCCACAAAACATACACATGGATTACACACACATTCATGGGCACTCACCGTACAATGTGTCGTAATCTGGTAGGTCTCCCACGCCTTGGATGTGTTCCTCTGTGACGAAGGTTCCAGCAACAGACTCATGTTCAGTGAGTTGGTTGTCCTCTTGTGGAGACCCACCGTCAGTCACCAAAGTAGAAGCATGATTTGAGGCCAGCTTGTTCTTTGCTCTGCGTTTCAGGTCATTCCAGAGCTTGTAGCAATCATCAGCTGAGTGCCTCACAAATCCAAGGGCACTAATGATGTCCGTGATCGTCTGCCAGTGTGCCTTACGTTGACCATGTGTGGTCTTGCACCCTGCAGTCACCACCATTTTGCGGCTATGTGCCGACACATAGGCCACTAGTACATCAAGTTCGGCGTCATTAAAGCTAGGCTTCCTTGACGTGCCGGAGTGTGTAGCCGTGTCTGGGGTCTCAGCCTGTAGTGCCAGAGCACCCTTCTTCCTCTTTTTCAAAGGTGGTGCGGATCCTGAGTGGCTTACGCCACTCTGGTCAGTAGGGGCAGAAGCGCCGGTGGACTGGGTACTAGGAGTGTGCGAATGCACAATGACCATAAGTCTTGGTGCAGGCATTGGCTGAAGTGTGATGTTCTAGGGGCAACAGCGGTTTGATGGACCGGGACCGACACTGTCCCAGCTGGGAGACTCAGAGCTGGGGTGGATTGAGCTGCAGCTGCCCCTGAGCCTCTGCACCCTGTCTACTTGGGGCAGCAGATGACATAGCTGCCCCAGATCCACATGGCCTGGTGACACCAACTTGCACCGCCATCCTGTGCCGGTTCAGGTGCCACAATGGGCTGGTCCAACAAGGGCTGAGCTGGGATGGTGTCAGCTATGTTTCCCACAACAATGGGGGGGGCATGGGCGTCCCTGATTGCTCCTCCACACATGAGGGTCAGGGGGCACCCTGCAAATCCTGGCCACGTCCCCTACCGCGCCCACCACGCCCACCTTTTGGAGGTCAGCCACCTTTGCCTCCCTTACCGCTTGGTCGCCTCCCAACTATGGCACTGATGTTGTTGTGCATATGGGTGTAGCAGTAAACCATTGTCCTGGGCAATTGGGGGTGAAAGGGGTAGGGTACTAGATGGAATTCGTACCCTAGTGCTCTAGCAAGGCTGTCTGTGACCTCTGGGGGAAGATGATGGGTCACACAACGCACAGGCACCCCAAAAACAAAAAATAACGTGCAGGCAACCCCTGGTAGACCACGTGCGTGAGAAAATGAACCCGCACTACGCTGTGGCACCCAGAAACACAAAAATAAGCGTACGCGTTTTACACGCAGCCTACAATGACCTCTGAAGGGATACCCGACACACGGGGCAAGCACAGTTGCTAAATACATGCGCGACTCACCGTCTGCCTGGAAAAAGAATGTGAAAAAGACACGTGTGTGCGCGTTGGCAACACCCCTGCCAAAAGAAGAATTGTACGCTGTCTGAGGAGACAGGACAAAAGAAGAACTGAACGCTGTTTGAGGAAACAGGCCCAACAAAAAAAATGAACGCTGTCAGAGGTAACAGGGAGTATGAACTTGAAATGCTGTGAAGTAATTGCGTGTGAACTGACAAGAAGTACAGAATTCACCCACTCGCTCTCCACGAAAAGCACATACAATGAAATTGGGTCCTACACATAACTTTTAAACCGGCCCACACGTACAATATCACTTACGCATGTACACGCTAAGGCCCTTTCCTCCAATTACATGAGCTGACACTCGGACGTGCAGTTCTTTGATGTGTACACATGCACCAGTGCTGAGGGAAACGCCAGTGCGTGTCATGTCACAGACGCGTAGGCCCTTTCCTCGGATTACACGCATTCACACGTGGACGTGCAGTTTTTTCACGCGCCATGAACCACTATTCCCACGAGGGAAACGCCCACGTGCGTCACGTCACAGACGTGCTTACGCGCTAAGGGCCTTTGGTCCAATTAAACCACGTAGGTGTGCTGACGTGCTTATGCACTAAGGGCCTTTCCTCAAATTACACACTGACGTGCAACTTTTTCACGTGCCAAATCACTCCGTATCAAGCTGGGCATGCGAAAACACACGGAAGACCACGCTCCTGCCCAGAAAGCTGAATTACTGCTCCCTAGAGCCCCGAGCACGCTCCCACCTGCCATCTGCTGCTGCCTGCCTGCCTGCTGCCCACGTGCTCTGCTATTTGGTGCCTGCACGTCAGCCAGGGTTCCAGTTGCTGTGTCCACCCCTGCTGGAACAGAAAACTCCCAACTGGGATACCATCGCTCCACAGCACAGCCCCAGGACCCAGTTGCCCACCCACGCCTGCCTCGGGGGTCGCCTTGTCAGGGGGAAACACCCTCTGAGACCACTGGTGATCCCCAACCAGAGGGGCAGAGGGCCACCAGCTTCAGTGTGAAGGAAGTTGGTGTCCTGGTGGAGCATGTCCTGGGGCATTATGTTGCCCTCTTCGGAACATCACGCGCCAACAAGGAAGGACGGGAGAGGATCTGGGACGACGTAGTGGTTGCCATCAACGTGGAGGGGGTGGCAACCCACGACATCAAGCACGTCAAGAAGCGCTGGGAGGACTTCAGGTCCAGGACCCTCCACAAGGCCCGGCGCCTCGCGGAGGGGGGCCGGGTCAGCATGAGTGACATCCAGATGAGGGTCCTGGAACACGTATGCCCAGCGCTCCACGCCAAGATCCTTCGGTCGAAGACCCGTCTGGAGTTGAGCAGTAAGTGGCCAAGCATTGGTGTGTGAGACAGGTCATGTTGCAGTGTGCTGGTAGTCTGATACTGGCCTGTATGTGTGACATGGGCCATGTATGGATGTGTGTGTGCAGGGACATCATGGTCATGCATGTGAGACCAGTAATGTGCAAACCACATGGTTGGTGCATGAGTTCCAATGCAACATGGGGAGCTGTATGGCAAATGCACACATGAAAGCATGCCCGTGTCTGTTCCTGCAAATGGTGGGGGTGTGAGGGATGGGTGCTGCTGTCATGTACTTGTATGGTGCACATGTGTGTGTGTCTGAGAAGTGTGTCTGTGACTTCAATATGCCATGGATTCATGACACATGTCCGTGATGATGTGTACATTCACTCATGCAGTGCGGTCACCGTTGTATGCACTGTGTCTATCGACTGTGTCTGTGGTGTACAAGGCATGATGCATGACCCTCCATTGAAGTGTGTGCATGGGATCAGTGTGAGCTATGATGCATGTGAGTTTGAAGGCAACATTTTGATTAATAGAGGCTCTTGTACATGGATGCTGATGTTGATTGCAGGCGCCGTGCCTGTTTATGCATGTGTGTTGTGTGCATTCACCCATGTGTGGTGGAGGGACAGGATGGAAGTAACGTTAGACACTTCCACTCATGTGTTATTGCTTCCTGTCTAGGGGAATATTGTACTGTATCCTGATGCTTGTGTTCTATGTCTCCCTCTACGCAGCGTCAAGTGAAGAAGAGGGCGGAGACGGGGCTGTGGAGCCAAGCGGCGGGGATGCCTCCACTGGGTGGCGACACAAGGCCAAGCCACCCTCCCAGGACTTGCCATCATCCGGGAGCGAGGGGGCTGGTGCCGCGTCTGCCACTACGGCTGTGGTGGAAGGGCCGGGTGAGCCCACACAGGGGCTTGCAATGGCGGAAGACGGTACGGAGACATCCAGGTTGGTGGTCTCCACAGAGGAGGAGGAGCCTGCTACTGAGCCGCACATGGGGCCTGGTGGGGGTAGTACCACTAGTGCAAGTGGTGCAGTTCAGGGCCAGGGTCAGGAGGCAGCACAGGTCACCGCGGAGGGGCCTGTGCATGTCCCTGTCTTTGATCCCATGACTGCACCACCATGCACCAGCAGGGATGCCCCTTCCCAGGCCCGCCCGCAGGTAGGGAAGAGTGCCATGTCATCTGCCTCTCCACTACCTGCAGACGAGGGGTCCCATGAACATATGGGCTCCGTCCTTATTGGTGTCGCGTTGTGCACGCGTGACATTCGTGATGACGTGTGTTCTTACTGGGCGGAGAACGCACGCCATCACGAACAGCAGCGTCGCGACGTGGCACTGTTGGGAGGGGCCCTGGTCGGTGGGTTCCTACATGTGTCGCGCACTCTGGCGGACCTCTCCTCCTCTGTGGAGACTATGCGCCAGTCTTTCTCCCTGCCGTCTTCTGGCCCAGATTCCACCAGGGCCCACTGTGGACCTGGCCTGACCAACAAAGCCAGCTTGGTGGAGATCCCATCCCTGCCACAGTCGGGAGTCGGCGGTCCAGCAGGGGTGGACACCACAACTGGAGACCAGCTGATGGAGGATGCGCAGACATCATCAGACAGGGCACATGGACAGCAGCAGCAGCAGGAGCAGGCTCTAGGTGGGAGCAATGATGGCTCGGGGCCATCGACATCAGGGGGGCAGGCATCGACCAGAGGGCAGAAGGACCCTGGAATGGATGTGTCTTCCATGTGGCTGCGGTTGGGCCAGCGTATAGGTCCGGAGCGGCGGCGGGCGGAAGAGGCGTGGGTCACCATGGTCAGGGCGGAGTTCTCCATGCGTCGGGCGTTGAGGCAGGCAGAGTGCCTCAAGGCGACTCGCAGGGAGTTGGAACAGGCCATGAGTGCCACCCTGCGAGACCTCGGGGCCAGGACAGAGGCCCGCCTCCAGCAAATAGACATGGAGTTCGATGATGCCCTGGCCGAAAACATCACTGAGTGAGCCGCAGGACTTGCCCGTCGCCATTGTAAATAGTTTATAGTGTTAGGTTTCCTTTTTTTATTTTATTTTGGGGCTTTTGGATTATGCCCCACACTTTTGTAAATAGTTTTTTTGTTAGGTAGGTTATTAGATATGTTTCATTTGTTTTGTTGGGCTCATGGTCCCTTGAAAATTGGATTGTACATAGTTGGACGTTGGATTTATTTGGACATTTTATTTCATTTCCACATGGATCAATGGATTTACCTTTTTGCGTTTCTTTTGGATTTGGTATGGTGGACAGAGAGTTTTGGCCATTTTTCTTTTGGATTACTTGGGTCTTTTGGAGGGATTTAAAAAAATGTATTTGGACATGCATTTCATTTCATGTTTGCCATTATTTTATGCTTTAATTACTTTCAATTTGTTTTCATATTAATACATTTTGATCTTTTACTTCAATGTGTGGGATTCACTCATTGGGTTCATGCATGTTGACATGTGGGTTTACTCAATCAATGGCAACGTGTGTGTGTGTGTGTGTGTGTGTGTGTGTGTGTGTGTGTGACGGACATGTGTTGATGTACATAGTTGACTTTTGGTTTGTGTCATGAGATGGGCATGTCACTGCTCGGTGGGTGAGTGGGTGGGGGCACATGAGTGGGACATGAGTGGGGGCCTGCTGGCAGGTGCCCCTCACAGCCGGGGGGTGGGGGTGCTGGGGGACATGAGTGGGGACCTGCTGGCAGGTGCCCCTAACTTCTGGGGGGTGAGGGTGCAGGGGGACATGAGTGGGGGCCTGCTGGCAGGTGCCCCTCACTGCTGGGGGGGTGGGGGTGCAGGGGAACATGAGTGGGGGCCTGCTGGCAGGTGCCCCTCACTGCTGGGGGGTGGGGTGCTGGGGGGCATGAGTTGGTGATCATATTGCAACGTGACATGTGGCTTGGCTAGGGGGCATGCCCATGGTGGATGGGCTGCCTGTGGGACATGGCCAGGGGTGCAGGGTAGTCCCCTGTGGTGTGGGCTGGCTGCAGGGGCCGTGGAGGGGGTAGAGGGGACACCTGGGAGGACCCCCACTGCCAATTCACATGTAGGACTCCCCGCGCACCACACTGGATACACGTACCCCACTCTGACATCAAAATCGCATGTGAAACTTCACGCACACTCCCGAAATTCACGTACCCCGCTCTGACAGCAAACTCACGTCTGAAACTTCCCACGCACCCCAGTAATACATGTACCCCTCTCGCACATGGCCAATTGCGTGTGACACTTCCCGTGAACACCAAATCGCGTGTGAAACTTCCAGCGAACCCCAGTAATACACGTACCCCGCTCGCACAGGGACAATCGCGTGTGAAACTTCCCGCGAACCCCAGTAATACACATACCCCGCTCGCACAGGGCCAATCGCGTGTGAAAATTTCCGCGCACCCCCCAAATCCATGTACCCCGCTCGCACTGGGCCAATCGCGTGTGAAACTTCCCGCACCCCCCAAATCCACATACCCCACTCGCACAGGCCCAGTCGCAAGTGAAACTTCCCGCACTCCCCAAATCCACGTAAACCACTTGCACAGGGCCAATCGCATGTGAAACTTACCGCGCACCCCTCCAAATCCACGTACCCTGTTCGCACAGGCCCAAACGCGTGTGAAACTTCATGCGCACTGCCCAAATACACGTACCCTGCTCGCACTGGGCCAAACGCGTGTGAGACTTCCCGCGCACCCCAGTAATCCACTTACCCCACTTGCACTGGACCAATCGCATGTGAACCTTCCCGCACACCACCTAAATCCACGTACCCCGCACGCACAGGGCCAATCGCGTGTGAGACTCCCCGTACAGCGGGGTACGTGTATTCGGAGGGGTGCGCAGGGAGTTTTACAGGCATTTTCGTGGTTGTGGTCCTGTGCACCATCTACGGGATTTGTGCGCTGTACATGGTGCACGGGGAAGGGTTGGGGGCATAACTGGCACTGCTGCAGGGTCGCTGCGCCACTCTGCACCATGGCTGGTTTTGGATGTTAAAATCCATGAATACGCTGTGCGCGGAAATGGATTTTAGCTCATGCGGCTGGCGCAGAAAGTCACACGCGCACACTGTGTACCAACCACATGCGCCACTTGTGTGCTTAATTCTATGAATTACCCCGTGAGTTTTGCAGTCAAGTATTACATATCTCTTGGTAAATATGCATGGTACAAAGGACTGCTTTCAACGTCACGCTGACATTGGTGCATTTTAAGAAACCTCGGCCCCTCACAAGCTATGCTACACTGAGATGAGCAGAATGTAAATGTGGTGGTTCACATGTATTCCTAAACACTGCAAACCAAACCAAAGAAGGAAAAGACATAAAAAGCACAGGATAACTCTGTTCTATAGGCCCTGTAAATGTTTCAGGATCATTTCATCATGGTTTTAATTGCATGTTACACATCATATATAATATCAAATGCCCTTCAAAGCACTTATTTTAGAGAAAATAATATCATGACACAGATGCTATTACAAATGGCATCATCAATGACATCACTGATATCATATGTGATGTCACAAATCTGAACAATCCTTCTTGGAATGTCCTTACACGTTTTTTTTGTTTTTTTTTGTTTGGGGTAATGCAACCAACATATGAAGGGTGACATGTAAACATTTCATTAACTAGTCCATGCATCACAAAGCGTACTGTTTGAAACAGTAACTGTCTTCTAAATATGCATTGATAATTTAACACCTTAAAAATACATTACCATAGGCAATGGCTGCAGCATCATCCATAGAAGAAGAATATTCTGAATATAGCAGACCAGGTAGGTAGAATTATTTGTCCAAGACTATCCAAACCTTGAGAAATGTTAACTTTGGAATCAAGGGATAAGTATATATAAGAACGACTAGACATGTATGTGGATATAAAGATTATATTTAGAGGATTAATTCATACACATTTCATCATCTGACAGGTAACATCTGGTAACAGGGAAACAAATACTATGACCAGAGCATGAAAATAAAATTAGAGTCAGACTTCACAAATATAAAGTACCAAAATGGTGTTATCTGTCTAGGGACTTTGTATTGTTCCAGGTATGTGTGCCATGAGCTCAGGCCAAACCCTAAGGAAGAAAAGTTAAGCACATTCTGCGAAGTTAAGACCAGTGTATTGCACCTTAAGAGTATGTTTGTCATGTTTTCAATTCAGAACCTCATGGTCAATTCCTCTGTGTAATCTGCTTAGTGTCACTAAACAAAAACATCTTCCCAGGTTATGAGATGTCATCATTGATGTAACCTGGGGTGTCACGTGTGTTTATCTGAGCAGCACATGGCTGGGGGTTGTGAGTTAGGGTTGCATAGGGTTCCATGACTGGTGAATTTAATTTGGTTTTTAGATTTGGACCTGAAACCTTAATGTCTTTTCAGCAAAGGATGTTCCATGAATTTCAAAGATCTTCTATAAATGACGATATTTCATTATTTTCCAGCACTGTATGTGCATTACTAATAATTCATCTTTTGATTTATAGGAAAGAACTATAAGGAGCCCATAACATATATATTCGTGTAAAGCATATCTATGTTAATCACTTTAAGCAGCAAATGCAGGAGATTAAATCTATGGCTAAATTGCATAGGAGATGCCATATGTGATGTCATCATTGTGCTTAAGGGCTGTCTTCCAACAACTGCCAGATTTCTAGGTTTTTGCTGCATTAAATCAGCACTTTCACATCCCTTCAATGTTTCACTTAATTTCATGGGGCTTGTTGCATCAGATTGTTTCACATTAATGATGCAGCAACTAAAGATTTTTCTTACATGTCCAAGGGTTTTGTTGTGCTATACCTCCGAACCACCAGAAATCCTGCCTTTCATTCGGATAACATAACTGATGGCATATCAGTTTATATCAATGTGTGTTCTTCAGTTACAAAAGATTGGGTTTATCAAGTATTTCACCTTTTTTGTCCATTAGAGAAGAATGGATTATTAAAAGTGTACTAGTAGGAGCAAGAGGGCGGTGGTGTAAAGAAACAGATTACTATTGTGGTACCGGGATGAGGAAGTGGGATTTGGGGGTAAAACAACAGAACATATATGTAGTACTGGGACAAAGAATAGGGAAGTGGGGGACTTTGACAAGGAAGAGTGAGGTAGGAAAGTGGGGGACTGCGATGAGGAAGAGTAAGTTGGGGTTAGTGGGGAACTGTGATGAGTATAAGCAAGATGGGGTTAGTGGGGAAATGTATTGCCGAAGAATGAGGGTGGGGATTAGTGCAGTTGGGAAGTGGGGGACTATGATGAGAAAGAGCAAGGTGGAGTAGTAGGTTATTGTGACGAGGAACATTGAAATGGGCATAGTGGTGGAAAGTGATGAGGAAGAGTGAGGTGGGGTGAGCGGAGGACTGTGACAAAGAAGAGTAAGATGGGTTGGTTGTGTATGGTGATGAAGAAGACACAGGTGTTGGCATTGGGGTATTATGATGAGGAAGAGTAAGGTGGGTCAGTGGGGGGGTGAAATTAGGAAGATTAAAGTTGGGAAGTGTGGGAGGTTAATGAGAAAGGGTGAGGTAGGGAAAGTGGGTGACTGATGAGGAAGCGTGAGGTGCAGGTGGGGGGACTGTGCTGAGCAAGAGTGAGATGGGGATACTGTGGGTCTATGACAATGAAAAGAGAGTAGGGGGTAGTGTTGGACTGTGATAAGGAAGACGGTGGTGAGGTAGTGGGGACTGTGATGAGGAAGAGTGAGATGGGGTTAGTGGGGGACTGTGATGAGGAAGAGTGAGCCGGCATAGTGTGGGTCTGTGACAATGAAAAGAGAGTAGGGGGTAGTGTTGGACTGTGATAAGGAAGACGGTGGTGAGGTAGTGGCAGACTGTGATGAGGAAGTGTAAGGTGGGGTTAGTGTGGGACTGTGATGTAGAAGAGTGAGGTGAAGGGAGTGGAGAACTATGACAATGAAGCGGGAGGTGGAGTTAGTGGGGGATTGTGAGAAGCTAGAGTTAGGTGTGGTAGTGGGGCACTGTGATAAGGAAGAGTGAGATGGGGTTAGTGGGGGACTGTGATGAGGAAGAGTGAGCCGGCATAGTGTGGGTCTATGACAATGAAAAGAGAGTAGGGGGTAGTGTTGGACTGTGATAAGGAAGACGGTGGTGAGGTAGTGGCAGACTGTGATGAGGAAGTGTAAGGTGGGGTTAGTGTGGGACTGTGATGTAGAAGAGTGAGGTGAAGGGAGTGGAGAACTATGACAATGAAGCGGGAGGTGGAGTTAGTGGGGGATTGTGAGAAGCTAGAGTTAGGTGTGGTAGTGGGGCACTGTGATAAGGAAGAGTGAGATGGGCGTAATAGGGGTATGTGATGAGTAAGAGTAAAGTGGAGGAAGTGGGGGACAGTGATGAGGAAAAGTGAGTTTTGAACAGCAGGGTACTGTGGCAAGGCAGAGTGAGGTAGGAGTAGAGGAGACTGTGATGAGGAAGAGTAAGTTGGGGTAGTGGGAGACTGTGATGACAAAGAGCTACCTGGGTTAGTTGGGTACTGTGATGATAAATATGCAGGTGGGGGAAGTAGAGGATGGCAATGAGGAAGAGTGAGGTCTGTAGTGGGGGACTGTAACAAGGAAAAGTGATGTGGGGGATGATGATGAGGAACAGTGAGGTGAGATAGTGCAGGTCTGTGATGAGGAAGAATGAGGTTGGGTAGTGGGGGCCTGTGAGAAAGAATAGTGGTGTGGGGGTAGCATAAGGGGTTGTCAAGGAGGAGTAAGGTGAGGTAGTGGGGGACTGTGATGAGGAAGAGCCAGGTGGGGCAGCGTGGGACAGCAATGAGGAATAGTGAGGTTGGGATAGTGAGGGACTGTGGTGAGTAAGAGCGAGACAGGTGCTGTAGGGGACCATGATGTGGATGAGTGATGTGGATGATTGCATACTGTGACAAGGACGAGTGAGGTAGGTTTAATCAGGGACTGTGATGAGGAAGTGTGAGATGGGGATAGTGTGGGACTATGACAAGGAAGAGAGAGGAGGAGGTAGTGTGTGAAAAGGAAGAGTGGTGGGATAGTGGGTTGCTGTGATGAGGAAGAGTTAGGTGGGGTTAATGGGGTACTGTGAAGAAGAAGGGTGTGATGGGGTTAATGGGGGGCTGTGTTGAGGAAGAGTGAGGGGAGGGGAGTGGAGTACTGTGACAAGCAAGAGTGAGGTGGAGTTAGTGGTGGGTTGTGACAAGGAAGGGTAAGGTGGGGTAGTGGGTCACTGTGACAAGGAAGAGTGGGGTGGTGGTAGGGAGGGACTGTAATGAGGAAGAGTGAGGTGCAGGCATCATGGGACTCTGGCATGGCAGAGTGAGGTAGGGGTAGTTGAGATTGTGATGAGGAAGAGTGAGTTGGAGGTAGTGGGGGACTGTGATGCGGAAGAGCTAGATGGGGTAGTTGGGTACTGTGATGAGGTAGATTTACGTGGGGGCAGTAGAGAATGGTGATGAGAAAGAGTGAGGTTGGGTAGTGTGGTACTGTAACAATGAATAATGAATTGGGCAGATGATAATGGGGAAGAGTGGTGGGATAGTGGGCCTGTGGTGAGGAACAGTGAGGTGGGGCAGTGGGGGACTGGGACAAATAAGAGTGAGGTGGGGTAGCATAGGATGTTAACAAGGAGGAGTGAGGTGGGGTAGTGGGGGACAGTGATGAGAAAGAGGCAGGTGGGGTGGAATGGGGCAGTTATGGGGAATAGTGAGCCGGGGATACTATAGGACTGGGATGAGGAAGAATAAGATGGGGTAGTCGGGGACAGTGTAATAGAAGAAGGAGGGGGCAAGTGAGGGACTATTATGAAATGCGGGACTATTATGAGGAAGAGGGATGTGGATTATGGAAGATTGTGACATGGAACAGTTAGTTGGTGGTAGTGGAGGACTTTGACAAGGAAGAGTGATATGGGGATACTGTGGGTCTGTGACAAGAAAGACAGAGGAGGGATAGTGAGGGGCTTTGATGAGGAAGATTGATGTGGAGTTAGTGGGGGATTGTGGAAAGGAAGAGCGAGGTGGGGTAGTTGGGTACTATGATGAGGAATACACAGGTGGGGGTCGTAGGGGATCTTGATGAGAAAGAGTGAGGTGTGGTTGTGGGGGACTGTGATGAGGCAGAGCAAGATGGGGTAGTTGGGTACTGTGATGAGGTAGATGGAGGTGGGGGAATAGGGGATGGTTATGAGGAGGAGTGAGCTGGGGTACTGGGGCACTGCAACAAAGACAAGTACAGTGAGGAAATGATGATGAGGAAAAGTGAGGTGGGAAAATGAGGGGCTATGATGAGGAAGATTGAGGTGGAATTAGCGGGGTTTGTGACAAGGAAGAGCAAGATTGGGTAGTTGGGTACTGTGATGATGAAGACGCAGATTGGGATAGGAGGGTATCTTGATGAGGAAGAGTGAGGTGGGATAGTTGGGGGCTGTGATGAGGAAGAGTGAGGTGGGGTAGTGTGGGAACTCTGACAAGGAAGAGTGACAATGAGAAGTGTAGGAGTTTGATGAGGATGGGTGAGGTGACGTACTGGGGGACTCTGATGAAGAATAATGAGGTTTGAGTAGAAGGGGACTGTGATGAGGAAGAGTTCAGTGGGGTTACTGGGGGAATGTGACAATAAAAATGTGATGGGGCAGGGGGCACTGTGATGATGAAGAGCGAGATAGGGTTGGTGGGTACTGTGATGAGGTATATATAGGTGGGGGCATTGGGGGATGGTGTTGAGGAAGAGTGAGGTGGGGGTTGTGTGGGAGGTTGACAAGGAAGAGTGAGGTGGGGAAGGGGGAACTGTGATGAGAGTCAGGTGGAGTGGATTGGGACAGTGATGAGGAATAGTGATGTGGGGATAGTGGGGTACTGTGATGGGGAAGAGTGAGGCAGGGCTTTTTAGGGGACTATGATGAGGAAGACTGATGGGGATGATGGCAGACTGTGGCAAGGAAGAGTTAGGTGGGGGCAGTCAGGGACTGTGATAGGAAGAGTGAGATGGGGATAGCGTGGGACTGTGATAAGGAGGAGCAAGGAGGAGTAGTGGGCTACTGTGATAAGGAACAGTGTGTTGGGATAATAGGGCTGTTATAAGGAAGATTAGGAGGGGTTTGTGGGGGACTGTGATGAGGAAGAATGAGATAGGGATGGTATGTGTCTGTGACAAGGAAGAGTGTGGTGGGGTAGTGGGGGGCTGTGATGAGGAAAAGTGAGGTGAGGGGGTTGGAGAACTGTGACAAGGAAGAGTGAGGTAGAGTGTGTGGGGATTGTGACAAGAAAGAGTGAGGTGGGGTAGTGGGGGCCTGTGACAAGGAAATATGAGGTGGTGGTAGTGAGGGACTGTGATGCGGAAGAGTGAGGT
Source organism: Ambystoma mexicanum (assembly GCF_040938575.1). NCBI lineage: Eukaryota > Metazoa > Chordata > Amphibia > Caudata > Ambystomatidae > Ambystoma > Ambystoma mexicanum. The sequence goes on along the minus strand of NC_090937.1, from coordinate 417,217,319 downwards.
GCCGGCAGTAAGGGACTGTGATGAGGAAGAGTGAGGTGGAGTACTAGGGGACTGCAAAAGGAAGAGCTGCATGGGTTAGTTGGGTTCTGTGAAGAGGCAGATAAACGTGGGGGAACTAGGGGATGATGATGAGGAAGAATGAGGTGGGAGCAGTGGGGGTCTGTGATAAGGAAGGGTGAGGTGAGGTACTTGGGGACTGCAAAAGGAAGAGCTACATGGGGTAGTTGGGTTCTGTGAAGAGGCATATAAATGTGGGGGAACAAGGGGATGAAGATGAGATGAGGTGGGAGCAGTGGGGGTCTGTGGTAAGGAAGGGTGAGGTAGGGTAGTGGGGGACTGTATCTTAGTGGGGCACTGTGATGATGAAGAGCAAGATAGGGGTAGTTGGGACTGCGATGGGGAAGAAGCAGGTGTGGGCTTTGGTGGATGGTGATGAGGAAGAGTGAGGTGGGATAGTGGGGGGGTTGTGATGAGAAAGAGTGAGGAGGTTATAGTGGGGGACCGTCACAAAGATGTGTGAGGCGGGGTAGTGGCTGACTGTGAAATGGAAGAGTGAGGTATGGTAGTGAGGGAGGTTGATGAGGAAGAGTGTGGTGGGGTTAGTGGGGCACTGTGATGAGGAAGACACAGGTGCAGGCAATGAGAGATGGTGTTGAGGAAGATTTAGATGGGATAGTGGGCTACTCTGATCAGGAAGAGTTAGGTGGGGTAGTGTGGGAGGTTGATGAGGAAGAATAAGGTGGGGTGGTGTGAGGCTGTGACGAGGAAGAGTAAGATGGGGATTGCATGGGTCTGTGACAAGAAAGAGCGTGGAGCTAGAAGTGGGGGACTGTGAAGACTATGCGTGTGGTGGAGGAGTGTGGGACTGTGATGAGGAAGAGATTGGCGATGGGAGTGGGGGACTTTGATGAGGTAGAGTGAGGTGAAGGGAGTGGGGCACTGTGCCAAGGTAAAGTGAGGTAAGAGTAATGGGGGACTGTGATGAATACAATTGAGGTGGAATTAGTGGGGGATTGTAACAAAGAAGGGTGATATGGAGTATTGTGGGACTGTGATGAGGAAGAGTGAGGTTGTGACTGTGGGACGCCATGGTGAGGTGGGGTAGGAGGGTCTGTTATGAGGACGAGTGGGGTGGGATATTGGGAGACTGTAAAGAGAAAGAGGGATGTTGGGGTAAAGGTAAGATTACTATTGGGTACTATGAGGAGGAAGAAGTATGTGGAGGTAAGGTAAGATTACTATTGGGTAATGGGACAAGAAAGTGGGATGTGGGGGCACATGTATGATTACTATTGGTTACGTGTGTTTATCTGAGCAGCGCATGGCTGGGGGTTGTGAGTTAGGGTTGCATAGGGTTCCATGACTGGTGAATTTAATTTGGTTTTTAGATTTGGACCTGAAACCCTAATGTCTTTTCAGCAAAGGATGTTCCATGAATTTCAAAGATCTTCTATAAATGACAATATTTCATTACTTTCCAGCACTGTATGTACATTACTAATATTTCATCTTTTGATTTATAGGAAAGAACTATAAGGAGCCCATAACATATATATTCGTGTAAAGCATATCTATGTTAATCACTTTAAGCAGCAAATGCAGGAGATGAAATCTATGGCTAAATTGCATAGGAGATGCCATATGTGATGTCATCATTGTGCTTAAGGGCTGTCTTCCAACAACTGCCAGATTTCTAGGTTTTTTCTGCATTAAATCAGCACTTTCACATCCCTTCAATGTTTCACTTAATTTCATGGGGCTTGTTGCATCAGATTGTTTCACATTAATGATGCAGCAACTAAAGATTTTTCATACATGTCCAAGGGTTCTGTTGTGCTATACCTCCGAACCACCAGAAATCCTGCCTTTCATTCTGATAACATAACTGATGGCATATCAGTTAGTATCAATGTGTGTTCTTCAGTTACACAACATTGGGTTTATCAAGTATTTCACCTTTTTTGTCCATTAGAGAAGAATGGATTATTAAAAGTGTTTTAGTAGGAGCAAGAGGGCGGTGGTGTAAAGAAACAGATTACTATTGTGGTACCGGGATGAGGAAGTGGGATTTGGGGGTAAAACAACAGAACATATATGTAGTACTGGGACAAAGAATAGGGAAGTGGGGGACTTTGACAAGGAAGAGTGAGGTAGGGAAGTGGGGGACTGCGATGAGGAAGAGTACGTTGGGGTTAGTGGGGAACTGTGATGAGGATAAGCAAGATGAGGTTAGTGGGGAAATGTATCCCGGAAGAATAAGGGTGGGGATTAGTGCAGTTGGGAAGTGGTGGACTATGATGAGAAAGAGCAAGGTGGAGTAGTAGGTTATTGTGACGAGGAACATTGAAATGGGCATAGTGGTGGAAAGTGATGAGGAAAAGTGAGGTGGGGTGAGCGGAGGACTGTGACAAAGAAGAGTGAGATGGGTTGGTTGTGTATGGTGATGAAAAAGACACAGGTGTTGGCAGTGGGGTATTATGATGAGGAAGAGTAAGGTGGGTCAGTGGGGGGGCTGAAATTAGGAAGATTAAATTTGGGAAGTGTGGGAGGTTAATGAGGAAGGGTGAGGTAGGGAAAGTGGGTGACTGATGAGGAAGAGTGAGGTGCAGGTGGGGGAACTGTGCTGAGCAAGAGTGAGATGGGGATACTGTGGGTCTATGACAATGAAATGAGAGTAGGGGGTAGTGTTGGACTGTGATAAGGAAGACGGTGGTGAGGTAGTGGGGACTATGATGAGGAAGAGTGAGATGGGGTTAGTGGGGGACTGTGATGAGGAAGAGTGAGCCGGCATAGTGTGGGTCTGTGACAAGGAAGAGTGGGTGGGGTAGTGGCAGACTGTGATGAGGAAGAGTAAGGTGGGGTTAGTGTGGGACTGTGATGTAGAAGAGTGAGGTGAAGGGAGTGGAGAACTATGACAATGAAGCGGGAGGTGGAGTTAGTGGGGGATTGTGTGAAGCAAGAGTTAGGTGTGGTAGTGGGGCATTGTGATAAGGAAGAGTGAGGTGGGCGTAGTAGGGGTATGTGATGAGTAAGAGTAAAGTGGAGGAAGTGGGGGACGGTGATGAGGAAAAGTGAGTTTTGAACAGCAGGGTACTGTGGCAAGGCAGAGTGAGGTAGGAGTAGAGGAGACTGTGATGAGGAAGAGTAAGGTGGGGTAGTGGGAGACTGTGATGACGAAGAGCTAGCTGGGTTAGTTGGGTATTGTGATGATAAATATGCAGGTGGGGGAAGTAGAGGATGGCAATGAGGAAGAGTGAGGTCTGTAGTGGGGGACTGTAACAAGGAAGAGTGATGTGGGGGATGATGATGAGGAACAGTGAGGTGAGATAGTGCTGGTCTGTGATGAGGAAGAATGAGGTTGGGTAGTGGGGGACTTTGAGAAAAAATAGTGGTGTGGGGGTAGCATAAGAGGTTGTCAAGGAGGAGTAAGGTGAGGTAGTGGGGGACTGTGATGAGGAAGAGCCAGGTGGGGCAGCGTGGGACAGCAATGAGGAATAGTGAGGTTGGGATAGTGAGGGACTGTGGTGAGTAAGAGCGAGACAGGTGCTGTAGGGGACCATGATGTGGATGAGTGATGTGGATGATTGCATACTGTGACAAGGACGAGTGAGGTAGGTTTAATCAGGGACTGTGATGAGGAAGTGTGAGATGGGGATAGTGTGGGACTATGACAAGGAAGAGAGAGGAGGAGGTAGTGTGTGAAAAGGAAGAGTGGTGGGATAGTGGGTTGCTGTGATGAGGAAGAGTTAGGTGGGGTTAGTGGGGTACTGTGAAGAAGAAGGGTGTGATGGGGTTAATGATGGCTGTGTTGAGGAAGAGTGAGGGGAGGGGAGTGGAGTACTGTGACAAGCAAGAGTGAGGTGGAGTTAGTGGTGGGTTGTGACAAGGAAGGGTAAGGTGGGGTAGTGGGTCACTGTGACAAGGAAGAATGGGGTGGTGGTAGGGAGGGACTGTAATGAGGAAGAGTGAGGTGCAGGCATCATGGGACTCTGGCATAGCAGAGTGAGGTAGGGGTAGTTGAGATTGTGATGAGGAAGAGTGAGTTGGAGGTAGTGGGGGACTGTGATGCGGAAGAGCTAGATGGGGTAGTTGGGTACTGTGATGAGGTAGATTTACATGGGGGCAGTAGAGGATGGTGATGAGAAAGAGTGATGTGGGGTAGTGTGGTACTGTAACAATGAATAATGAATTGGGCGGATGATAATGGGGAAGAGTGGTGGGATAGTGGGCCTGTGGTGAGGAACAGTGAGGTGGGGCAGTGGGGGACTGGGACAAATAAGAGTGAGGTGGGGTAGCATAGGCTGTTAACAAGGAGGAGTGAGGTGGGGTAGTGGGGGACTGTGATGAGGAAGAGGCAGTTGGGGTGGAATGGGGCAGTTATGGGGAATAGTGAGCCGGGGATAGTATGGGACTGGGATGAGGAAGAATAAGATGGGGTAGTCGGGGACTGTGTAATAGAAGAAGGAGGGGGCAATTGAGGGACTATTATGAAATGAGGGACTATTATGAGGAAGAGTGATGTGGATTATGGAAGATTGTGACATGGAACAGTTAGTTGGTGGTAGTGGAGGACTTTGACAAGGAAGAGTGATATGGGGATACTGTGGGTCTGTGACAAGAAAGACAGAGGAGGGATAGTGAGGGGCTTTGATGAGGAAGATTGATGTGGAGTTAGTGGGGGATTGTGACAAGGAAGAGCGAGGTGGGGTAGTTGGGTACTATGATGAGGAATACACAGGTGGGGGTCGTAGGGGATCTTGATGAGAAAGAGTGAGGTGTGGTTGTGGGGGACTGTGATGAGGCAGAGCTAGATGGGGTAGTTGGGTACTGTGATGAGGTAGATGGAGGTGGGGGAATAGGGGATGGTTATGAGGAGGAGCGAGCCGGGGTACTGGGGCACTGCACCAAAGACAAGTACAGTGAGGAAATGATTATGAGGAAAAGTGAGGTGGGATAATGAGGGGCTATGATGAGGAAGATTGAGGTGGAATTAGCGGGGGTTTGTGACAAGGAAGAGCAAGATTGGGTAGTTGGGTACTGTGATGCTGAAGACGCAGATTGGGATAGGAGGGTATCTTGATGAGGAAGAGTGAGGAGGGATAGTTGGGGGCTGTGATGAGGAAGAGTGAGGTGGGGTAGTGTGGGAACTCTGACAAGGAAGAGTGACAATAAGAAGTGTAGGAGTTTGATGAGGATGAGTGAGGTGACGTACTGGGGGACTCTGATGAAGAATAATGAGGTTTGAGTAGAAGGGGACTGTGATGAGGAAGAGTTCAGTGGGGTTACTGGGGGAATGTGACAAAAAAATGTGATGGGGCAGGGGGCACTGTGATGATGAAGAGCGAG